>NC_035446.2:113621454-114221454 GCF_002127325.2 Helianthus annuus
GATGTATAGCATTCCAGGATCTTGGTAGTATATCCCCCTCCATATTCTTAAGTCGATATGCTCCTTTCCCTGCTTCAGATTCAATTTCATAAGGTCCTTCCCATTTTGGAGCCAATTTTCCATCGGCATGATTAGTAGTATTCTGAAAAGCTTTCCTTAACACCCAATCTCCGACTTCGAACCTTCTAGTCCTTATTCTTGTTGTATGCTCTGGATATCCTCTGTTGATATGCTGCCATCCTTAGCTTTGCTGCATCTCTTGTTTCATTCACAGTATCTAATTCTTGGCACATTGCTTCAGGATTCTGCCCAGGATCCTGGAGATTGGATCTTGCCGTAGGTATCACCATTTCTGTTGGGATCACCGCTTCTGCTCCAATACTAAGGAGAAAGGGGTTTGGCCAGGTGCACTCTTTATTGTTGTTCTACCAGCCCACAAAACAAAGGGTAGCTCTTCTGCCCATCTTCCTTTTTTAGCTCCTAGTCTCTTTTTCAGGTTGTTGATTATTATCTTGTTTGAGGATTCTGCCTGCCCATTTGCTTGAGGATGTACCGGGGTAGATGTGATCATTTTGATCCCCCAACTCTTGCAAAAGTCAGTGGTCCTCTTGCTTATGAACTGAGAACCATTGTCACAGATTATCTCAGCTGGTACTCCAAACCTGGTCAGGTTATTTCTATTTATGAAGGACACTACTTCTTGGTCTCTAATGCTTCAGCTTCAACCCATTTAGAAAAGTAGTCGGTCATTGCTAGCATAAAAACTTTTCCTCCTGGAGCTTTCGGAAACTTTCCCACTATATCCATTCCCCATTTCATGAATGGCCAAGGGCAAACTATAGGATATAATGGTTCAGCTGGTTGGTGCAATATGTTGTTATGCCTCTGACATGCATCACATCTTCGAGCATATTCTGCAGCATCTTTCTTCATTGTCAGCCAATAGTATCCTGTCCTCAATACTTTCGAGAATAAAGATCTGCCCCCAGTATGGTTACCACAATCCCCTTCGTGTATATGCTGAAGTACTTCTTTAATTTCGGGATCCTCCAAGCATCTTAGGTATGGTCCTGCAAGAGATTTCTTATACAAGACATTATTTATAATGGTGAATCGTGATACCTTCATCCTGAATGCCTTATGATTTTCGTCTTTAGGGATGTATCCTTCCTTGAGATATCTTATGATTGGAGCCGTCCAGGATTTAGGATCCTCCTCAGGATATTCAGCAACAGGATTCTGGATACTTATTACTTCGTTATCCTGAGGATTCGTTGCAGGATACAAGATATGAAGTATTGGTATTTGGGTTCCTTCCGATATCCTGACCGATGATCCCAGGTTTGCTAAGGCATCTGCTTCAGCATTATCTTCCCTTGGTACCTGTTCAAGTGTAAAAACATCGAAATATCCTGCTAACTTTTTAAGGATATCGAGGTATTCGATTAATTTCTCACCTTTAACTGCATAAGATCCATTAAAATGATTAGTAATTAACAAGGAATCAACATATACTTGCAAATTCTTGATATTCATATTTTTAGCTAGTTCTAATCCTGCAATTAAAGCCTCATATTCTGCTTCGTTATTAGTGGCAGGAAATTCACATCTAATAGCCTGGGGTATCATGTTCCCCTGTGGCGATTTTAGTAGTATACCCAATCCTACTCCTCTAACATTAGATGCTCCATCAGTGTACAATGTCCAGGATCCTGAGGATTCTCCTAATTGTTGGACTTCTAGGTCTACCTCATCCTGAATATCACTACTGAAATCAGCCACAAAGTTGGCTAAGGCCTGCGATTTTATGGCGTTCCTAGGTTCATATACTAAGTCGTAAGCACTCAACTTTACTGACCACTTAGCCATCCTACCGGACATCTCTGGTTTCCTAAGCACATTTTTAACAGGATAATTAGTTTTAACATGAATCCTATGTGTTTCAAAGTAATGTCTAAGGTTTGTTGATGCCATAACTAGAGCCAATATCAACTTTTCTAAATGAGAATATCTAGTTTCAGCATTTAATAAACTTTTGCTAACATAATAAACAGGATACTGCTGACCTTCATAATCCTTTACAAGGACAGCACTTACTGCATTCCCTGATACTGCAAGATACAGGGATAATGGTTCACCATCCTCAGGCTTCATTAGTAGAGGTGCGGTTGAGAGGTATTGCTTCAAATCCTGCAAGGCTGCTTCATGCTTCTCCCCCCATTCAAACTTCTTATTTTTCTTCAGGATATCATAAAATTCCTTGCATATTTCTGAGGATCTTGAGATAAATCTGTTTAATGCCGCTACTCGTCCTGTCAGTCTTTGAACATCCTTCATGTTAGAAGGTGATTTGATATCTAGGATGGCTTTGATCTGTTCTGGGCTCGCTTCTATCCCTCTTTTAGTTACCATATATCCTAGAAACTTTCCTGCCCCCACTCCAAAATGGCACTTGGCAGGATTTAGCTTCATGTTATATTGATCAAGGATATCAAATGCTCCCTTAATATCCCGGAGGTGATCCTCAGCCTTTTTAGATTTTACCACCATATCGTCGATGTAAACCTCCATTGTGTCCCCCAGCTTATCTTTGAACATCATGTTCACCAATCTCTGGTATGTTGCACCTGCATTTTTCAAACCGAAAGGCATAGCAGTATAATAATAAATACCTGTTGGTGTCATGAAGGCAGTATCCTCTTGGTCCGAAGGCTCCATTTGAATCTGCTGAAATCCTGAGGATGCATCCATGAAGGTTAACATCTCGTGCCCAGCGATTGCATCCACCATTGCATCAATATGAGGAAGAGGAAATGGGTCTTTGGGGCAAGCCTTATTCAAGTCTGTGTAATCTACACAAACTCTCCATTTCCCATTTTTCTTTTGTACCACCACTACATTTGCTAGCCGTCTTGGAAACTTGACTTCTCTGATCATCTTGGATTTCAGCAATCTTTCAACCTCCTCTTGGATAATTGCATTCCGTTCAGGAGCAAACTTTCTTCTCTTTTGCTGAACGGGCTTGAACGACCTGTCAATTCCAAGATTGTGAGTGATAATATCTTTGGATATACCTGTCATATCCTCATGCTTCCATGCAAATGTTGACATCCTGCACTTCAGAAAGTTAGTTAATTGTTCTTCAATATCCTGAGGGATATTGGTTCCCACGAGCACCGAGATATTAGAATTATCCTGATCTAAGATCTTCATATCCTGCTCTGAAGCCTCCATGATATCTTGGGCCCGTATCTTTAATTGCTATGTTGCATTAGGTTTGGTTGAGGATTTCATTGAGGATGAATAATATTCTTTCGCCTCCTGCTGATCACTATCGACTTTAACAACCCCCTAGGGGTAGGGATCTTGATGCATTGATGATAAGTTGACGGCACAGCCTTCATATCATGAATCCATGGCCTGCCTAGTATGATGTTATAGCAGGATAGGGAGTCCATCACACAGAAACGTTGTATCGAGTTGACCCCTTCAACATACGCTGGTAGCTTTATCGCTCCCACTGTGTTCCTGGCCTCTCCACTGAACCCAACAAGCACGGTGGATTTCGAAGTGATATCCATTGGTGATACATTCATCCTCTTCAGAGTCTCTAGTTGAATTATGTTGACTGAGCTGCCATTATCTACCAATATCCTGCGTACAAAATGGTTAGCCACATATAACGTTATTACAAGTGCATCATGGTGAGGATCCTGAACAGTATCCCTGTCATCACTGTTAAAAGTGATCACTTTATCAGTTGTGAGGGTGGTCAACCTGGCTGGTTTGTCCCCTCTTTCGGTCTTGGCCTCTTTTGCATGTCTCTTGGCCGCAGAATACGAAGTCCCACAAATGTCGGATCCTCCTGAAATAAAGTTGATTATCTTGGCATGCGCAGGAGGTGACGCCGCTCATTCAGAATCCTTCTCAGTATCCTGACCCTTATTCTTCTTTCTTCCTAAGAGATCCTTCAGATGTCCCTTGCTTAGAAGATAGCTTATTTCTTTTGTTAGAGCAATGCAATCCTCAGTCACATGTCCGAAATCTTCGTGGAAGGCACACCATTTGGACTTATCCTTCCAATCAGCTTTTTGCTGATTCTTTCGAGGCCACCTAGCTTTGTCTCCTAAACCCTGCATAGTATACATCAATTCAGGAATGTTAACATAAAAGCAATATTCAGATAATTCAGGATATTCTTCAGGATCCTCGTCTTCAACAGCATTCACTCTCTTATTGTCATTTCTACCATATGGCTTAGAGCGATATGGTTTAAATGAGGATTCTGACTTCCTATTGGTTTACTCGTAGGTACTGGATGAGTTCATCCTTTCTTGCATTTTCTTATCATCCTCCAGCCTGATATATCTCAAGGCCCTGTTTCGAGCTTCGTCCAAGTTCCTGCAAGGATTCATTACAAGATCCTGATAAAATTGACGATCCTTCCGTAACCCCATTTTGAACGCTTGTACTGCCGTAGCAATATCAAGATTCGGGATATCCAGGGATTCTCTACTAAATCTGTTAACATAATCCCTTAGGAATTTTTGTAATCCTTGTGTTATCCTGTAAAGATCACTTGTTAGTTTCTCAAAGCTCCTGCTACAAGAAAATTGACTGATAAACAAATTAACTAAACGAGAAAATGATGTAATTGAATAAGGTGGAGCATTTAAAAGCCATTTTAAAGCCGATCCTGTTAAAGTTGAATCGAAGCCTTTGCATAAGCATGCTTCCTTAAGTTCTGGTAGGATCGGATTTGGTTCCATCCTTTCCCTATACTGGGCAATATGCTCCTCAGGATCTGTCGTCCCATTATACAACTTTATGCTGGGAGTCTGGAATCTTTTTGGAATTTCAGCATCATAAATTGGATGAGCAAATCGAGATATCCTGTGACTATCCTGGGATACTTTCGGTATAGGCTGCACTACTCCAGGAACACTTGATATCATATCCTTCAATTTTTGAAGTTCCCTGGTCAATACTGGTGTTACACCTATATCCTGCAAAGAATCAGAATTATTAGTAGCAGGGATACTGATATTGGCAGACATGTTACCAGCCTGTTGGCTTTTGCCATATCCTGGACCATATCCTGGGCCATATCCTGGATCCCTCACGGTCGATATCCTGGCGGATGATGGTATATCCAGCATGTTGCTCCGGGACTGACTCAGTATCATGTTGCCTTGATTATCCTCGGTAAATGTTGGTGAACTAAAGATCAGCATCCTGGGCTATAGAGGAGTAGTTGTATCCTCCACATGTTTCCTGGAGTTTGACTTCAAGAGTTGTATATCCTTCATGATCGTCTGGTTAGTTTCTTGCTGCCTCTTCATTTGTTCCTGTATACTGCCAAACAAAGACAGAATTTCGTTATTAGAAGCAAGGATATGGGTTCTCCCTGAATTTCCGGATCTAGAAACATTCTGAGCAGCAGGAATTTCTCTCGGTGTGTGGCTTTCATTTCTCCTCTGAAAAGTCTGAACTTGTGAAGGTGGAGGAGGCACCAAACCAACTATTGCAGAAGTTGTAGCAGACACAGTAGAAGAGCTCATGCTTGATCTCGAGGCCATTGCAAACAACATAGTAAAAAGTTTGGAAAATACAAAACCAAGTAGTGATCTTGCAAAAGTTTTTAGAAAAAATAGCACCACTTGCCCCACGGTGGGCGCCAAATTGTTTTGGTCAAAAATTACCGAAGCAATTAAGTGATCAAATTAGTTAAGTGAGGTAGTGTGCTAAAAAGTGTGTTGAAAATATGTTGGTTAAGTTGTTTAGAAAAACAGTATTCAGGATACGGCTCAGGATATTGAGCTGTATCTACGATCAAACAATGAGCAAAAAGTAAAGGGGTTGACACGAGATGTACGAGGAAAGCCCTTGACCAATCTAGATCTCCGGCATAAAACCTCGGGAGCTGACAATCGCAGCTGCCTTTATTGCTTTCAACTTCAGGATACAGTGCAGGATATGATGCGGATCAACTAGGTGTTACAATGAAATTTGATTACAAGTGTTTGTGTTTAGTGATTGCTAGAAGCTAGAGAGTAAAGTGTGCGAGTGAAAGTGTGTGGAAAAAGTTGTGTCTACCTATGATCCGATCAATCCCTTTTATAGTAAAAGAAACTAACAAACTATCCTATTATTCCGGGATACTTTGGAATATTCCATTCTGAACGTTGGGGGCTGCTTCTACTCGTTTTCCACGCGCATATTAACCATAATTCCGGGATTTAAGCCTCCATGACCGTTGGAACATTAATATCTTTGACCAGATCCCATGAAACATGCCTTTCTTCAATGACGACCGTTACAAGAGCTATTCTTCCGCCATCAACGTCCTTATCCTGACTAATTTGGGCGGGTCTTCAGGATAACTTGGTCCTCATGAATGTTAGTCCCTTGTAACCAACATTTACAAGCAAATCATTAGTAATAGTCAGGATACTGCCCCAGGATGTTACCAATATCCTGGCCTGGTATCCTGATCTGGTATCCTGATCCTGTATCCTGATCTGGTATCCTGATCATATACAACTAATAAAAAATCAAGATACAAAGTCAGGATACGGGCTTAGAATTTCATCCATAACAACACTGATGATGATCCTTCAAACAGAAGATTCCCTTCACTCATACGCTTCATAGTTCCAGAAGACATGGATGAATATCTTGAGCTTAAAGCAAGGCAGGCAAAGATAAGAGCCAAGATTGAATGTGAAGGTCAAAGTGATGAAGCCATCTCTGAAAAACTGGAATTCTTGCTCACATAAGTTAAGCAGATGGAAGATTTTGCACAAGAACTAAGCAAAGAGAAGGCTGATCAACAAAATAAATTAAGAAAAGGATATCTTGCTTATATCATGAAAGAAAAATTCTATCCTGCTGAAGAAAAACAGTTTGAAGAATGGCCAATAGTTGCTTTAAAAGAAGATAGATCAACTATGCTTCAAGACCTTGCCAAAAAGGTATTAACCAAACCTGCATCACCAAATGACTCAGCAGAAATATCAGACATTGAGCCAGATCAACAAAAGAGACAAGGGCAAATTGAAAAGGAAACTGCAGAAGACATAGTTGCAGCAAATGATGTCATTGAGATGGCCCTCAAACAAATGTCTGATAGCTTACAACTTTTCACAAGGCCAACATCTCCAAACTCATCAGGAAATAAATCTCTCCCAAGAAACCCAATAGGATTAAAAGTATTAAAGTGGATGTCTGATCAAAAGACCCACGTATTGACCTTGGTCAGATCCAATGGCGAAGTGAAGTACGTATCAAGGAAAGAAGCACTAGGCCTTAGTGTTGAAGATTTGCAGGATCTCCTTGAACTTACACTGTGTAGGGATGAGGATGACTCAAGTTCCAAGGATTTTGAAGAAGAATTTAAAAGACAAGCTAAGGAACTTCTGATGAGAAATAAAAATCCAGAATAATGAAGGGTTTTGGCATTATCTGTTCCAGGGGGAGATTATTGGGATTGAACCCTACTAGAGGAATAGATAATGAAAGCCAAAACCGGATCATGATAGTGGATTCAAAATAAGCAGCTGTTTACATTAAGCTTTCCCCTTGACAGTGTTTATCTAACAGCTGATAGATCTCAAGTACTGCTCAATAGAACAACTGATGATCCAAACACTGATGAAATTCTAAAGACTGCTGAAGACAAACACTGACGCTTTATCTACTGCTGTTTCCTAGGTACTGCTGAAGACACAAGCACTGCTCATTCAAGGACTGATCACCTTTGAAGAAAGCACTGATGCTCAACATCAGTGCCTAGGCTACATCAGTGGAAAGTGAAGCAGTAGTTTTTTATGTTTTGTATTTTACATATAATCAGTTGTTAGACATCAGTAGTTTGTATAGAACAGTGTTTACAGGTTGTTAGGTTGTTAGATGTCACTATCATGGTGACGTCAGCTGAGACGCCTCAGTGGTTTGGTTTACCTATAAATGGAGCAGTACCCTGTACTGTTACATTCGATTAACTGAGTGGGGTCTTCTCCTCATGTCTAATCCTTTCATCTTGTGCAACCAACCCTGGAGTATCAGGCTAAGGGGGAGCTTAGTTTTGTAAGCATGCTTGTAATCATTTGCTTTGTAATTGAATCATTCAACTTAATGTGAAGCATTTGTTTATCAAACTATTTTCTTCCTTGATTGTGTTTACAAAGTTTGTATTCATTTCCGCTGCACTTTACATTTTTCATATTCTCTCAATGAACTAATTATGCAAACAAAACACATTCATGAGAGCCTCCGATCCTAACAGGCTCAATGATGTTTGAGGAGCACCCTCCGGGTTGAAGTTCTAAGAGCCTTATTCAACCGAAAAAATCATTTTTCGGGTTTTTGTTATTTTTGTCATGAAAACATCTAGGATAGAACTTCTTCAAGGTTTAAATTTCTTGCATTCTAGGACCTACCTATCTATCTTAATTTCTAGTTTGTAATTTTAATTTTTAGGAACTATGTATTTTGCACTTTTAGTGAATGATGGTTTAAATTATTATGAGGTATTTGGATGATGTTATAGTGATTTAACAAACGAGAAAATATTGGGGTTATTAAGGGAACGCTAAAACCACACCCCATCCACGAAAACAGAGCCTTCCGACAACTTTTCAAGCATTACAACAAGTTGAGCATGGGGCCGTGCTCAGCCCAACACGCCTTGTGCCCAGGCTCTACAGAAAAACTCCCAGTTCAGTTAACTGGCCATGGGCCGTGCTCGCTGAACACGCCCCGTGGCCAGCCTTCTGTTACATTTTGATACTGGCGATTTGACCACGGGGCCGTGCCCGAACCACACGGGGCGTGGCCAGACGCCCAGTAACAGAAAAAACTTGTTTTTCAACACCTTTTTACACATTCAATTAACCTAAAAACTTATTTTTGGGACACATTGAGGACAATGTGTAATTTAAGTGTGGGGGGGGGATGCTAAACCTTGAATCTTGCAAGTCCTAATAACAAGTCGTACACAAAACTCTATTAGAACCGCTAATCACCCCAAATTTTTTCCAAAATTTTCATTTTTTCACTTGTCTTGGTTTAATTCGGGAATAACAAGTTCTAAAAAGGTTATATTTTTACAAATTTACAACCAATAGCGTCGTGATAAAAAGAACCAAATAAGAAAATTATGAAAAGGCATGACAAATCTAATTAAAATTTGATTATATATACTTGATCACATTATAAACCCATTCCCGCAACAAGTGAGTTTTGAGCCTTTATTGAGCATACGTGCATATATTTTTAAACTAAATGCTCATTTTTTGTTTCTTGTGTGAATAGCCGCTTGGTTCTTACAACTCTAGAACTTGCCACGACGATACATTCCCAGTCCTTACTAACCCATTTTCCTTTCAACACCATTATTTTTCATTTTTTTATCACCTACCCAAAATCCCCCTAGTTAACCCCTTTGAGCCTAAACCTTTTTATTTCAAAACCCACAAAACAAACACCCTTTACCCACCAAACCTTTTTCATTTCAACCCTTTTGTTTTAGTAAAAAGCTCAGTTATCTTGTGATGAAAAATAAAATGAAAGTCTTGCAATAAACAAACAAGTTCCTCAAAGAAATCTTGTTTAAATGTGCTTAGTTTGAATAAAAGTCACAAAAACGAATAATTTTAGGACGACCGACTCTTTTTATTCTTTTCGCCATTTTTACTAACCACTAACCAAAACCACCCACCCTTAGCCCAAGCCTAACCCTTCCCCAAGACCTCTTTATATTTGCGAAGGTTTATAGTTAAAAAGGAGGTGGATTGATCGCTTGGCAAGCATATGTGACGTGATGTCGTGGTCACAATCAAATTTAATCCAATTACTACTAAATAGTTAGTGGCAAGTGGGTATCGAACATAGGGAGTTTGTGGAATATGTGTTATTTAAAGTGTTATCTAAGTTAACTAAAATTAAACTAAATGCAAGTAAAGTAATTGTCAAGAGTTGATTTGAGTGAATTGGTTTCAAAACAAAAATTACTATTATGATTGCAAAATGTAAGTGTTGGTTGTAAACAAATTAGAGACAAGTAATCATCTTTAGTTTCCGGTTTGCTTTGACATTTATGCTAACATTCCACTAGAAAGAACTACATAGACATAGTTCATGTGTGATCAATTGCAGTGATGAAAGGGAACTAAGTACTCAGATTCCTAGAACGTGAGGTTGTTACCGATGATCAATCAACCCTTACCAAAGCCTAACTATACCCATGATATCTCGATTGCCAACGGCACTAAGAACGTATGGTTTCTAATTAGTTTAACATAAGAATCAATAATTTACTAACAATCAATCACACACCATAACAAACAATTCAATAAAGATCAAGATTGTTATTCTAGAAATAAGGAAATAAAGCATAAAGTCTTACAAAACCTTCCACCAAAGATGACCACAAAATGTTTAGCCACTCGTGGCTTGAACAAACATCATAAACCAAGTTTTAATCTTCAAACAAGTTAAGAACATGAAAAACAATGATAGAGATAGTCTTCAAGCTCCAAAAGTTAGCCAAAATTCATCCCCAAAGTGTTGTGTAACCGATTAGGAATGATAAGTACTCAAAAGACATCATAAAATACCAATAAATGGGGCAGTTACAACTTTTACGCAGGTCAAAGCCGTAACCTACGGTTCCTGCCGTAGGCTACGGGGTCAATAAAACTCTTACAGTGAGCAGAACTGAGCTACGGTGGACCAGAAGACCCAGTGACGGCCGTAACCAAAGCCGTAGGCTACGGCGGCGCCAAGTTTCATTTTCTTGTTTTCTTCATAACTTTCTCGTTTCAACTCCATTTTCTTCGCCGTTTTCGCCCACATTCTCGTAATTTCATCCTCTATCATGTGCTATTCTTAGTTCTTCAATTCCAAAATTTTATTTTTTCATTGATGCTCCAAATTCCTTCCCTTTTAAGTTCCATTTGCACCTGCACGTCCAAACAACTAGTAGTTACCATGTTCAAACAATTAAACGTGTAAAGCATGGGATTTTAATATTTTTAAGGAACTGAAGGGTTGTCTTACGGACCACCCGTCACATCCCCACACTTACCCGTTGCTTGTCCCAAGCAACCCATTCAAAAACCATTTCAAAACCACAAGCGATCAACATGTAAACCAAGCTAAAATGTATCGTCCTTTTACTAACTTTTTATCATACCACAAGACACACCCCTCACAACAACTCTCGGTGACAAGAAATATTAGCACATTATGCTAAAACACTCAATGCATGTGTGTGATTGTGCGACAATAAGCTTGTATACAAATCAAATCTCCTCCTATCAAATATTTAGCATGCTTATGAATCAAAAGGACATTCGGGTTGTAACGGGGCTATGTGTAAAGGTAGGAAATAGTGGAAGTGTGAAAGTAGCTCATTGATTCGACCCGGTTTTTATTTCTACTACTAAACAAAGCAAACATCAACTATATACACAGCTTCATCAACTTTCTCAACTATTATTGCAACTAAATACTTCTTTTTGTATTTTTCTCATATTTTTCTCTTTTTTTCTTTTCTTTTTTTATAACACATAAAACTCAACAATATATACAATAACATTAACAATCACAAACTAAACTCCTTAACCGGGTCGTCTCAATAGGTAAATTTTTTTTGTAAGAAGCAAGTTTGGGTCACAACCGAATAGTGGTGAACCAGCCAAATTGGAATAAAGAATATGAATAGGAATAGAAAGGTGTACTATAAGGCTCAAACATGGCTTTCTAAAGATCAAACCCCCACCCCTCACAATACCAAGCTCATATATGTAATGTATGAGGTCCAACCCCCAATTCCCACACTCTCACACATTCGGACGAGGCTACCTAAATATCCCTATCATTTTCACAAGCATGCTAACTCTACGATTTAACAAGCATTCATGCACAAGTTCTATTAACACAATACACACACCGCCACTCAAAACAAGGAAAGCATCTTTAATAATCTTGTGTGGCTCAAACACTCACCAAGAAATGACTAAAAAGGGGTGTCGGTGTGTCAAGTGGAACAATATCAAGTGTTCAGATTTCGACAATTTTTCGTTTGGTTTCACAAATTTTTTAAAATTCTCAAAAATTTTCCCCCCATCCCCACACTTGGGATACATTGACCCCAATGTATGGTTATGAAAGGAATTGATCGCTAAAACCCCTTCAAACTTTTTTTTAAACAAAACATAAACAAACTAACTACCAAAATTTCAAAGCTAAAGAACATAACAAGACTAAGGAAAGAGTACAATGACCTGGTGAAGTTTGACACAACAGATGTTGTAGACAATTCGACTTCCTATCACCACCTTCACACAAATATCCGCACATCTTCCCCACACTTGAATGTCGCCATGGCCCTGAAACATAGAAAAATAAATACAACAAGATCAATATAAAACCCCGGGTTGCCTCCCGAGCAGTGCTAAGTTTCGAGTCTTCAGCCAGACCATGCCACCCCTATTTATGGTGGCTCAAAGAATCGGTTCCAATCACCTCCCCCACTATAGCTTGTCATTGGTTGAAATGCATCCATCAAAATGTCCATTCGGTGGATAGTCAACTACATACCTGCTCGAACCTTCATACTTCTTGTTAGTGCACGATGTCTAAAGCCTACGTCTTAGTCTTAGTCATGCTTGTATAGGGTCTAGGGGTCAAATATGTCAGTTATGTATAGTTTAGGGGGCTGAATGTAAAAGTTATGATTTAAGGAAGTGATTCCGCTTGAAATGACATGTTGTCATTTCAAGCGAAATCAGGATGTTGTGATTCCGCTCGAAATGACAGCATGTAATTTCAAGCGAAATCAGAACTAGTATATATATATGTGTGTCTGTTTCTCATTTGGGACCGATCGTCAAGTTGTATACCGAAGTGCTGCCAAATTTTTCAGTGATCAATTAATGAGAAACAGTGTTTAAAGTGATATTCTGTCTATTTCTACTCCATTCTCTTTGATTCAAACTGTTTGTGTGATTCCGCCACATAAACAGTGGTATTTTGACTCTGATTGACTCACTAGATCGTCAATATCGATCCTACAATTGGTATCAGAGCCAGTTATGAGCTAAAATACCTGAATCAGAGCTTTTTACCTACACTTTTTGGATTTCAGGACATTTCCACGGGCAATATGGACTGAGTTTTTGACATATTGTGTAAAAGTGACATTTAACAAACCCTTGAAAGTATCAGCTTAAAATTCAGCCGAAAAGTGGTAAAAAATGACCTAAAACCTGGTTCCGCTTGAACGAAGGTTCTTATGATTCCGCTTGAATTTCGAGCGAAATCAAGTTTTCTGTATGTAAAGTTCTTATTCTGCTTGAACTGTTGAAGCGAAATCAGTGATTTCGCTTGTATATCTGATTCCGCTTGAGGATTATCAGTAATTCCGCTCCAGTTGGTAATTCCGCTTGAATTACCTCGTGATTCCGCTCCAAAGTATCACACTGATTTCGCTTGAAGAGTTAACAATTTGATTTCGCTTGAAATTAAAATTGTGATTTCACTTGAAAAACATTTTAGGTTTGAAAATCATGGTTTGAGGGTTAAAGTCCATTTCGTTCGTGATACTTCGTCTGAAATTCGGTTTGTGTAGCAAGTGTTTTCAGTAAAAGTCACCTGTTTTTCAAAAGTTGAAATGTTTTCAGTAATTGTCACCTAAAATGGAAAATCAAGATTTCTATAACTTCTTCGCGGGCAGTGGTATGACAGCAGGACAGAGTCCAGCGAGTATCGTTCAAAACGTCAACATGGAAAACGAATTGGGAACAATGCAAAAGCCTCCCAAGCTGATGAACATAGATGAATATGCATGATGGTCAGGCAGATTTAAGAACTGGGTCCAGGCTAACCACTTCGAATGCTGGATGAAGATAGAAGCGAAGTACGTTCCACCGGTTGATGGTTTAGGTATGGTAAAGTGTATTGGAAGTCTGACAGAGACAGAACAGAATGATTTCAAAGCTGAGAAAAAGATGATTAGTGTCCTTCAGCAGGCTATCAAAGAGGATATTTTAGTGTTGTTGCAACATGAGGACAATGCTCAATTTATTTGGAATTCATTGAATGTAAAGTTTTAAGGTAGTGTATCCATGATCAAGAGCAAGAAGGCTTTGATCAAGAAGGAGTTTGATATTTTTACCAGTATGAAGGGTGAAACTACAAGGCAACTGATCGAAAGATATTGCCATTTAGTACTTGAAATGAAAAGATTGGAAATCATAAAGACCAATGAAGAATGGATTGATAAGTTGTCTGATGCATTACCATATGACGAGTGGGGCACTTATCTGCTGATGTTGAAAAACAATTCAGATTTTGGAAATCTGAATCTTAGTGCGTTTATAGAAAAGATTGAAGCTCATGAGTTGGAGTTGCTAAAGATCAAAAAGATGAACTCAACAAATATTCAACAGGATGTATCTTTGTACTACAAAGGCAGTATTCCAACACAAACAAACCAGAGCCCAAAGATACAAACTGGTTTTAGTGCTGATACAACATCAAGTGCTTCATCAAATACTCCACAAACAAACAAGCCTTCGCCATTTGTCAACTACGATCCAAACGTCAAAGCTACTGAACAGACGTCCCCTCAAAGTTCGTCCAGTTCAAACAATCAAGCGTATCTTTCTGGGATCCAATGCAACATCGCAGTTACTATCAAGAATGGGAATGAGTTCACTGAATCACCTGCGAAACAAAATATTACATTGTTGGCTTCTGTGTTAGAGTCGCATGAATCTCTGGTAGCGGGTAAAATCGGGAAATCCGGACATGACCAAAGAGGATTACGATCAGATCGACCCGGAGGAGCTTGAGTTGATAGACATTAAATGGGGCATGGCTAGTCTTGTGAGGAGAGCACAGCGCTTTATGGAGATCACTGGCAGAAACAACCTTTCTGGACCTGATCAGAAGCTAGGTTTCGACAAGTCGAAAGTAACATGCTTCAAGTGCAAAGAGAGAGGCCACTTCAAAAGAGAATGCCCGAATAGAGAAGTAAATAATCATCAGAATCCGTTCACGAATGATTATTCCAGACAGGTAATCTACCACCGACCGAATCAGCAACCTGTAGTTCAAAGGCCACAAATCGAGAACAAACATGAGAAAGCTCTCATTGTGAACCAGGATGACGTGAAAGTAGCCGAGGGATTTAGCTGGGATAAATACATCCCTGGAAGTGATGGACAGGCTATGATGGTTGAGATAATTGAAGAGCCTGAGAGTGTTGTTGAGCCTGAAATGGTTGTTGAAGATGTTATTGTGGATAGTATGGCTAATATTGAGGAGTTAGCTGCAGAAGTTTATTACTATCAGTTTGAGCAGGAGGTATTAGCCAGTTCTTTGAGATCTATCATACCTCCTAAAATTTTTGAATCTTTTACAGGTTTCTTTGAAGAACCAACGACTGGATTGTGTCCACGATATGAGGAGAAGAAAGAGTCTGTCGAGGAGATGATTGATGTGACAAAGGAAATGACCGAAGACACTTTGAAAGAAATTGCTGACAAGGCTCTCATGGCAAACTGAAAGAGGTAGACACAGAACTTGTGAAAACCGAGTTTGTCGGTACCGAGTCAGTTCAACAGGAGTCAAACCAGGAGTCGAGAATTGAGGGAGTCAAATCTGAGAAAGTGTCTGAGTCTGAGTCCAAAGATGTCGGTAAACAGGAAGTGAAAACTGCTCATGAAGCAGAGGTTATTGAGAAAATGGACTCAATGTCTGAAACCCCATGCCAAAAGTGTTTAAAATCGTGCATGGAGTGTCTTGAAAAAGATGCTAAGTTTCAGGAATTGAAACAACATGCTGACATGTTAAAATTTGATCTGGGACAAGTCAAAGAGGCATATGATACACTAGCCAGATCAGTTAAAATGATTCAAAAAGAAAGTGTCGAAAATGATAAAGCAACGAAACTAGCAAAAGCAACACTTTTTGATAAACAAGTGGAAGTAAATTTTCATCTTGACACAATCGCATCATTAAAGAAAGAATTCGAATTAACTAAAATTGAAAATGAGAGAATTGATAAGAAATTGATGAGCTATGTTGCATCGTCCTATGTTCTTGAGAAGATTGTACCACAACACCCCAGTGCAACACCGGTCTTTAACAGCGTTCCACCCCCAATGTGGAATCATTATACCCAAAAGTATCCAGATGGGGTGGAAGCTGCATTGAACCTCAAGCTGAGGACAATTGAGGATGAGTTGCCAGAGAGCATTGATGTTACATTCTTGCATCCGACACAGACAACGAGTCACATGTCATTAAGACTGTTGTCAACCAGGTGTTAGATGAAGAGAGTGATAACTCTGAGGTTGAAGTTATGAAATCTCATTCTGAGAAGCCTGTTACTGATTCTGAAGGCGAGGGTAACTTTTTAGATTGTTTCATACTGAAATCAGACAAGAGTAAGATTGATGATCCGATCATGGTGGTTTACACTATGTTTGGAACTGACAAGCTTTACTCTGATTTCGAGTATCCGCTTCAGAACGTTAAGATTGAGAATGTTGAGAAAGTTTTCAAACTCGTTGAAATTGACATTGCTGAAGTTAACAACAAAGAATTCTTTTCGAAACCGAAAAAGTCATTTGTTACGTCACTTTCCAACAACTCGGGCAAAAAGGAGCGGGAAGGGAATGGTAACAACTTTAAAAACAAAGGAATTGGTTTTGAGAAAAAGATGGTTAAGAAGGTTGTAAAGCCAAAGGATAACATGAAAGATGTTTTTGTCTCTGGACCAAGTGTTGATGAAGAAAAGGAATACATTTTTAGTCAGAAAGCCGTTGAAGATTTCAATGCGACGAAGAAACTCAAAGAAGAGACATTCAAGTCAACTTTTGTCGAATATGACAAAAGAATTTGCTACCGCTGCAATGAAATCGGACACATGGCAAAACAATGCAAGAAAGTTTTTGAAAAACCTGTCGTAAAACCTGTTGTTCAAAAACCTCGACCTAAGTTACCATTTGACAAAAAGGGTAAAAAACCAATGGTTTCACCAATCCGCATCTTGAAAAGGGGTGAATCTTTGGAGTCTGAGGATAAGCCAAAATCAACCTTTGAGGTTGGCGAATCTTCAAAGTCTCAAAAGACTACAAAGATTTATCCGAAAAAAAAAGTTTTTGAAAACCAATCATGGGTTGTGAAATCTAAACCATCGGTCGAGGAGAAAAGATGGAAAAGATTTTGAAAAATGAAACAAAGGTTTTGAAAGATGATGTAGTTGAGTTTGAATCTGAACTTGATAAGTTTCTTGCAGAGTTTCCACCAATCAAAAATGAAGTAAAATCAAAAGTTAAAACTGTTGTTCTGAATGTCACGTTTAACTTTCCAAAGATTGATGTACCGTGTGATTTAGTGTTTGGAAGTGTGTCACCAGTCAAGAAGTCTTGGGTATCATTGTTTGAATGAGTTGATGTTTGAAGGGGCTGCCCAGGTCAATCATTTCAAAATGGATCATGGACAGTGGGGCCTCTAGACATATGACGGGGATGCTTGCACTACTTTACGACATAAAATCAATCAACGGAGGCTACGTGGGTTTTGCCGAAAATCAGGGTGGCAGGATTGTGGGCCAAGGAACCCTGACGAATGGGGTCATTTCGTTTGAGAAAGTGAACTACATCATAGAATTAGAAAACAACTTACTTAGTATTTCTCAAATCTGTGATAAATCGTTTACTGTATATTTCACGAAAAATGAATGTTTGGTTTTAAAACCTGGGTTTAAAATCCCTGATGATATGGTGCTGTTGCGTGCACCACGGGAAAACAACCTGTATATTCTTGATATGAGTGTCGCAACGCCAACAAATCATCAAAAACAATGTTTTGTGTCGAAAACGAAAGCAACAGAAAAGGAGTCTATTATGTGGCATCGAAAGATGGGCCACATTCATGTTAGAAAAATGAATTTTCTGGTGCATAATGATTTAGTTGAAGGTGTAAATTTAAAGAATTTTCATTTGTCTGATGATTGTGTAGCTTGTAAGAAGGGAAAGCAGACTCGGAAATCACACCCACAGAAATTGCTGAATTCGATCAGAGTACCGCTTGAGAGACTCCACATGGATCGCTTCGGGCCGGTCAATGTGAAGAGCATCAGTGGTGATTTGTACTGCTTGGTAGTCACTGATGATTATACAAGGTTTTCGTGGGTAGTGTGCTTGGAAAGAAAGGATCAGACGTTTGAGTCACTGATGGTTCTGTTCAAAAAGATGGAGACACTGTATAAGCTGCCTATCTGAAGAATACGAAGTGACAATGGAACAGAATTCAAGAATAACAAGATGCTCGAGTTCTGCAATGAAAAGGGGATTCTTCATGAATTCAGTGCACCATACACACCGTAACAGAACGGCGTTGCTGAAAGAAAGAATCGGACCCTTATAGAAACTGCTCGAACGATGTTAGCCGATTCCAAGTTACCGATCTTCTTCTGGAGCGAAGCAGTGGCTGCAGCTTGTTACATTTTGAACCGTGTGCTCATCGTTAAGAAGTACAAGAAAACAAGTTTTGAGTTGCTACACCGTTATAAGCCAAATCTAGAGTTTCTGGAGCCATTTGGGTCTCCATGTACTTTTATTGATGAGAATGGTAAATTCGGTGCTAAGTCGAATGATGGTTTCTTTGTAGGTTACGCGAGCCCGTTGAAGAGGGTGTTCGTACCTTGCCTGGGAAAGGTAATAGAAGTTCTGCATGTGGTTTGCCAGAAACACACTGCTTCACCACAACTTCCCGGACAAAGATTCTTGTTCGATTATGATAAACTCTGGGAGTCGTTTCATCTTCCGACCGAGCCAAGCATTGAAGAACTTATTCTGCTATATCAACAGCAACAATCTAGTTCACAAGATCAATGTCACAGCCCCCGATCCATATTTCCCGGGAACGGGCGGCCGTGAGCCAGTCTCGGTGGTATCACATTTATTTATCCAATTTGGCAGCGGAAATTTTCATCAGGACCGTAGTTAGGAAATATTTTAATCAGAGTAAACCACCATGTTTTATAACATTAAACATATGGGTAAAAACCCAAGTTTTCAATACACACGTTTCATAGGAATAAATCCTATTATTTAATAAAAACATCCATTTTATTCTTAGGTAACTTTATTGCCACTTTTCCAAGCCTTCAGTGCTGTCCAGCTGGCTTCTATTTGGCTTTCACATATTGTTACCTGAAACGCGTTTTAAAAACATTTTGTCAGTGGGAAATACTGGTGAGTGAATCCCAGTTTGATCAAGTTTAAATAAAAATTCACAGTGAACAGTATTGAGGGCGCATCCGCAATTACATTTGTTTCCAAGTTATATCAATTACCACCACACGGTAATGTCGTTCCGACTTATGGTCATGTTACTCCTTTACCAGGTGGTAACAAATTTTGTATACAAAACCCCAAATTTACCGACTGTAATTGTATTCTTACAAATACTCAATAACTGTTATTCGCATGGAAATTTAAGGTTTTGTAAAAACAGTTAACAAAAAGTGGATCAACTCACAAAAATGAGTATATAAAAAGAAGGATCACTCACATTGCTGTCTTAGGTGATTCTTTAGGGTTTCCTGGTGAATATCTATAATTTACACAAATGCACGTGTGTTAGTATAATAACCCATTTTAACATTAGTAATACCCTCCCCGAGACGGCATTCCAACGACTACGTCGGGCAGAACCACGACAGCCGTTACGGAACCCTAGATCAATCGGGCAGCGTATCTAATACGTCTCCAGGGGTTATAATACTTACATCGTAGCAGAACCTCGCTAATTTAGGGGGTATAATGCCCGGGTATAATAACACTACTACAGAAATTGTGATTGAGAATCGAAAATTGAACGAGCAGACTGAAGGCCCGTTGCCTTCTATTTATAGTTGTGAAATCTGGTTCCCACGCGGCCCGCGTGACATTTTGGGCAGGGCCTACGCGGCCCGCGTCAATCTCGGTCAACGGACTAGCTTGTCCGGCTCACACACTAGGTTCGACACGCGCTGGACACATGGCGGCTCCGGGTCATGCCACCATTTAGGACGCGCGCGGCCCGCATCAACTAAACCGAACATGTACGCGGCCCGCTTGGGCTTATGGTTTTGGCTATATACTGGTACACACTCGCGCGGCCCGCTTTAACTTGAGGTGAGGCTCTACGCGGCCCGCCTCAACTTAATAATTATTGTTTTTATTTATTTTATATAGTATAATCTATCTTGGGGCTCGGTTTTCACATACGGGGTGCATATAAAGACACATTGAGATATTTTAAAATATATTAGGGTGTCGGAAATATTATGAGGATGTCTGTTTTACCGAGGGTTGTTATATCCTCCCCACCTTGTTTTAGAGCTCGTCCTCGAGATCTACTGGAACAAGTGTGGATATTTCTTTTGCATTTCGGATTCAAGCTCCCACGTGTACTCGGGTCCTCTTTTGGAGTCCCACTTTACTTTGACCAGAACCAATCTCTTATGCTTGAGATTTTTAATTTTTCTATCTTCAATCTGTAGAGGCCTTTCTACAAATTTGAGTTGTTCATTAACCTCTATATCCTTGAGAGGTACTATGAGTGATTCATCAGCTAAACACTTTTTGAGATTAGAGACATGAAATACATCATGTATTCCTGCCATTTCCTCTGGCAGTTGTAGCTGATAGGCTACAGGTCCTATTCTTTTAAAAATTTTGAAAGGTCCAATATACCTGGGACTTAGCTTTCCTCTTTTGATGAATCTTACCACTCCTTTCCAGGGAGAGACTTTCAATAATACTTTATCTCCTACTTGAAATTCTAATGGTTTGCGTCTGTTATCAGCATAACTCTTTTGTCGATCACGTGCTGTTTTCAGTCGTTCCTTGACTTGAATGATTTTATCAGTTGTTTCTTGTACTATCTCGGGTCCAGATAATTGTTTTTCCCCAATTTCTGCCCAACAGACTGGGGTTCTGCACTTTCGTCCATAAAGTGCTTCGAATGGTGCAGCATTGATACTTGTGTGATAACTGTTATTATAAGAAAATTCTATTAAAGGTAAGTGTTCGTCCCAATTACCTCCAAAATCAATTACACAAGCTCTAAGCATGTCCTCCATTGTCTGAATTGTCCTTTCGCTTTGTCCGTCCGTTTGAGGATGATACGCGGTGCTTAGATTTAGCCTGGTTCCCATTGCTTTTTGGAAACTTGACCAAAAATGAGAAGTAAAACGGCTATCTCTATCGGAAACAATTGATAAAGGAATGCCATGTAAAGAAACGACTTTATTTACATATAATTTGGCTAATTGTTCCATACTAAAGGTTTCCTTCATTGGTAAGAAATGAGCTGACTTGGTTAACCTATCTACAATCACCCAGATTGTATCATTACCTTTTCTTGTTTTAGGCAATTTGGTAACAAAATCCATTGTTATCCATTCCCATTTCCAAACTGGTATTTCTAATTGTTGTAACAAACCTGAGGGTTTCTGATGTTCAGCTTTAACTTGTGAGCAAGTTAAGCATTTAGAAACATAAGCTGCTACATCCTTTTTCATTCCTATCCACCAGAAATTTTTCCTTAAATCCTGGTACATTTTATCACTTCCTGGATGCATCGTATATTTAGACTTATGAGCTTCTTCTAATATACGGTAACGTAAATTTTCTAATTTAGGTATCCACATTCTCTTTTTATGGAATCTCCAAATTCCATCTGTTCCTTGTTCTAATTCCTTAATCATTCCTTTTAATTTTTCAGTATCCTCCTTGATTACTGTTTCTTGTGCTTTTCTAATCTGATTGTTTAAATCTAATTGTAGATTTAGTTTAAGAGAACGTACCCTTTTTGGCTTTTCGTGATATTTTCGACTTAAAGCATCAGCCACCACATTGGCTTTTCCTGCGTGATACTGGATATCACAATCATAATCACTAAGTAATTCCATCCAACGTCTTTGTCTCATATTCAGCTCTTTTTGTCCGAAAACATATCTTAAACTTTTATGATCAGTGAATATGGTAAACTTACTACGATAAAGATAATGTCTCCAAATCTTAAGGGCAAAAATTATGGCTCCTAATTCCAAATCATGGGTTGAATAATTTCCTTCATGACTCTTAAGCTGTCTAGATGCATAGGCTATAACCTTTTGGCGTTGCATTAATACGCATCCATAACCTAATTTAGAAGCGTCACAAAAGACTACAAAGTCTTCAGTTCCTTCTGGTAATGCTAGTATTGGTGTATGGGTTAATCTTTGCTTAAGAATTCTAAAGGCTTCTTCTTGTTTTGGTCCCCATTCAAACTTAACAGATTTACAGGTTAACTTAGTTAAAGGAATGGCTATTCTAGAAAAATCTTGAATAAATCTTCTATAATAACCGGCCAATCCTAAGAAACTTCTAACTTCAGTTGGTGACTCTGGGGTTTTCCATTTAGTAATTGCTTCGATCTTTGTTGGATCTACATGAATTCCTTCATGGTTAACTAAATGTCCGAGGAATTGTACTTGTTCTAACCAAAACTCACACTTTGAAAACTTAGCATAAAGCTTCTATTTTCTTAATAAACTTAAAAGTAATTGCAAGTGCTTTGCATGCTCATCTTTACTTTTAGAGTAAATTAGAATATCATCTATGAAGACAATTATGAATTTATCCAAATATGGCTTACATATTCGGTTCATCATGTCCATAAATGCGGCTGGGGCATTGGTTAAACCAAATGGCATGACAGTAAATTCATAATGACCATACCTTGTTCTGAATGCGGTTTTAGGAATATCCTCTTCCTGTACCTTTAATTGATGATATCCTGATCTTAGATCGATTTTAGAGAAAAATCGAGCTCCTTGAAGTTGATCAAACAAATCATCGATCCTCGGTAATGGGTATCGATTCTTAATCGTGATTTTGTTCAATTCACGGTAGTCAATGCACATACGCATTGATCCGTCCTTCTTTTTGACAAATAATATTGGTGCTCCCCATGGTGATGAACTTGGCTGTATGAATCCTTTCTCCAACAACTCGTCTAGTTGTTTCTTCAGTTCTTGCATTTCTGCGGGTGCCAAACGGTAAGGTGCTTTGGCAATCGGTGCTGTTCCTGGTAACAGCTGAATTCTGAATTCAACTTCCCTGTCTGGCGGTAGTCCTGGCAATTCTTCTGGAAAGACATCTGAAAATTGGGATACTACTGGGATATCTTTTAACTCTTTTCCTTTAGTGTTAGTGATTATAGAAATCAAATACACTATAGATCCTTTCCTTATACAACTTGCAGTTTTCGTCACAGAGATGAATTTAGTGGATCTAAATGGTTTATCTCCTTTAATTAAGATCTTTTCACCTCTTGGTGATTTTAATTGAATTGTCTTTTGATCACATAAAATACTGGCTTTATTGGCTATTAACCAATCCATTCCTAATACTACATCAAATCCAACCAGATTCATTGGGTAAAGGTTTGCCATAAATTTTTGATTAAGAATTTCTATTCTTGCCCCCTGCAAGATTTCAGAAATCCTAATAGTTTCTCCATTTGCAGTTTCTACTAGACATTCTTGTGGTAGTTTAGTTAATGATTGATTTAGGAGTTTGCAAAATGAAGTATTAATAAAACTTTGGTTGGCACCAGAGTCAAATAATACTTTAGCAAAAATATCATTAACTAAAAACGTACCAGCAATTACGTCTGGAATCATCCTGGCTTCCTCTGTAGTTAGAACGAATGCTCTAGCATTTTTAGTGTTCTTGTTGTTCGCAGCTGGGGCTAACTTTGGACAGTTTGGCTTGATATGACCTTTTTCTCCACAATTGAAGCACATCCCATTAGTTGGTTTTCTTCTGCATGTCTCCTCCTTATGTCCTGGTGCTTTGCAGAAATTGCAATAAGTAGAGCATCTTCCAGAATGCTTCTTTTTGCAGGCTTTGCAGTATGGTGCAGAGGTAGAACCTACATTCCTACGATTGGAATTCCCAGAACGGAATTCTTGAGTAAGCCTTTGGGTTAGGTTTCTTCTCTGGTCTTCTTCTCTAGTACGGATTAATTCATCTGTCAAGGTATTGGCTAGTTCTACAGCTTCTTCTATGGTTTGGGGTCTAGCTGCCTTGACTACATGTCTAATTTCTCCAATTAATCCCCAGATGTAACGGGAGATTAATACCGGTTCAGGTGATGCAAGGGTAGGTACTATCCTAGCATATTCAAAGAATGTGGTAGTGTAACCCTTACTGTCTACTCCGGTCATTCTCAGATTCAGAAACTTATTTGCTATTTGTTCCTTTTCATTGGGAGGGTAGAATTTCCTTTCTACCATATTCTTAAATTCCTCCCATTCCATGTTATAAATCCTATCACTTCCTCTTGACTGGAGGATAGTGTTCCACCATTCTAAAGCTGCATTTTTAAGTAATTCCATCCAACGTCTTTGTCTCATATTCAGCTCTTTTTGTCCGAAAACATATCTTAAACTTTTATGATCAGTGAATATGGTAAACTTACTACGATAAAGATAATGTCTCCAAATCTTAAGGGCAAAAATTATGGCTCCTAATTCCAAATCATGGGTTGAATAATTTCCTTCATGACTCTTAAGCTGTCTAGATGCATAGGCTAACCTTTTGGCGTTGCATTAATACGCATCCATAACCTAATTTAGAAGCGTCACAAAAGACTACAAAGTCTTCAGTTCCTTCTGGTAATGCTAGTATTGGTGTATGGGTTAATCTTTGCTTAAGAATTCTAAAGGCTTCTTCTTGTTTTGGTCCCCATTCAAACTTAACAGATTTACAGGTTAACTTAGTTAAAGGAATGGCTATTCTAGAAAAATCTTGAATAAATCTTCTATAATAACCGGCCAATCCTAAGAAACTTCTAACTTCAGTTGGTGACTCTGGGGTTTTCCATTTAGTAATTGCTTCGATCTTTGTTGGATCTACATGAATTCCTTCATGGTTAACTAAATGTCCGAGGAATTGTACTTGTTCTAACCAAAACTCACACTTTGAAAACTTAGCATAAAGCTTCTCTTTTCTTAATAAACTTAAAAGTAATTGCAAGTGCTTTGCATGCTCATCTTTACTTTTAGAGTAAATTAGAATATCATCTATGAAGACAATTATGAATTTATCCAAATATGGCTTACATATTCGGTTCATCATGTCCATAAATGCGGCTGGGGCATTGGTTAAACCAAATGGCATGACAGTAAATTCATAATGACCATACCTTGTTCTGAATGCGGTTTTAGGAATATCCTCTTCCTGTACCTTTAATTGATGATATCCTGATCTTAGATCGATTTTAGAGAAAAATCGAGCTCCTTGAAGTTGATCAAACAAATCATCGATCCTCGGTAATGGGTATCGATTCTTAATCGTGATTTTGTTCAATTCACGGTAGTCAATGCACATACGCATTGATCCGTCCTTCTTTTTGACAAATAATATTGGTGCTCCCCATGGTGATGAACTTGGCTGTATGAATCCTTTCTCCAACAACTCGTCTAGTTGTTTCTTCAGTTCTTGCATTTCTGCGGGTGCCAAACGGTAAGGTGCTTTGGCAATCGGTGCTGTTCCTGGTAACAGCTGAATTCTGAATTCAACTTCCCTGTCTGGCGGTAGTCCTGGCAATTCTTCTGAAAAGACATCTGAAAATTGGGATACTACTGGGATATCTTTTAACTCTTTTCCTTTAGTGTTAGTGATTATAGAAATCAAATACACTATAGATCCTTTCCTTATACAACTTGCAGTTTTCGTCACAGAGATGAATTTAGTGGATCTAAATGGTTTATCTCCTTTAATTAAGATCTTTTCACCTCTTGGTGATTTTAATTGAATTGTCTTTTGATCACATAAAATACTGGCTTTATTGGCTATTAACCAATCCATTCCTAATACTACATCAAATCCAACCAGATTCATTGGGTAAAGGTTTGCCATAAATTTTTGATTAAGAATTTCTATTCTTGCCCCCTGCAAGATTTCAGAAATCCTAATAGTTTCTCCATTTGCAGTTTCTACTAGACATTCTTGTGGTAGTTTAGTTAATGATTGATTTAGGAGTTTGCAAAATGAAGTATTAATAAAACTTTGGTTGGCACCAGAGTCAAATAATACTTTAGCAAAAATATCATTAACTAAAAACGTACCAGCAATTACGTCTGGAATCATCCTGGCTTCCTCTGTAGTTAGAACGAATGCTCTAGCATTTTTAGTGTTCTTGTTGTTCGCAGCTGGGGCTAACTTTGGACAGTTTGGCTTGATATGACCTTTTTCTCCACAATTGAAGCACATCCCATTAGTTGGTTTTCTTCTGCATGTCTCCTCCTTATGTCCTGGTGCTTTGCAGAAATTGCAATAAGTAGAGCATCTTCCAGAATGCTTCTTTTTGCAGGCTTTGCAGTATGGTGCAGAGGTAGAACCTACATTCCTACGATTGGAATTCCCAGAACGGAATTCTTGAGTAAGCCTTTGGGTTAGGTTTCTTCTCTGGTCTTCTTCTCTAGTACGGATTAATTCATCTGTCTAGGTATTGGCTAGTTCTACAACTTCTTCTATGGTTTGGGGTCTAGCTGCCTTGACTACATGTCTAATTTCTCCAATTAATCCCCAGATGTAACGGGAGATTAATACCGGTTCAGGTGATGCAAGGGTAGGTACTATCCTAGCATATTCAAAGAATGTGGTAGTGTAACCCTTACTGTCTACTCCGGTCATTCTCAGATTCAGAAACTTATTTGCTATTTGTTCCTTTTCATTGGGAGGGTAGAATTTCCTTTCTACCATATTCTTAAATTCCTCCCATTCCATGTTATAAATCCTATCACTTCCTCTTGACTGGAGGATAGTGTTCCACCATTCTAAAGCTGCATTTTTAAGTAATTCCATCCAACGTCTTTGTCTCATATTCAGCTCTTTTTGTCCGAAAACATATCTTAAACTTTTATGATCAGTGAATATGGTAAACTTACTACGATAAAGATAATGTCTCCAAATCTTAAGGGAAAAAATTATGGCTCCTAATTCCAAATCATGGGTTGAATAATTTCCTTCATGACTCTTAAGCTGTCTAGATGCATAGGCTATAACCTTTTGGCGTTGCATTAATACGCATCCATAACCTAATTTAGAAGCGTCACAAAAGACTACAAAGTCTTCAGTTCCTTCTGGTAATGCTAGTATTGGTGTATGGGTTAATCTTTGCTTAAGAATTCTAAAGGCTTCT
This sequence comes from Helianthus annuus, assembly GCF_002127325.2. Taxonomy (NCBI): domain Eukaryota; kingdom Viridiplantae; phylum Streptophyta; class Magnoliopsida; order Asterales; family Asteraceae; genus Helianthus; species Helianthus annuus. The sequence goes on from NC_035446.2 coordinate 113,648,722, forward strand.
TCTTGTTTTGGTCCCCATTCAAACTTAACAGATTTACAGGTTAACTTAGTTAAAGGAATGGCTATTCTAGAAAAATCTTGAATAAATCTTCTATAATAACCGGCCAATCCTAAGAAACTTCTAACTTCAGTTGGTGACTCTGGGGTTTTCCATTTAGTAATTGCTTCGATCTTTGTTGGATCTACATGAATTCCTTCATGGTTAACTAAATGTTCGAGGAATTGTACTTGTTCTAACCAAAACTCACACTTTGAAAACTTAGCATAAAGCTTCTCTTTTCTTAATAAACTTAAAAGTAATTGCAAGTGCTTTGCATGCTCATCTTTACTTTTAGAGTAAATTAGAATATCATCTATGAAGACAATTATGAATTTATCCAAATATGGCTTACATATTCGGTTCATCATGTCCATAAATGCGGCTGGGGCATTGGTTAAACCAAATGGCATGACAGTAAATTCATAATGACCATACCTTGTTCTGAATGCGGTTTTAGGAATATCCTCTTCCTGTACCTTTAATTGATGATATCCTGATATTAGATCGATTTTAGAGAAAAATCGAGCTCCTTGAAGTTGATCAAACAAATCATCGATCCTCGGTAATGGGTATCGATTCTTAATCGTGATTTTGTTCAATTCACGGTAGTCAATGCACATACGCATTGATCCGTCCTTCTTTTTGACAAATAATATTGGTGCTCTCCATGGTGATGAACTTGGCTGTATGAATCCTTTCTCCAACAACTCGTCTAGTTGTTTCTTCAGTTCTTGCATTTCTGCGGGTGCCAAACGGTAAGGTGCTTTGGCAATCGGTGCTGTTCCTGGTAACAGCTGAATTCTGAATTCAACTTCCCTGTCTGGCGGTAGTCCTGGCAATTCTTCTGGAAAGACATCTGAAAATTGGGATACTACTGGGATATCTTTTAACTCTTTTCCTTTAGTGTTAGTGATTATAGAAATCAAATACACTATAGATCCTTTCCTTATACAACTTGCAGTTTTCGTCACAGAGATGAATTTAGTGGATCTAAATGGTTTATCTCCTTTAATTAAGATCTTTTCACCTCTTGGTGATTTTAATTGAATTGTCTTTTGATCACATAAAATACTGGCTTTATTGGCTATTAACCAATCCATTCCTAATACTACATCAAATCCAACCAGATTCATTGGGTAAAGGTTTGCCATAAATTTTTGATTAAGAATTTCTATTCTTGCCCCCTGCAAGATTTCAGAAATCCTAATAGTTTCTCCATTTGCAGTTTCTACTAGACATTCTTGTGGTAGTTTAGTTAATGATTGATTTAGAAGTTTGCAAAATGAAGTATTAATAAAACTTTGGTTGGCACCAGAGTCAAATAATACTTTAGCAAAAATATCATTAACTAAAAACGTACCAGCAATTACGTCTGGAATCATCCTGGCTTCCTCTGTAGTTAGAACGAATGCTCTAGCATTTTTAGTGTTCTTGTTGTTCGCAGCTGGGGCTAACTTTGGACAGTTTGGCTTGATATGACCTTTTTCTCCACAATTGAAGCACATCCCATTAGTTGGTTTTCTTCTGCATGTCTCCTCCTTATGTCCTGGTGCTTTGTAGAAATTGCAATAAGTAGAGCATCTTCCAGAATGCTTCTTTTTGCAGGCTTTGCAGTATGGTGTAGAGGTAGAACCTACATTCCTACGATTGGAATTCCCAGAACGGAATTCTTGAGTAAGCCTTTGGGTTAGGTTTCTTCTCTGGTCTTCTTCTCTAGTACGGATTAATTCATCTGTCAAGGTATTGGCTAGTTCTACAGCTTCTTCTATGGTTTGGGGTCTAGCTGCCTTGACTACATGTCTAATTTCTCCAATTAATCCCCAGATGTAACGGGAGATTAATACCGGTTCAGGTGATGCAAGGGTAGGTACTATCCTAGCATATTCAAAGAATGTGGTAGTGTAACCCTTACTGTCTACTCCGGTCATTCTCAGATTCAGAAACTTATTTGCTATTTGTTCCTTTTCATTGGGAGGGCAGAATTTCCTTTCTACCATATTCTTAAATTCCTCCCATTCCATGTTATAAATCCTATCACTTCCTCTTGACTGGAGGATAGTGTTCCACCATTCTAAAGCTGCATTTTTAAACAGATTTGAAGCAAACATTATTTTATCTTCTTCAGCACACTTGCTTATTTTCAGAACCGCCTCAGTTTTTCTATCCAGCGTAAAGCTGCAATGGGTCCTTCATTGCCCGAGAATTCTATTGGTTTGCAGGACCAGAATTCCTTGTAAGAACAACCATGTGGCATGGTTCTTCTTCTTTTGGGAACGGGCGCTTGAAGTATGGGTCCATTGTTCACGCTGTTTTCTGGTTCAGTTGGTCGCTTACTGCTATGCTTACTTTTACTATTCGCTTCCTGAACTGTTTGAATAATAAATGGCATTGCATCTATAATTCCCTGTGCCACAATATGCTGAACGGCACTATTATCCATTTGGTTTCCGTTGTTATTATTGTCCGAATTCTCATTAACCACGTTAATGTTACTCTGGTTATCGTTATTCATATTTTCTTGATTTCCCGCGTCGGCCATCTGAATTTTAAACATTTACCAAATATTAATATCACAAATAATATTTATATATAGCCAATCACATGACACGCACTTTTTTAACCAAAAGCGTCGAGCATTGCGACTTTTACTCTTTTTATATAGTATGCATCAATACACACCAGTACAGAAATAAAAATTACAGTACCGACTGAAATGTAAAGCTACAATACTAATAGTAGGCATCCGTAGTTTTTTTTTTTTTTTTTTTCTAACACATACACACATATATTATTATATTATTATTACTAATACTGTATTATCATCACGTTTTGCTGATATGGATTCATCCAGAAATCCATATTACGCTCATCGTATTTCCATACGAGGCGTTCTCCCACCTGTCGCATACGATCACTGCTTTCTAAAATTTCCTCCCCAAAAGTCCTAAGTTCCTGGACATTTTCTGCACTCATTGGGGGTGCAGGTTCTAGGACTGGGTTTGGAAACTGAGGTACGGGTTCCTGATACGGAGGCATAGGGGCTTGGTACGGGTACGGGTACGCTCCACCGGTTGATGGTTTAGGTATGGTAAAGTGTATTGGAAGTCTGACAGAGACAGAACAGAATGATTTCAAAGCTGAGAAAAAGATGATTAGTGTCCTTCAGCAGGCTATCAAAGAGGATATTTTAGTGTTGTTGCAACATGAGGACAATGCTCAATTTATTTGGAATTCATTGAATGTAAAGTTTTAAGGTAGTGTATCCATGATCAAGAGCAAGAAGGCTTTGATCAAGAAGGAGTTTGATATTTTTACCAGTATGAAGGGTGAAACTACAAGGCAACTGATCGAAAGATATTGCCATTTAGTACTTGAAATGAAAAGATTGGAAATCATAAAGACCAATGAAGAATGGATTGATAAGTTGTCTGATGCATTACCATATGACGAGTGGGGCACTTATCTGCTGATGTTGAAAAACAATTCAGATTTTGGAAATCTGAATCTTAGTGCGTTTATAGAAAAGATTGAAGCTCATGAGTTGGAGTTGCTAAAGATCAAAAAGATGAACTCAACAAATATTCAACAGGATGTATCTTTGTACTACAAAGGCAGTATTCCAACACAAACAAACCAGAGCCCAAAGATACAAACTGGTTTTAGTGCTGAAATAACATCAAGTGCTTCATCAAATACTCCACAAACAAACAAGCCTTCGCCATTTGTCAACTACGATCCAAACGTCAAAGCTACTGAACAGACGTCCCCTCAAAGTTCGTCCAGTTCAAACAATCAAGCGTATCTTTCTGGGATCCAATGCAACATCGCAGTTACTATCAAGAATGGGAATGAGTTCACTGAATCACCTGCGAAACAAAATATTACATTGTTGGCTTCTGTGTTAGAGTCGCATGAATCTCTGGTAGCGGGTAAAATCGGGAAATCCGGACATGACCAAAGAGGATTACGATCAGATCGACCCGGAGGAGCTTGAGTTGATAGACATTAAATGGGGCATGGCTAGTCTTGTGAGGAGAGCATAGCGCTTTATGGAGATCACTGGCAGAAACAACCTTTCTGGACCTGATCAAAAGCTAGGTTTCGACAAGTCGAAAGTAACATGCTTCAAGTGCAAAGAGAGAGGCCACTTCAAAAGAGAATGCCCGAATAGAGAAGTAAATAATCATCAGAATCCGTTCACGAATGATTATTCCAGACAGGTAATCTACCACCGACCGAATCAGCAACCTGTAGTTCAAAGGCCACAAATCGAGAACAAACATGAGAAAGCTCTCATTGTGAACCAGGATGACGTGAAAGTAGCCGAGGGATTTAGCTGGGATAAATACATCCCTGGAAGTGATGGACAGGCTATGATGGTTGAGATAATTGAAGAGCCTGAGAGTGTTGTTGAGCCTGAAATGGTTGTTGAAGATGTTATTGTGGATAGTATGGCTAATATTGAGGAGTTAGCTGCAGAAGTTTATTACTATCAGTTTGAGCAGGAGGTATTAGCCAGTTCTTTGAGATCTATCATACCTCCTAAAATTTTTGAATCTTTTACAGGTTTCTTTGAAGAACCAACGACTGGATTGTGTCCACGATATGAGGAGAAGAAAGAGTCTGTCGAGGAGATGATTGATGTGACAAAGGAAATGACCGAAGACACTTTGAAAGAAATTGCTGACAAGGCTCTCATGGCAAACTGAAAGAGGTAGACACAGAACTTGTGAAAACCGAGTTTGTCGGTACCGAGTCAGTTCAACAGGAGTCAAACCAGGAGTCGGGAATTGAGGGAGTCAAATCTGAGAAAGTGTCTGAGTCTGAGTCCAAAGATGTCGGTAAACAGGAAGTGAAAACTGCTCATGAAGCAGAGGTTATTGAGAAAATGGACTCAATGTCTGAAACCCCATGCCAAAAGTGTTTAAAATCGTGCATGGAGTGTCTTGAAAAAGATGCTAAGTTTCAGGAATTGAAACAACATGCTGACATGTTAAAATTTGATCTGGGACAAGTCAAAGAGGCATATGATACACTAGCCAGATCAGTTAAAATGATTCAAAAAGAAAGTGTCGAAAATGATAAAGCAACGAAACTAGCAAAAGCAACACTTTTTGATAAACAAGTGGAAGTAAATTTTCATCTTGACACAATCGCATCATTAAAGAAAGAATTCGAATTAACTAAAATTGAAAATGAGAGAATTGATAAGAAATTGATGAGCTATGTTGCGTCGTCCTATGTTCTTGAGAAGATTGTACCACAACACCCCAGTGCAACACCGGTCTTTAACAGCGTTCCACCCCCAATGTGGAATCATTATACCCAAAAGTATCCAGATGGGGTGGAAGCTGCATTGAACCTCAAGCTGAGGACAATTGAGGATGAGTTGCCAGAGAGCATTGATGTTACATTCTTGCATCCGACACAGACAACGAGTCACATGTCATTAAGACTGTTGTCAACCAGGTGTTAGATGAAGAGAGTGATAACTCTGAGGTTGAAGTTATGAAATCTCATTCTGAGAAGCCTGTTACTGATTCTGAAGGCGAGGGTAACTTTTTAGATTGTTTCATACTGAAATCAGACAAGAGTAAGAATGATGATCCGATCATGGTGGTTTACACTATGTTTGGAACTGACAAGCTTTACTCTGATTTCGAGTATCCGCTTCAGAACGTTAAGATTGAGAATGTTGAGAAAGTTTTCAAACTCGTTGAAATTGACATTGCTGAAGTTAACAACAAAGAATTCTTTTCGAAACCGAAAAAGTCATTTGTTACGTCACTTTCCAACAACTCGGGCAAAAAGGAGCGGGAAGGGAATGGTAACAACAAGAAAAATGGTAACAACTTTAAAAACAAAGGAATTGGCTTTGAGAAAAAGATGGTTAAGAAGGTTGTAAAGCCAAAGGATAACATGAAAGTTGTTTTTGTCACTGGACCAAGTGTTGATGAAGAAAAGGAATACATTTTTAGTCAGAAAGCCGTTGAAGATTTCAATGCGACGGAGAAACTCAAAGAAGAGACATTCAAGTCAACTTTTGTCGAATATGACAAAAGAATTTGCTACCGCTGCAATGAAATCGGACACATGGCAAAACAATGCAAGAAAGTTTTTGAAAAACCTGTCGTAAAACCTGTTGTTCAAAAACCTCGACCTAAGTCACCATTTGACAAAAAGGGTAAAAAACCAATGGTTTCACCAATCCGCATCTTGAAAAGGGGTGAATCTTTGGAGTCAGAGGATAAGCCAAAATCAACCTTTGAGGTTGGCGAATCTTCAAAGTCTCAAAAGACTACAAAGATTTATCCGAAAACAAAAGTTTTTGAAAACCAATCATGGGTTGTGAAATCTAAACCATCGGTCGAGGAGAAAAGATGGAAAAGATTTTGAAAAATGAAACAAAGGTTTTGAAAGATGATGTAGTTGAGTTTGAATCTGAACTTGATAAGTTTCTTGCAGAGTTTCCACCAATCAAAAATGAAGTAAAATCAAAAGTTAAAACTGTTGTTCTGAATGTCACGTTTAACTTTCCAAAGATTGATGTACCGTGTGATTTAGTGTTTGGAAGTGTGTCACCAGTCAAGAAGTCTTGGGTATCATTGTTTGAATGAGTTGATGTTTGCAGGGGCTGCCCAGGTCAATCATTTCAAAATGGATCATGGACAGTGGGGCCTCTAGACATATGACGGGGATGCTTGCACTACTTTACGACATAAAATCAATCAACGGAGGCTACGTGGGTTTTGCCGAAAATCAGGGTGGCAGGATTGTGGGCCAAGGAACCCTGACGAATGGGGTCATTTCGTTTGAGAAAGTGAACTACATCATAGAATTAGAAAACAACTTACTTAGTATTTCTCAAATCTGTGATAAATCGTTTACTGTACATTTCACGAAAAATGAATGTTTGGTTTTAAAACCTGGGTTTAAAATCCCTGATGATATGGTGTTGTTGCGTGCACCACGGGAAAACAACCTGTATATTCTTGATATGAGTGTCGCAACGCCAACAAATCATCAAAAACAATGTTTTGTGTCGAAAACGAAAGCAACAGAAAAGGAGTCTATTATGTGGCATCGAAAGATGGGCCACATTCATGTTAGAAAAATGAATTTTCTGGTGCATAATGATTTAGTTGAAGGTGTAAATTTAAAGAATTTTCATTTGTCTGATGATTGTGTAGCTTGTAAGAAGGGAAAGCAGACTCGGAAATCACACCCACAGAAATTGCTGAATTCGATCAGAGTACCGCTTGAGAGACTCCACATGGATCTCTTCGGGCCGGTCAATGTGAAGAGCATCAGTGGTGATTTGTACTGCTTGGTAGTCACTGATGATTATACAAAGTTTTCGTGGGTAGTGTGCTTGGAAAGAAAGGATCAGACGTTTGAGTCACTGATGGTTCTGTTCAAAAAGATGGAGACACTGTATAAGCTGCCTATCTGAAGAATACGAAGTGACAATGGAACAGAATTCAAGAATAACAAGATGCTCAAGTTCTGCAATGAAAAGGGGATTCTTCATGAATTCAGTGCACCATACACACCGTAACAGAACGGCGTTGCTGAAAGAAAGAATCGGACCCTTATAGAAACTGCTCGAACGATGTTAGCCGATTCCAAGTTACCGATCTTCTTCTGGAGCGAAGCAGTGGCTGCAGCTTGTTACATTTTGAACCGTGTGCTCATCGTTAAGAAGTACAAGAAAACAAGTTTTGAGTTGCTACACCGTTATAAGCCAAATCTAGAGTTTCTGGAGCCATTTGGGTCTCCATGTACTTTTATTGATGAGAATGGTAAATTCGGTGCTAAGTCGAATGATGGTTTCTTTGTAGGTTACGCGAGCCCGTTGAAGAGGGTGTTCGTACCTTGCCTGGGAAAGGTAATAGAAGTTCTGCATGTGGTTTGCCAGAAACACACTGCTTCACCACAACTTCCCGGACAAAGATTCTTGTTCGATTATGATAAACTCTGGGAGTCGTTTCATCTTCCGACCGAGCCAAGCATTGAAGAACTTATTCTGCTATATCAACAGCAACAATCTAGTTCACAAGATCAATGTCACAGCCCCCGATCCATATTTCCCGGGAACGGGCGGCCGTGAGCCAGTCTCGGTGGTATCACATTTATTTATCCAATTTGGCAGCGGAAATTTTCATCAGGACCGTAGTTAGGAAATATTTTAATCAGAGTAAACCACCATGTTTTATAACATTAAACATATGGGTAAAAACCCAAGTTTTCAATACACACGTTTCATAGGAATAAATCCTATTTATTTAATAAAAACATCCATGTTATTCTTAGGTAACTTTATTGCCACTTTTCCAAGCCTTCAGTGCTGTCCAGCTGGCTTCTATTTGGCTTTCACATATTGTTACCTGAAACGCGTTTTAAAAACATTTTGTCAGTGGGAAATACTGGTGAGTGAATCCCAGTTTGATCAAGTTTAAATAAAAATTCACAGTGAACAGTATTGAGGGCGCATCCGCAATTACATTTGTTTCCAAGTTATATCAATTACCGCCACACGGTAATGTCGTTCCGACTTATGGTCATGTTACTCCTTTACCAGGTGGTAACAAATTTTGTATACAAAACCCCAAATTTACCGACTGTAATTGTATTCTTACAAATACTCAATAACTGTTATTCGCATGGAAATTTAAGGTTTTGTAAAAACAGTTAACAAAAAGTGGATCAACTCACAAAAATGAGTATATAAAAAGAAGGATCACTCACATTGCTGTCTTAGGTGATTCTTTAGGGTTTCCTGGTGAATATCTATAATTTACACAAATGCACGTGTGTTAGTATAATAACCCATTTTAACATTAGTAATACCCTCCCCGAGACGGCATTCCAATGACTACGTCGGGCAGAACCACGACAGCCGTTACGGAACCCTAGATCAATCGGGCAGCGTATCTAATACGTCTCCAGGGGTTATAATACTTACATCGTAGCAGAACCTCGCTAATTTAGGGGGTATAATGCCCGGGTATAATAACACTACTACATAAATTGTGATTGAGAATCGAAAATTGAACGAGCAGACTGAAGGCCCGTTGCCTTCTATTTATAGTTGTGAAATCTGGTTCCCACGCGGCCCGCGTGACATTTTGGGCAGGGCCTACGCGGTCCGCGTCAATCTCGGTCAACGGACTAGCTTGTCCGGCTCACACACTAGGTTCGACACGCGCTGGACACGTGGCGGCTCCGGGTCATGCCACCATTTAGGACGCGCGCGGCCCGCATCAACTAAACTGAACATGTACGCGGCCCGCTTGGGCTTATGGTTTTGGCTATATACTGGTACACACTCGCGCGGCCCGCTTTAACTTGAGGTGAGGCTCTACGCGGCCCGCCTCAACTTAATAATTATTGTTTTTATTTATTTTATATAGTATAATCTATCTTGGGGCTCGGTTTTCACATACGGGGTGCATATAAAGACACATTGAGATATTTTAAAATATATTAGGGTGTCGGAAATATTATGAGGATGTCTGTTTTACCGTGGGTTGTTATAATCAAGTGCCAAGGCCTTTGGTAGTTTCACAACCTGAAGAGGATACAAGCATTCCTACAGGCGGCACAGACGATCACGAAGCCGGTGCAAGTGGAACAGCTCACGAACAACCAGAGGAACCAGCTCCAACGTTTGACAACTTTGACGACTCAGAAGAGGAAACCGCTCCTACTTTTAACGAGGAACCAAACGTTACTACGACGGAAGCTGAGGATCACACCGGTGATCTAGAAATAACGAGCTTGCAATCAGAAGTTGACGTGCCTGACACCGTTATGCCTCGAACCTTGTCTTATCATCCTTCAGAGCAAATCAACGGTGACCTGCAAAGTGGTGTTATAACAAGAGATCAAATCAACCGAGCTCTTACATGTTTTTATTCTTTTGTTGCACATTTACAGGAAGAATTCTCACTGAAATGTTATATTTCGCAGATCGAACCCAGAACATATAAAGAAGCGTTGACTGAAGACAGCTGGGTGAATGCTATGCAGGAGGAGCTGCAGCAATTCGAGAAACTGGGAGTTTGGAGATTAGTTGATCTGCCGGAGAATCAAAAGTTGATAAAAAAAGTGGGTATTCAAGTGTAAGAGAGACGATAGAGGAGTCGTGGTTCAGAACAAAGCACGATTAGTGGTACAAGGCTTTTGTCAGCAAGAAGGTATCGACTATGATGAGGTTTACGCGCCTGTTGCTCGACTTGAGGCTATTCAGATCTTCCTGGCGTTTGCATCATGGAAAGACTTCAAAGTGTATCAGCTGGATGTTAAATCTGCCTTCCTGTATGGTAAGATTAAAGAAGAGGTGTATGTGGGACAACCACAAGGGTTCACAGATCCACTACACAAGAACAAGGTCTATCTGCTGGATAAAGCGCTCTACGGTTTACACCAGGCCCCGAGAGCCTGGTACGAGACGCTTTCCCAACATCTGCTGGCCAACGGGTTCACCAGAGGGACAGTTGATAACACATTGTTCACAAAGGAAGTTGCAGGTCATCTCCGAGTTGTGTAGATCTACGTTGATGATATCATTTTTGGTTCGACCAACGACGAGTTGTGTAAAGAGTTTGAGAAGGTTATGAAGAAGAAATTCGAAATGAGTTCAATGGGGGAGATGAAGTTCTTCCTCGGGCTGCAGGTGGAGCAAATGCCCGATGGAATCTTCATCCACCAAACAAAATATGTGAAGGAAGTGCTTGAAAAGTTTGATATGGCTCAATGCAGTCCAGCAGCAACTCCCCTTGCACAGAATCATGGTATTTGTCCTGACGAGAGTGGCGTCAAGGTGGAGGAGACATTGTGCCGGTCAATCATCGGATCCTTAATGTATCTCACTGCTTCCAGACCGGACATCATATACCCGAAATGTCTTTGCGCCAGATATCAGTCGAGCCCGAAGCAGTCACACCTGACGATTGTCAATAGAATATTACGGTATTAGAAAGGCTGCCCAAGCATCGGCTTGTGGTATCCTCGCTCGGGTGACTTCTCTCTAACAAGTTTCGCTGATTCTGACTTTGGAAGCTGCAAGCAGAATGCAAGTCCACCACTGCTGGGTGTCAGTTCTTCGGAACTCGACTTGTTACCTGACAGTACAAGAAACAAACCTCTGTGGCGCTTTCTACTTGTGAGGCTGAATACGTTTCAGCCTCCAGCTGCTGTTCTCAGATCCTTTGGATCCAACAGTAAATGTGCGACTTTGGTTTGCAATTCTTGGATACACCGATATTCGTGGACAACGAAGCAGCCATCAATATAACTAAAAACTCGGTGCAACATTCTAAAACAAAACATATAGAGATTCGTCATCACTTCATCCGTGATTGTCACGAGAAGAAGTTGATATGAATTGAACACATACACACCGATGATCAGAAGGCTGATTTCTATACAAAACCGTTTGATAAAAAGAGATTTTATTATCTTTTAAAATTGAATGGGATGAAAATCTGTGTTCTGGGAGGGTCGAAGAATGTGAAGCCGAGGAGGGCGGCGATCAGATGTGAACTACGTCGTGTTGTCAACCTTGTTTGTACAGTTTGTTTTCTGCTTTTCGATAAAAACAAAACACAAAAATATGTTTTTCTTTTTAGGGGGAGAAAGTCGCAGAAAAATACAAAAACATGATAAAATTACAAAAAACCAAAAACATTAGAAAACCTGAAAAAGAGTTTGTGTATAATAGAGGAAATGATAGTACATCAGCTAGACAGACATAGTACGCTAAAGAAATGTAATGTTTAATATGCGTTAAGCAGTCTCGCTGATGATGTGCCGATAGGTTTTTACAAAATTAGTAGATTTGTTTGGGATATAAACATAAAAATTCACTTGCTTTTACGTGAAGAACACCTCCAGGATATATGGGTAACCCCCGAAATCTCGTTTGAAAGGTCTCTCTTTCTGAGATACTAGGTCTTTATGCTTAGTGATATCTGGGGTATTATCCCGGGACTTCTACTGAATGGAAATTCTGACCTCGTCCCCGTATAATACTTTACGCAAATCTTTACTTGTAAAGCCTTCCCTCAGCATAAAAAATGATAACACATTGCAAAATGTTAATCATGTGCTGTTGTAAAAAAGATTCTCTAAAGGGAACCCACCAAAGTCGAGTCGTCATCTCTCTGCTGAACGGAAGTTCTGACCTGAGCTCTTAAGGCCTCGCAATTCACCCCATTACAAATATCATCTAGGTATACTCACCTGTAAGACTGAATATTGGGATCTGGATACATGAGTATATACTGAGGTGGGACACATGTAAAAGTTTAAGTCTTAAAACATTAAATCCGTATCCCAAACAGATTGAAAGTTCTGTGAAAATTTAAGAGGATCAATATATCGACAATCTATGCGAACTGTTTAAAGCTGAGTATGTAATCTGAGCTTAACGGTGCTTGTGTCTTGTCGGCAGCTGATATGATCCCCTAACACGCTCACAAAAATATTGTGTGCATAGATTTATGTTTATCTTGTTCTAAAATCCAAAAAGATTTTATTTTCATCTTAATTTTCGACAACCGATGTTGGGGATCAGATGATTAAAGTCTTGTGTAGAACATGTCTGATTCATGAGGTTTGGGTAAGCAGGAGATTCTGGAAAGTGACTGGTACATGTCTGAAAGATTGAAAAAGTGTCTGAAAGTTCGAAAAGTTCAACAGTTCATTAATTTGAACTGATTTCAAAATCAAAAGTCTGCATACTTCATAATCTGGTCAACCAAGGTCATTAATTTGGACTTGGTGGATTTGACAGTTGACCAAGGTCATTAACTTGGACTTGGTTAACTGGGTGTGTCGGTAAAGAATTAGAAAAGGTTAAAAAGTTAAAATTTTGAAAATGTAAATTCTGATTCCGCTTGAAAACATGATTTTACACTTAATGGCTGATTTCGCTTGAAAGTTGCTTAATATGTGATTCCGCTTGAAGTTTCACAAGTAATTTCGCTTGAACTGCATCGAAAGTCATTTCAAGCGAAATCAGACTGGCTATAAACCCAGTTGATTCCGCTTGAACCTCATATGTCCCTATTCCGCTTCAGTGTTGTCTCCGGGCGATTTTAAAGCGAACCCCTGTTCACCTCGATTTCTTGCCGAATTTCTACTTGTTTGTTGTTCGATTTCCTGTTTTTAGTTGGTGTACTCAACTACTAACATGGGAAAGGTGAGAAATCGGACCATTCATCATGTTTATGTGTGTGTGTCGGCGATGAACAGTTCCGAAAACATAGTTTTAGAGTTTAAATATTGTGTAAAACGAACAAAAATCATATCATTGTTGTCGGAATGTTGTGTGGAACATGTGTTGAGTGTTGATTGTGATAGATCTAGGGTTTTGTTGTTGTTTGTCGATAACCAGGAGTTACAAACTTAGATTTAGGTCATTTTTGAGGATCAAACTGTAATCAAACATAACTCCTTGTTCGGAATCCACTGATTAACAAACAAACATGTTCAATTTCATCATCAGTTAGGATTTGAAAGTTTCATTATGATTCCGCTTGAAATTGAGTGTGATAGTTGATTCCGCTTCTGAGTGTAATATCTGATTCCGCTTCAGATGATGTTTTTGTGATGTCCTTGTGATTTCGCTTCAGACCTTGACATATGATTCCGCTTCAAACTATCATGTTGATTTTGCTTCAAACCATATCATGTTGATTTCGCTTCAAACCATGTCCTGTTATTTCGCTTCAAATCACTTCTTGTGATTTCGCTTGAAATGCTTTTGCATTTTATGTGATTTCGCTTGAACAATAGTTTGATGCTAAATTTTTCTAAGTGTTGATTATTGTGCACTATATTGTGTTGCAGGGTTCAAATGTTATTTTTGATCCGTTGCACAACAGCTGTTGTGACTTTGATGTAGATAAGAATACAGAGCTATCGAAATTCAGCAGCATTCTGGAGTTTATGAGAAGGGTACCAATTCAGAAAGCTCTTACGGATCAACATTTGGTGTACAAGTCACATGTGAAACGTTTCTAGAAGCATGCAACTTACGATGAAAAGAACAAAGTAATTCATTCAGTTGTGAAGCAGCATAATGAGAAGAAGACAATTGTTGTTACAGAGGCGCTTGTTCGTGAAGTGTTGAATTTTCCAGATGATGAAAATTCACCAACAAAGTTTCCTGAGAGAATGGTCAAGGGATGTATGCTGAGGATGGGATATGATGGTGCACCAAACGCTGCAAATTACTTGAAGTCAAAGTTTAGAAAGCCGTACAAGTTTATTGTTCATTCAGTACTGCAGGCGTTAAGTCATTGCAAAGGAGGTTATGATGCAATGCGTGATTACCAGATGAATATGGTTACAACGTTGGTTTTGAACAAGAAGTACAATTTCTCGCACATCGTTTTTCATTACATGGCAGAGAACATTACAACAAAGAGTAGGACTTGGATTTATCCAAGATTTGTGCAAATGTTGATTGATCATGCTTATTCTGATATTGAAAGAGATGTAAACAATGATTTGCTGGTATTATCTCATATGAGCAATGATTCTCTGAAGCAGCTAGCAAGATATCATCCGAACCATCCTGAACCAAAGAAAGTAGCTGAATTTTTCGGTTTCATCAAGGATGCGAATTATGTCGATCCTGATCCAGTCAATCACCAAAACTGGAGGAATGAAGAGGAGATGAAAGAAGCTGCTTATGCTGATGAGTTAGAGGCACTTGAAGGGTTTAAAGCAACTCGCAATGATTGGTTTGTGAAAGAGCAGAGAAAGAGAGGCAAGAAGGCTACTCCCAAGGCACAAAAGGGAGAGGGTTCGTCTTCACAGCCCAAGAAACGACAAAAGAAAGCTGCAAAGACTATGCTTATTGATGAGCCTGATGAGGAAGAGCTAGTACCTGAAGTTGATGTTGAAGTAGAACATGATGTTGAAGCTATAGCTGAGACTGAAGCTGAAGCTAATATTGAAATTGATGTTCGTTTATCACCTAATTCTCAGAGTTTGCTAAAGAATTTGAAGGCATTTAATGCAAAGAAAGATAAAGCTGTTGATGTTGCTCAGAAAGAGAAAGTAATTGATGATATAGAAGGTGATGACGTTGATAAAAGTACTACGAGTTCTTCTAGTTCTTCAGAGGATGAAGTTGATGAAACAGAACGTTTGAGAAGAATTCAAGAAGAGATTGCTAAAGATAAGCAGTTAAGAAAGAGAAAAAGACAGGAGAAGGATGATGATTATGTATATGTTCCATCTCCTGAACACGTATCTGAATCTCAATCAACTCCTTCAGGAGGAAGGAAGAAAGCTAGTGCAAGCAGGAGGATTGTTTCTCCAAAGATAAAGAAGGTTACTCAGAAGATCAAGAAGCCATTGAAGATCAAGTTAAAGAAACCTTCCCAAGAACCGAGTAAACCACCATCACCACCACCTGAACCGATACCACATCAATCACCTATTCATTCACCATCTCATCAATCACCTCCAAAACAACCAACACCACCAAGACAACCTTCACCATTACATTTCTCACCACCTCATTCACCACAACAAGTTCATACTATTACACAACCACAACAACAAACTTTTCTTACATCTCAACAAATATTCCAAACACCACCACCTTCACAACCACTTATTCAAACCACACCTGGTTCTTCGGGATATAAAGGTTTTCCACCTATTCCTCCAAATTTGAGTATGGGGCTTGATGAGATTGGAGACTTTGATTTTGCGAGTAATGTTCAATTGAAGAATGTGGAAAGTAAAGTTGATGCTGTGATGGATGAAAACAAAAGATTAGCAGCTGAAAGCAAGAAAGTGGCTAATCGTGAAAAGATTCTCGAGATGCGTGTAAAGAAGTTAGAATCTAAAAGCAAGTCTTTACTGAATAAGATAGATACCGATCAGACCGAGATTGATATTTTAAAGGTGAGGGTGGCAGAGTTAGAAGAGGAAAAGACACGCCGAGATGAATAGAACAAATATTTTGAGTTAAAGAACAAAGAACTTGAAGCTGCGAAGGCGTTGAAAGAGCACGAATTCTATATGATGAACAAAGTGATAGAAAGTATGCTTGGGAAGTCAATAGAGCAACGATTTGAAGAAATTCAAGTAGAAGAGGTCAGGGCTAAACACCTAGCTGAAATTGAAGCTCTCATGAAAGACAAAGGAAAGAGTGCTGAAGGCAGTGTTGCAGTAGAAGAAAGATCAATTGTTCCATCTTTAGTCGTTGAAAATCCTGTTCCTATTTCTGCTATCTCTGGTATCTTTGAAGAAGATGTATCTCTTGAAGATCTTGCTGGTAATGACGACGAAGAAGATGATGAGGAGGATGATGATGAAGGAGATGATGACGAAGAAGATGACGATGATGAAAAAGTGTTTTCTGCAAGTAGTCATGGTTCTGATGATGATAATGATAACGATGACGATCAGGGTGGTACAGGTGTTACTACTACTAAAGCTTCCAAAGAACAAAATGTTGATGATTTAATGAAAGATGATGCTAATGAAGAAACTGAGGGAGCTGATGGAGAAGGGGAGCATGGTGATGATCAGAATGTTGATCAAGTTGAAAAGCTTATTCTGTGTTTAGAACCTCATGTTGAAGAAGGTGAATTCAGGCATACTTACACGTTGAGTGAAATTCTGAAGATAACTCATGTAAATGAAAATGAATTTACGTTTGATTTCGAAGAAGAACTGAATGTGTTCGACATCAACCTGAATATGAATACAAGTATGTGGAAGATGCAGATATGTATGACAGGGTTGAGGTTGAAGATTGTTCTGATGAGGAGAATGTTCATGAAGATACTTCTAATCTTCCAACACTGATGGAATTCTTCACTGAAGAAAATAGAGATGAATTAAGAAGGAAGGTTGCTGAGATATTAAAAGATAAAAATTTCGATGGTACTCCGAAAGATCTTGAGAAAGAAGAAAGAAAGAAATGGTTCAAAGATAGTCATGAAAGAAAGTTCAAGAGACCGTTGAAGTATTATCAAAGAGACAGAAGCATTTCACTTGGTGATATCATTAGCTGGAGTTTTTTGCCTCATGTTAATGCATATGCAATCAGAAGAGAATGAGGCGTTCAGTATTTTGAACATTTATATGATGTTATGTCCCTGTCGTGGTGGGATGTAGAGGAGTTATCGAAAGTGAGAACCTTAGGGTATCCACTAAGGAAGAATGATGTAGCGATGTGGGGTTACATAAAGTTTGAATCTTTGAAGAATTTCAGACACTGGAAGCCTCATTATCCAAAGAGAGTTCGAAGGGTAGATCCAGTGACAGGAGTTGAAGAGACTATTCTGAATGTGAAAAAGCCGAAGACGATGAAAAACATTCCAGTGCCCAAGATGGAACAGGAGTTCTACAAAGGTTTCATGGGCTGGGTGTACAGTTGTATCTCTACTGGAGCAGTGATCACATATAGAGCTGGGAAAGAGATTAGAGAGATTTTTATCTACGACCCGATATGGTTGGTGAACTGCTCAGCAAAGGATATTGAATGTTTATTCATCAACAAAATCCGTTTCCAATCTGAAGATAAAGGGCAAGCGATGCAGTTTCAAAAGGTTGCAACTATTTTCTTTCAGAAAGGCATAAATTCTGAGAGTAAATGGAATTCTAAATGGTGGTCGCTTGAAGAGAAAGAGAAGAAGAAAGCTGAATGTGAAAGAAAGAAGTTAGAGGAAAACAAAGGGAAATGGATGAAGATTCAGACTGAGGAAGAAAAGAAAAAGAAGAAAGAGAATGATAGGCTAAGGAACTTGCTGAGAAAGAAGCCTAAGCCTAGAAAAGAAAGCTTTAAGTCGATGTGAAGACCTGAAGACAAGACTGAAAACTCCGGCTGTATCTAAGGGGGAGTTTGTTAGTGCACGATGTCTAAAGCCTACGTCTTAGTCTTAGTCATGCTTGTATAGGGTCTAGGGGTCAAATATGTCAGTTATGTATAGTGTAGGGGGGTGGATGTAAAAGTTATGATTTAAGGAAGTGATTTCGCTTGAAATGACATGTTGTCATTTCAAGCGAAATCAGGAAGTTGTGATTCCGCTCGAAATGACAGCATCTCATTTCAAGCGAAATCAGAACTAGTATATATATATGTGTGTCTGTTTCTCATTTGGGACCGATAGTCAAGTTGTATACCGAAGTGCTGCCAAATTTGTCAGTGATCAATTAATGAGAAACAATGTTAAAAGTGATATTCTGTCTATTTCTACTCCATTCTCTTTGATTCAAACTGTTTGTGTGATTCCGCCACATAAACAGTGGTATTTTGACTCTGATTGACTCACTAGATCGTCAATATCGATCCTACACTTCTTTTTACACCCCGGTGGTTTGTTTGTTTTTCTTCTCTGATGCACACTTTTCATATGGTTACTAGACTCTCTACCCTTCTCTTCAATAGGTTCATAACTAATCTCCCTAGTATGAACATCAAAGTACAACTTACGGTTCTTTTCGGTCATAGTAATGATCCCGTCTCTACAGTTGATTTGAGCACTCGCCGTATAAAGAAACGGTCGACCTAAAATTACCCTTTGTTGTGATGCCAATTTGGTAGAGGCATAATCTAGGACCAGAAAATCCATCGTGTATGCGAATTCTCCCAACCGAATTATAACATTCTGAACTATTCCCCATGGACGCCTCCAACTTTCATCCGCCAAACTCACCATGGTGTCTGCATCTTGAAGCGGACCAAAATCATACATATCATATAAGTCACCTGGTAACACACTCATGCTCGCCCCATAATCCAATAATGCATGAGAAATTTTTAGTTTCCACACTCGGATAGGCACGATTGGCGCTCCATGCTCCTTGTCCGTTTCAACCTCGGCATCCCTTCCTATGCCTGCACTCACTTGACAAGAAGAAGTAAGAAATGTTTCATTATTAGGAACGGTGCTTACCACATTGATATTAACGCTTTTTATGTTCTTGGGATTTGTCACCATGTCACTTTGTAGTTGGCCTTTTGCTTTCTTCAATATTGCCACATCACTCGCAAGTTGACTCATTTGGGTAGTCAATGACTGAATTGCTTTATCACGGATTTCGTCTTTTTGAATGCGAGCATCATCAAGCTGATTCCTTCGTTGCATCTCAATTTGCATCGCCTTCAACATCTCCATTACTTCGTTTCCACCCGAAAAGATTTGACCCGTTGGATATCGCCTTTGAAATCCTTGGTTTCCTTCGAAGTTCGGGTTGGCTTGATTTGATGAATTCCCGTATCTAAAGTTCGGGTGATTTCGTAAACCGGGGTGGTAAGTATTGGAATTCATGTCGTAATTTCTACCACCCCCGCCTTGCCCTTGCAATGCATTCACCTCCTCATATTGCCCTTCCACTCCTTGGCAATTTTCAGCTGCATGCCCTATCTCATTATAAAGCACACAAATATTATAAATTTGATTAGAAGTTTGAACATTACCATCGTCTACCGCGTGCACTTGAGTTCGGGTAATGGCCGGTTGTGCTCTCCTTGATGCTTGAGCTTTTCTTTTTGATGTGATTGCCATTTGCTCCAAAAATTCCCAATCGTCATGCTCGTAATTTGTACCAAAAGTACCATTTGTGATAGACATTAAATCGCGAGCATCTTCGGCACTTAACCCCTCACGGAAAGCATTCATCAATTCCCAAAGCTCTATCCCATGATGAGGACAATTCTTTATCATCATGTTAAAACGTTCAAAGGCCTCATGGAACATTTCACCTTGTTATTGTTGAAAACTCCTCAACCCCTTTCTAGCATCATTGGTCTTTTGAGCGGTGTAAAATTCATCTAAAAATATTTGTTGCATCTCCGCCCAAGTGTAGATAGATGCCGAAGGTAGAGTGTAAAACCACTTCTTTGCCTTATCTTCTAGAGAAAATTGAAATAATACCAATTTGACATCATCGGCCGAAAAACCTTGACTCCCAAGAGTGTTGCAAATTGAGTCATAAGCCTCCAAATGAAAATAAGGCTCCTCCGTTGCTAGACCCTTATATTTCGGCAAACTTTGCAATGAATTGGTTCTCACTTCAAAAGTTCTCCCTTGATTATTGTGAGGAATAACTACCGGTGAAGGATTGTGAGTAATTACCGGCCTAAAATGCGCTTCAATGCCTCTCGCATGTTCTCTAAGATGTCTTCTTGGTACACCCAACCGACCCCTTGGACGAATAGGACCCATTGGTCTTTGCATAGGCCCTTGAGGTACATGTGGTTGAAATTGATGTTGTGGCATCGGAGGGTGTTGAATTGGCCTTTGGAATTGTGGTTGTGCATTTTGTGCACGAACTTGTTGCAAAGGTATAGGACGTTGCATTTGTGGCCCTTGTGGCCTTGGCCGAATATGTTGTGGTATAAGTTGTTGTTGTGGCATTCCGCCAACACTTGGCATTCCTTGAGTTTGGCCTTGTACATAAGCAAACTCTCCTTGATCTCCATCACCCCCATATGCATAACCGTCTTCATCATATGCCTCATAATCTTCATACCCCTCATCATATCCATCTCCCCCTATACCCGAAGATTGCCCAAATGGAAGAGTTGAATATTGAAAACCCGACTGGTTCGATGGTCTAAAAGTAGAAGTAGCATGGACAATGGTTGAGTTTGGTGCTATTGAGTAGGTTGAAGATGATTGACCTGCACCCGAGAATAAATGGGAAAATGGTGGAATTGTAGTAGAAGGATTAAAGGTGAGTATAGGTTCTTCTTGAGTGGTAATGGGTTGTGTGGTGTTGGTTAGTGTAACATCATGAGGTGGAGTAGGGTCGGTGGTGGTATTAGGCATGGTAGTATTTGGTGAAGGTTGAGTGGATGATGGTATGAAAGGTGGTATAAGTTCACCCGTAGTGGGTGGTGGCGGTGGTGGATCCATGTATCTAAGTGGTGTAATTGGTGTAGTTGGTGTTGTTGGTGATCCACTGATTCTGTTCTCTCTTAACAAAATTCTGTTTCCTCTTAAAGTTCGCTCAATTTCCGGATCGAATGCCAATGGTGATAGCTTGTGAGAGCTTCTAGTACGCATGCACCTGTAAATACCTACACACTAACACACCCAGCGTAAACCAGAAAAATAACAAACTTAAAAAGATCAAAAATAACACACGTTGCGCATTACTCCCCGGCAACGGCGCCAAAATTTGACGTGATGTCGTGGTCACAATCAAATTTAATCCAATTACTACTAAATAGTTAGTGGCAAGTGGGTATCGAACACAGGGAGTTTGTGGAATATGTGTTATTTAAAGTGTTATCTAAGTTAACTAAAATTAAACTAAATGCAAGTAAAGTAAGTGTCAAGAGTTGATTTGAGTGAATTGGTTTCAAAACTAAAATTACTATTATGATTGCAAAATGTAAGTGTTGGTTGTAAACAAATTAGAGACAAGTAATCATCTTTAGTTTCCGGTTTGCTTTGACATTTATGCTAACATTCCACTAGAAAGAACTACATAGACATAGTTCATGTGTGATCAATTGCAGTGATGAAAGGGAACTAAGTATTCAGATTCCTAGAACGTGAGGTTGTTACCCGATGATCAATCAACCCTTACCCAAGCCTAACTATACCCATGATATCTCGATTGCCAACGACACTAAGAACGTATGGTTTCTAATTAGTTTAACATAAGAATCAATATTTTACTAACAATAAATCACACACCATAACAAACAATTCAATAAAGATCAAGATTGTTATTCTAGAAATTAGGAAATAAAGCATAAAGTCTTACAAAACCTTCCACCAAAGATGACCACAAAATGTTTAGCCACTCGTGGCTTGAACAAACATCATAAACCAAGTTTTAATCTTCAAACAAGTTAAGAACATGAAAAACAATGATAGAGATAGTCTTCAAGCTCCAAAAGTTAGCCAAAATTCGTCCCCAAAGTGTTGTGTAACCGATTAGGAATGATAAGTACTCAAAAGACATCATAAAATACCAATAAATGGGGCAGTTACAACTTTTACGCAGGTCAAAGCCGTAACCTATGGCTCCTGCCGTAGGCTACGGGGTCAATAAAACTCTTACAGTGAGCCAGAACTGAGCTACGGTGGACCAGAAGACCCAGTGAGGGCAGAGCCGTAGGCTACGGCGGCGCCAGGTTTCGTTTTCTTGTTTTCTTCATAACTTTCTCGTTTCAACTCCGTTTTCTTCGCCGTTTTCGCCCACGTTCTCGTAATTTCATCCTCTATCATGTGCTATTCTTAGTTCTTCAATTCCAAAATTTTATTTTTTCATTGATGCTCCAAATTCCTTCCCTTTTAAGCTCCATTTGGACCTGCACGTCCAAACAACTAGTAGTTACCAGGTTCAAACAATTAAACGTGTAAAGCATGGGATTTTAATCTTTTTAAGGCACTGAAGGGTTGTCCTACGGACCACCCGTCAATATGGTAGAAGTAAGTTCCATGCCGGTCTCGAGTGTTTCACAAAAATACACAAATCGGCCGAGTGTTGAGTGATCTCTCGTGAGGTATGTGAACTTCTATTTAAATGGAATTTTAAGAAGGCATGTTATGACTAAATAGATATTTTTTCTTATAAAATGTTCTAAATAAATTATGATGAATAGGATTGTAAATACAATAAAAATAAAACTCAATAAAGATCTTGGATTCTCGACACTCAAGATGAGCCCAAAAACTTCTCCTCTACCTCTTCCATTTGGGTGTGTAAAGCCACATATTAAAGAGTTTTGCTTGAGGACAACAAAAGATTCAAGTGTGGGGGTATTTGATGTGTGCAAAATGTAACATATAAACTACATCAAATGAGGCATAAAACTAACCCTTTTTTAGTACCAATGTTGGAAAAAGCGTGTTTCTATCTTCCTTTTGAATTAATAGAACCAAATGAGCTTAAAAGAACAAAAGGAGCAAATAAGCAGCCAAAACCAACATAAATACAAAAAGAAGGAATAACGTGACATGCCCGACCACTCGACAGCATCCCCAAAGCAAAAACAAGGCAACAGAAGCCTAACCACGGGGCCGTGCCCAGCTGAACACCGGTCGGTAAGTATAAATCATACCTTAATGTATCCCCTCGCCATGATTACATCTGATAAGTTGAGCTTATGTGTACAACAATACGGATAATTATTATAGGATGCTTATCTAAATGTTAACTAACTGAACAACAAGAGCGTTTTGGCTTGACCGTAAATTGATTTAATGCTTTCAGTTTCTACATCTCTGTATATATTTATTTACTGCTTTCCGTCTCTACATTTCACATATTTAAAATACCAAAAAGATTTTAGGTGTGTTTTAATATAAACTTTATAAAAACCAAAAAGATTTTATTGTTGGACTCTGTATGCCCAAGACACATATTAAATTGATGTGGCTAGTACGTTATGATCCAAGTCGAGTCATACCCAATAACAAGCTAGACAAACACTTATATTATTTATTTGTGATATGATCAAACAAATAAATATTAACACTTACAATATTTAGAAATTGGTTTTCTAAATAATTACACTTGAGAAACTAATAAATTATATGGATAATTTATTTTGAGAGAATATTTTTTCTTGTTATTTAATGGGTTAAATAGCATGATAAAAAGTTGTATAAAGTCTTGTGAACATATGATGTTATATTTTATAAAAGGTATAAAATAAACAAGACTTAAATTTTATAAAAGAATTGATTTTTTTTATAAAAATAAGCTAGGCCGCCCCTCCCTTCCCAAGACAAAATGGCCAATCAACTTACATGCACTTCTTACATGTTAGATGGCATTTGATTGGGTATTCTTCCCTAGGCATTTTAAGCCAATTGTTTTACATGCAATTGCATGGCTCTTGATTGGGGAAGACTTTTGGTCCAATGACATTTCATGCAAGTGTCATAACTAGAGGCCTTTTGATTGGGCAAGATGGGTGGCAAGATTCTCTCTCCATCTATAAATACCAAGAGTTCACAAAAATGGTGGAAGACTTGTGTTTTTCTCTCCAAAAATCGGTCCACATAAGGTGTTCTTAAGGTTTTCGGTTTTTGATTCAAGTGTTGAAATCCTAGCTACAATCGTAGTGTTTGTTGGAAGCTTGGGTATACAAGCTTGAGGTCTTCTACTCTTGAAGACAACCATTTTAAGAAGCATCATCCGTTTCATTCTCATTACTCCAAGAAGGTAGTTTTTCTAAACACCCTATGGTTATGTTTGATAGTATGCATCTTCATATATGGATCCGGGTTTTGGGATTTTGCATATAAATGGTTTTATATCTTACAAAAGTAACATGTTTTAAACATTATTTCCGCTGCGTTTTTATTTCATATGGATGAAATTGCTTTGATAAACATTTATTAAAATCCCATCAATGGTATCTAGAGCCGCTTATGTGAGTGCATACTTCAATAGATTAAAAATTTCGGGTTTCGGGTTTGAATAAAACCCTATGGCCGAAAATTTTAACATGGTTAACCCTTTTGTTTTTCAAGATTATTTTCTTACATGCATAAGAGAATCTTGAAAAATTTATTTCATATGGATGATTTGTTTGTTTGGACAAAACTTACCTTTTCGGTTTTTTGAACATAGCCGAAAATGTTTATAAAAGGGAACCATTTTTTTATGCTTCTTGAAATTAATATATATATATTTGGATATATATTTTGGTGCATATGACCTAGCCATGACCTTGTGTTGAATGATTGTGTTGTTATTTATTATTTCAATGGGTTGTAATAATTATTATTTTGTTCTTCCATTAGAAGGTATGTAATTTATTTATTTTCATTCGGTATGTAAAATAAATAGATTAGGTGCATTTTATTTTACTAGAAAAATGTATTAGGATATATTTTGTAAAAGAAGATGCACACAAGAATGAGCTTTTGGTTTGGACCATAATATTCGGTCCAAAGAACTTCATCGTTCTCAACGGGATTTTAACCCGATAACCAAAACTCATTTTTGGAGTCCAAAGGAGTTTGGAGCTGAATATAAAAGACTTTTGGAAGCTCAAAGAAGGTGGAGAAATCACAACACAAGAAGGATACTTGAAGCATTTGGATGCGGAATCAAGTGGGAGTTCAACGACACATTACTTATGTCATTTTTCACCCCTTAGGAAGGACCTTTTGGCACACTTGTTTCGGCTAACAAGTGTTGTCAAAATAGTTGGCTATGGTTATGCACCTATTATTATGAATGATGTGCTTGTTTGGTTGCTTATTTTGTTGTTTAGATGATATGTCGATATGCATGACTTAACAAACTAATAATCAACAACATGCGTAAAATTGGTTCTTAACAAAATCATTAAAATGGATAATAAAAGGTTTTATTAAAATTAATGATTTTATAATAAAATGGGTTTTATTAAAAAGAACCTTGAAAAATTAGTTTTCACTAAAGTACCATTAATTTGAATGCATGCAAATGTATGGTACATAATATTTTCTAACTAGAATTTTGAAATATTGAAAACCCTTTTATAAAACAAGTCAAACACCATCCTTTTATACAACACTCGAAATACTTGGGAACTCTTATTGTGGGATAAAGGTCACCTAACCACATTTGAGGGAACTTGTATGTTCGAGGTGGGTTTACCATGTTTGTGGGATAAAGGTCACCTAACCACTTATGTGTATAAACTCACACGTGTGTGTAAGTTGGACGACTTGATTTGGAAACCATGAACTTAGGGTCACCAAAGCATGGGGAACAAAGGTGTTGATGGGATTAAACATGCCAACTAAACATAAAGATGTTTAACCGATCCCATATGGCTAGAAATTGCAAAGAGTTGCAATTGTCAAACGTTGACTACCTTGTTAATTTAAATAGAGGGATAAAGGTCACCTAACCAATATTTAAATGTAACGTTGGATTCTAGATTTTAATTATCAATTGTCTTTAAGACACAAAAGGGTACTAATGATTAAAATATAATAATATCGAAAATACTAAAATTGAACTTGTTAAATTTTGTAGATGGCCGCTAACAATACAAACCCGATTACCCAAACCGTCCGAAACCTATCACTAAGAACCATCCTTGAAAAGGATCGTCTCAACCATAACTGTCACACCCCCAAAATCCCACCTGCGGAGTACTACCGCTTGGAGGCGTGACTAACCAGGATCCAGCCACCAATCATACTGAACAAGCATATAAGTAATTATAAAAGTTTAACCAATACGATTGGTGTTTCAAAACAAACAAGTTAAGTTGCAAGCGGAAGCATAAGTTTAAAGTTATAACATAAGTTCAAAAGTTTCAAGTTTAACATAGCACGTAGCAATCCGTGTCCCACAACGATCCTCCTCCATGCAAGCTCCAGCTGAGTACCTAAGGTCCTG
The DNA here is from genome assembly GCF_002127325.2 of Helianthus annuus. NCBI lineage: Eukaryota > Viridiplantae > Streptophyta > Magnoliopsida > Asterales > Asteraceae > Helianthus > Helianthus annuus. Next base: position 113,675,113 of record NC_035446.2, read on the forward strand.
CAAAGCATGTAGTAACGAGTCAACAACTAGTTGAGTGAGTTCACGGTTGGGTGTTTGTTTTAGTTATTCCGAAAACAGTTTCCTTTAACTGGCATCCTGCCGTGGGGGTTACCCCATAGTTTAAAACGTGACATGTTCATTCCCAGTTACTCCGGCATTCCAGCCGTGGGGGCTACCCCATGTTAGTTATCAGGCATTTCGGCCGTGGGGGCTACCCCATGCGTACACTAGACTCGTTACCATATCGACTGCTGACTGTAGTCATGTTTATGTGCCCTGAAAACATCAATGTCTATCATCATTGACGTGCCCCAGATCCATTAGTTCACGCCCGTCCTCTGCGACATGGTGTGAGGCTTGTCAGACCTAAATAGCGCTATCTAACTAATGACCCGCTCGCCATTGGCCCGGCGATTAGTCGATACAAAAAGGAGGGACTTCGTGATAGAGTTTTAGTCTAGTACGTTTATCCGTCCGTCCGGACGAGGAATCACATTCCTGAACCACTGACGTCCTACCCAAGGAGGACGAGGAATCCACGTTCCTTAACCCCGTTCCCAACCCAGGGAATCCCATGCTTTGTAGAGGGTGTGAACTCACCTTGGTTTGCTCGGCAGTTAATCACAGAAAGATCAATCAAGTCGCAAGTAGTCAATAACGTCCTAACACGGATATCACTCATAATCAGATTCGAACCAAGTAGTGCACGTATAAATAGCAGTTACGGCACACAGTTTCTATCATGGCAGTTTAACACCAGTGCACAGTATCACATTTGGCCCACAAGTTCTACCTAAGCCCAATATACGTATTAACAGTTAACACAGAAGTCCACAAGGCCGGCCCATTAACTTAGACCCAAAAGTGTGGTCTCGAGTCGCAACCGGACTCGCAAGCATGGTCTCGAGTCATGCTGTTTGTGCTGATCATAAATGGTTGCGAGTCGCAACTGGTGTCGCAACCATGGTCTCGGTTAATCATGCTAAGGTCTCGAGTCGCAACGGGACTCGTAACCTGTGGTCTCGGCTTGTCCTGTTATGGTTGCGAGTCGCAACCGCGTGGTCTCGAGTCATCACGCTGTGGTTGCGAGTCGCAACTGGGTGATTGCGAGTCGGTATGCTGTCATTTTCACGTTCAGTGTTGATGCAGATATGGTCAGCTTAATGGTACAATGTAATCAGGCCCAAATCAGGAAACCACCAATAGAATTTCACTAACAAGTTTTCCTAATCAGGCTATTAGTAAAAAATGGATCAAAATCATGAGGGTTTTCACATCTTTAACTATCATTCAAAGTGTTCTTCATATATTCAAACACACATTCATCAAGTTCATAACATATTTAACACTCATTCAACCAAAACTATGAACAAGCATCAAAACACTTAGCATAACACACAACTCGGTTTTTATATAAGTCCGATTTCATGGCAAGTGCAACCCGATTTCATGTTTATCAACATAAGTGGTTCAAACTTCATTTAGACACAAAATATCACACTCGTCATATAATATATGCTAACCGGTTATCATCATTGTGCACATTAAAATCATTATATTCATCAAGAACATCATGTAAACACTAACAATAAACATCATCTCATGCAATTTTATCATACATCACAAAACACAACAAAAATCAACCATAAACATGATAAATACTAACCGGTTGGTGATGTGTGTGTGTGTGTCGATCCAAAGTTCCAAATCCGAGAGTTCTTGTGCCAACCGATTGGATCCGAGAGCTTGGAGATGTGTTTGTGTTCTAGAGTTTAAGTGAGAGAGAATAGGAGAGTGTGTGTGTGTTCTTGTTCAACAAATGGAAAGGTTTAACTAAGGTGTGGTATATATACTAGCTCCAAGTGTTGCACCCTTCATGGGTTTCGGGTGGGTTTACGGCCCAAATGGCTCAACCGGCCAAAGGTTCTCGGCCCAAGGCCCATTCGGTTACTATTCACTCGAGACCTCATGGTCTCGAGTCGGGTTCTTTGTTTTCGGGTTGGGTTCTCGGTTCACATAAAACACGTACACATATATATATACAAATGCACACATACAAAGCACATAAAAGTTCACGTTTATCATTAGGTTTGATCGGTTAACTAGTCACATAACGTACAAGCAAGCTACATCAAGACACAACGAAAGGTTCTAGGTTTCGAGTTGTCACATCATCCCCAAGTTGAAAGAAATTTCGTCCCGAAATTTGATGGCACTCACTGAGGAAGCTAGTCAAGTTGCATGGTTTTCCTGGTTTCCCTGGGGTGTCACATCCACCCCCCGTTGATCTGGAATTTCGTCCCGAAATTCCGTAGCTTCAGCCTCAGTAGCGTTTGTACTGTTCTCAAACAGTTGGGGATACTTTTGTTTCATCCGATCTTCGCGCTCCCAGGTAAACTCTGGGCCGCGACGTGAGTTCCAACGAACTCGAACAAGAGGTATTCTAGTGCTCTTGAGGACCTTAACATCCCGGTCCGTGATCTCGACAGGTTCTTCGACGAATTTCAACTGTTCGTCGATCGTGAGTTCCTTCAGAGGAACTACGTGCGTCTCATCTGACAGACACTTCTTCAGATTTGACACATGGAAAACGTTGTGAACTGCACCGAGTTCTGCTGGTAAGTTCAGTCTGTAGGCCACTTTGCCTATTTTCTCAAGGATTTCGAAAGGTCCAACGTATCGTGGGTTAAGTTTGCCTCGTTTACCAAAACGAACCACACCCTTCCAGGGTGAAACTTTGAGTAATACCCGCTCCCCAACCTGGAGCTCAAGTGGTTTCCTGCCTTATCGGCGTATGTCTTCTGACGGTCACGAGCGGCCGCCATGCGTTGTCGTATTTGAGCAATCCGCTCAGTAGTGTCTACCACATGTTCTGGACCAGTGATTTGACTATCCCCTACCTCTGCCCAACAGAGGGGTGACCGGCATTTACGTCCGTACAATGCCTCAAACGGAGCAGCTTTAATGCTGGTGTGGTAGCTGTTATTATACGAGAATTCCACGAGTGGCAGATGCCTTTCCCAGCTGTTGCCAAAGTCGATTACACATGCACGAAGCATGTCCTCTAAGGTTTGGATAGTGCGCTCGGACTGCCCGTCCGTCTGTGGGTGATACGCTGTGCTCATATCAAGACGTGAGCCAAAAGACTTGTGCATTGTCTGCCACAGTTCCGAAGTAAAACGTGCATCTCGATCAGAGATGATAGAAGTGGGCACCCCGTGCCTCGAAACAACTTCCTTGAGGTATATCTCCGCCAGAGTGGAGAATTTATCCGTCTCCTTAATTGCCAAAAAGTGTGCGGATTTTGTGAGTCGATCCACGATCACCCAGATGGTATCGTTTCCGCGCTGTGATCTAGGTAGGCCAGTAACGAAATCCATGGAAATTTGCTCCCATTTCCATTGTGGTATCTCTGGTTGTTGGAGTAGGCCTGAGGGTTTCTGATATTCCGTCTTGACTCGCGCACAAGTCAAACACTTGCTGACATAAGTTGCTATGTGGGCCTTCATGCTAGGCCACCAATACGTAGTTTTAATATCGTGGTACATCTTGTCCGAACCAGGGTGTACCGAGTAGCGAGATTTGTGCGCTTCATCCATCACAAGTTCTCGTAAGTCGCCATAGAGTGGGACCCAAATGCGTCCTGTTACATAATAAGCACCGTCTTCCTTCTGTTCTAAGCGTTGCCTTGACCCGCGTAGGGCTTCGGCTCTAACGTTCTCTGGTTTCAGTGCTTCTATCTGAGCAGCTCGTATTTGCGAAGGTAGACTAGAATGAATCGTGAGTTGTAGAGCTCTTACGCGCTTAGGCGCAGTGTCCTTTCGACTGAGGGCGTCTGCCACAACATTGGCCTTGCCTGGGTGATACCTGATAGAGCACTCGTAGTCATTCAGTAATTCGACCCATCGTCGTTGCCGCATATTCAGTTCCTTCTGCTTGAATATGTGTTCTAAACTTCTGTGGTCGGTGTAGATGGCGCACTTGGTTCCGTACAGGTAATGCCGCCATAACTTAAGTGCGAAAACAACAGCTCCCAGCTCTAAATCATGCGTAGTGTAGTTCTTCTCGTGAACTTTGAGTTGTCGTGAGGCGTAGGCTATGACTTTATCTCGTTGCATCAATACACAACCAAGACCCTGAATTGATGCATCACAGTAAACCACAAAATCGTCTGTGCCCTCTGGCAGTGAAAGGATAGGTGCACTACAAAGTCTATCCTTTAGATGCTGAAAAGCTAACTCTTGTGCATTTCCCCAATGATAAACAACGCCTTTCTGCGTTAGTAGGGTGAGAGGCTGCGCGATCTTAGAAAAATCCTTAATGAACCTCCTGTAGTAACCTGCCAATCCCAAGAATTGGCGAATCTCCTTTGGTGTGCGAGGCGCAGGCCAGTTCTTAATAGAGTCCACCTTGGATGGATCAACGTGAATCCCATCCTTGTTCACCACATGCCCTAGGAAATGGACCTCTCGAAGCCAGAAGTCGCATTTCGAGAATTTCGCGTAAAGCTGTTCCTTCCGAAGGAGTTCCAGAATAAGTCGTAGATGTTGTTCGTGCTCCTCTTTACTCTTAGAATAGATCAGGATGTCGTCGATAAAGACTATAACAAACTTGTCCAGGTACGGCTTGCAAACTCGGTTCATCAAATCCATAAAAACTGCCGGTGCGTTCGTCAGCCCAAACGGCATGACCAGAAACTCATAGTGCCCATAACGAGTTCTAAAGGCTGTCTTAGAGACATCCTCTTCTCGAACTCTCAGCTGGTGATATCCCGATCTCAGATCGATCTTTGAATAGTAGCTCGACCCCTGCAACTGGTCGAACAAGTCGTCAATGCGCGGTAGAGGATAACGATTCTTCACAGTCACCTTGTTGAGTTCACGATAGTCGATACACATTCTGAAGCTACCGTCCTTCTTCTTCACAAATAATACTGGAGCTCCCCAAGGCGATGAGCTAGGACGAATGAAACCCTTATCCAGGAGTTCTTGTAGTTGCGTGGAGAGTTCTCCCAACTCGGATGGAGCTAAACGATAAGGTGCACGGGCTACAGGCGCAGCTCCAGGAGCTAGTTCAATCTGAAACTCGACTTGGCGATGGGGCGGAAGACCAGGTAATTCCTCAGGGAATACCTCAGGATAGTCGCGTACAACTGGAAAATCTTCTAGCTTCTTCTCTTTTTCTGTGGTATCAGTAACTAGAGCCAAAATCGCAGTGTGGCCCTTCCGTAAGCACTTCTGAGCCTTAAGAAGAGAGATGATGTTCTCAACAGCACTTCTCTTGTCGCCACGAATCATGAGAGGTTCTCTACCTAAACCAGGAATACGAACGATCTTCTCGTTGCAAAGAATCTCTGCTCGGTGTTGGGATAACCAATCCATCCCAATGACAACGTCGAAACTACCCAAGACAATAGGAATGAGATCAATAGAGAAGGTCTGGTTAGCGAGAATAAGCTGGCAACCCTTGACTACATGTGAGGCTTCCAAACTCTTACCATTAGCTAGCTCTACAGTGTGCTTGTCGCTCAGGGGTGTAGGAATACGCTTAAGCATCTTACTAACTTCTAGTGACACATAGCTAGTATCGGCACCCGAATCAAATAAGACCGTAACATAAAAGTCGTCGAGAAGGAACTTACACGTCACCACGTTGGGATCATTCCTTGCTTCACCTTGACCAATCACGAACACTCGTCCCCTAGCACCATTGTTGTTGTTGTTCCCATTGTTACCATTCCCTTGATTGTTGTTGTTGTTCTGGTTCAGTTGGGGACAATCTTTCTTGAAGTGGCCTTCAGCTCCACACTGAAAGCACCCTTTGTTGTTACCCTGCTGCTGTCGCTGGTTCTGCTGAGGTTGCTGACGATTCTGATTGGCGGGGTATGCGCTCCTGCAATCCTTTGCAACATGACCAGGCTTGTTGCACCGATGACAGTTACCCCTGGTGCATGGCCCACTGTGGTGTAGGTTGCAACGATTGCATTTGGGGTGATTCCCCTTGTACCCACCATGACTTTGACCACCAGATGACTGCTGACTAGGGCTCTTGTGATCATCCGTCTTTCTCTGCTGAGACTGAGTTTGCACCGAAGTTGAACCTCTGCTTGAAGTTCCATCCCATTTCCGTTTATCCCCACTAGAAGTACCAGAAGTAGTTGCAGCACCTATACGCTTCGGTAACTTGTTCTGCTCCACCGCTTGGTCAGTGAGACGGTGAGCCAACTGAACAACCTGCTGGATAGTAGTCAAGTTTGCTGAAGTCACATGGCTTTGGATCTCTGGCACCAAGCCCTTGAGATAGAGTTCAATTCGCTTATACGGAGGGTCCACCATAGTAGGACACACCAAGGCGAGCTCATGCGATCTCTTAGTGTATGCCTCAATTTCTGACCCCGACATCTTGAGATTGTAGAACTCATCTTCCAGCTTATGAATGTCGTCACGACTGCAGTATTCCTCCCTGATCATTTCCTTGAAGTTTTCCCATGGGGTGGCGTTGGCAGCAACCAACCCCAACATCTGCACTTGAGCATTCCACCACGTGAGGGCCAAGCCCTCGAGAGTACCAGTAGCATACTTTACCCTGCGCGCTTCAGGGCATTCGCACATTTCGAACACAGACTCCAGTTTCTCAAACCAGTGTAGGAGACCTACTGCTCCTTCAGTGCCGCTAAAAGTCGTGGGTCGACAGTCCATAAAGGTCTTAAAAGTGCACACCGGTGCCTGAGCATATTGCCCTAAGGTAGGTGAAAGAAAAGACAGAGTTTAACACAAAGGTTGGTTCACGAGAGTAGGATCCAAATGATCCTAGAACAATTTCGGACTGCAGGATATACCTCCTGCGTTTGCAGCTGCAAGCGCTGCGGCAACTCGCTCGTTGATCAAAGCCGTCAACTGGGCTTGTGTCATGTTAACGCGTCCAGACATGATTCTTCATAATAAGAGTAATACGTGTGAGAGAGGTTCGTGAAAGTACGATAGTAGGACAGAGTAAGCACGCACGTGTTCAAACAACAGTAGTTATACTAATCTAGCATACCATGAGCAATGTACTACGTAACTAACAAGTAGGCAATATACATACATCATATTACCTAGAATGTCGAGCCTTGCATGCGGAGGGAAGTGTCGTTGTGGACCGTTGAGCACTAAACCGGTTATAGTCTGGTTTTAAACAAAAACGTTTCTCCTTTATTAAAACTAAGTTCACTATAACCAATGGCTCTGATACCAATCTGTCACACCCCCAAAATCCCACCTGCGGAGTACTACCGCTTGGAGGCGTGACTAACCAGGATCCAGCCACCAATCATACTGAACAAGCATATAAGTAATTATAAAAGTTTAACCAATACGATTGGTGTTTCAAAACAAACAAGTTAAGTTGCAAGCGGAAGCATAAGTTTAAAGTTATAACATAAGTTCAAAAGTTTCAAGTTTAACATAGCACGTAGCAATCCGTGTCCCACAATGATCCTCCTCCATGCAAGCTCCAGCTGAGTACCTAAGGTCCTGCAAAGCATGTAGTAACGAGTCAACAACTAGTTGAGTGAGTTCACGGTTGGGTGTTTGTTTTAGTTATTCCGAAAACAGTTTCCTTTAACTGGCATCCTGCCGTGGGGGTTACCCCATAGTTTAAAACGTGACATGTTCATTCCCAGTTACTCCGGCATTCCAGCCGTGGGGGCTACCCCATGTTAGTTATCAGGCATTTCGGCCGTGGGGGCTACCCCATGCGTACACTAGACTCGTTACCATATCGACTGCTGACTGTAGTCATGTTTATGTGCCCTGAAAACATCAATGTCTATCATCATTGACGTGCCCCAGATCCATTAGTTCACGCCCGTCCTCTTCGGCACGGTGTGAGGCTTGTCAGACCTAAATAGCGCTATCTAACTAATGACCCGCTCGCCATTGGCCCGGCGATTAGTCGATACAAAAAGGAGGGACTTCGTGATAGAGTTTTAGTCTAGTACGTTTATCCGTCCGTCCGGACGAGGAATCACATTCCTGAACCACTGACGTCCTACCCAAGGAGGACGAGGAATCCACGTTCCTTAACCCCGTTCCCAACCCAGGGAATCCCATGCTTTGTAGAGGGTGTGAACTCACCTTGGTTTGCTCGGCAGTTAATCACAGAAAGATCAATCAAGTCGCAAGTAGTCAATAACGTCCTAACACGGATATCACTCATAATCAGATTCGAACCAAGTAGTGCACGTATAAATAGCAGTTACGGCACACAGTTTCTATCATGGCAGTTTAACACCAGTGCACAGTATCACATTTGGCCCACAAGTTCTACCTAAGCCCAATATACGTATTAACAGTTAACACAGAAGTCCACAAGGCCGGCCCATTAACTTAGGCCCAAAAGTGTGGTCTCGAGTCGCAACCGGACTCGCAAGCATGGTCTCGAGTCATGCTGTTTGTGCTGATCATAAATGGTTGCGAGTCGCAACCGGTGTCGCAACCATGGTCTCGGTTAATCATGCTAAGGTCTCGAGTCGCAACGGGACTCGTAACCTGTGGTCTCGGCTTGTCCTGTTATGGTTGCGAGTCGCAACCGCGTGGTCTCGAGTCATCACGCTGTGGTTGCGAGTCGCAACTGGGTGATTGCGAGTCGGTATGCTGTCATTTTCACGTTCAGTGTTGATGCAGATATGGTCAGCTTAATGGTACAATGTAATCAGGCCCAAATCAGGAAACCACCAATAGAATTTCACTAACAAGTTTTCCTAATCAGGCTATTAGTAAAAAATGGATCAAAATCATGAGGGTTTTCACATCTTTAACTATCATTCAAAGTGTTCTTCATATATTCAAACACACATTCATCAAGTTCATAACATATTTAACACTCATTCAACCAAAACTATGAACAAGCATCAAAACACTTAGCATAACACACAACTCGGTTTTTATATAAGTCCGATTTCATGGCAAGTGCAACCCGATTTCATGTTTATCAACATAAGTGGTTCAAACTTCATTTAGACACAAAATATCACACTCATCATATAATATATGCTAACCGGTTATCATCATTGTGCACATTAAAATCATTATATTCATCAAGAACATCATGTAAACACTAACAATAAACATCATCTCATGCAATTTTATCATACATCACAAAACACAACAAAAATCAACCATAAACATGATAAATACTAACCGGTTGGTGATGTGTGTGTGTGTGTCGATCCAAAGTTCCAAATCCGAGAGTTCTTGTGCCAACCGATTGGATCCGAGAGCTTGGAGATGTGTTTGTGTTCTAGAGTTTAAGTGAGAGAGAATAGGAGAGTGTGTGTGTGTTCTTGTTCAACAAATGGAAAGGTTTAACTAAGGTGTGGTATATATACTAGCTCCAAGTGTTGCACCCTTCATGGGTTTCGGGTGGGTTTACGGCCCAAATGGCCCAACCGGCCAAAGGTTCTCGGCCCAAGGCCCATTCGGTTACTATTCACTCGAGACCTCATGGTCTCGAGTCGGGTTCTTTGTTTTCGGGTTGGGTTCTCGGTTCACATAAAACACGTACACATATATATATACAAATGCACACATACAAAGCACATAAAAGTTCACGTTTATCATTAGGTTTGATCGGTTAACTAGTCACATAACGTACAAGCAAGCTACATCAAGACACAACGAAAGGTTCTAGGTTTCGAGTTGTCACAATAACAACTTCATGGATTGGTTTCGAAACTTGAGAATCGTTCTCAAACAAGAGAAGATATCCTATGTGTTGGACGATCCTATTCCCGATGAACCTAACGTGGAAGATGTGGAAGCCTACAACGATTGGGTTAAGTATACCGAGGACTCCATGCAAGCCTCATGCCTCATGTTGGGAACTATGATTCCCGAAATTCAAAAGGATTTTGAACACCACGGGGCATACGACATGATTACCCAGTTAAAGGAAATGTTCCTACAACAAGCAAGGGTAGAACGCTTCGAAACTGTTCGGGCGCTTCATGCATGTCGAATGGAGGAAACCCAATCGGTATCATCTTATGTTCTCAAGATGAAAAGCCACATTGATCGCCTCGAACGGCTAAATTGTCCCGTCTCCAAAGAGTTGGCTACGGATTTGATCCTCAACTTTTTAACAAAGAAATTTGAGAGCTTTGTTATGAATTACAACATGAATGGATGGGACAAGAGCATTGGTGAGCTTCATGCAATGCTCAAAACGGCCGAAGCAAGTATGGGCAAAAAGGCTTTACCCGTCCTAGCGATCAATGAAGGAGGCAACAAGAAGAGGCCCCACCCCGACTCTAAAGCAACTTATGCTAAAAGAAAGGGACACGTCAAGGCAAAGGGAAAAGGAAAAGCTAAAGCAGAACCCGCCAAACCAAAAGAAAAGAAGCAAAAGGTTGCTACGAATGACCCATGTTTTGAATGTGGTGAGATAGGACATTGGAAGAGAAATTGTCCGACCTATCTCAAAGAGTTGAAAAACAAGAGGGATGCAGGGCAAACCTCAGGTACTATCTTTATGATACATGTTGAGCTTAATGTTATTTCTTCTAACACATGGGTACTAGATACCGGATGTGGAACTCATATTTGCAATTCGTTGCAGGGGTTCAAAAGAAATAAACATTACAAGAAGGGGGACACTAGTCTCTTCATGGGCAACGGAGCAAAGGTTGATGTCGAAGCTCAAGGAGACTACGTTTTAAAGCTTCCAAGTGGTTTGGAAGTTATTTTGAAGAATGTTTTGTATGCTCCTAGTTTGACTAGGAACATAATTTCAGTTTCCCTTTTAAAACAATCTGGTTTCAATTTCGAATTTGTTAACTATGACATTTATGTTTTTAAGAATGATGTGTTTTATTTTAAAGCTATGTCTTTAAATGGTATTTATGAATTAGATCATGATAACGCATCATATGATAGCTCAATGTACCAAGTAACCAACAAGAAACTCAAAATGGATTTGAGTGATTCCTACCTTTGGCATTGTCGCCTTGGACATATAAGCAAGAATCGCATGCATACACTTCAGAAAAATGGTCTTTTGAATACAAATGAAGATAATTCATTTGATGTATGCGAGTCCTGTTTACAAGGCAAAATGACCAAGACGCCCTTTAGTGGAACATTTGAAAGGGCTAAGGACTTATTAGGTATCATACATTCAGATGTATGTGGTCCTTTTAAGCCGATGACTAGGAATGGTGAAAGATACTTCATTACCTTTACCGACGACTATAGTCGTTATGGTTATGTGTATTTACTAAAACACAAGGATGAAGCATTTGAAATGTTCAAAGACTTCAAAAGTGAAGTAGAAAATCAACTCAAGAAAACAATCAAAGTCCTTCGCACCGATAGAGGAGGTGAATACCTTAGTGGTGCTTTTCAAGATCATCTTAGCAGTTGTGGGATTATCTCACAACTTACTCCACCTGGAACACCACAACACAATGGTGTATCTGAAAGGAGAAATCGAACTCTATTAGATATGGTTCGATCTATGATGGCTAGAAGCACATTGCCTCTATCATTTTGGGGTTACGCTTTGCTCTCCGTAGTCCGTATATTAAATATGGCCCCAACCAAGAAAGTGGAAAAGACACCTTTTGAAATATGGCACGGAAACCCTCCATCATTATCATTCTTAAGAGGTTGGGGTTGTGAAGCTTATGTTAAGCAATACACTCCAAATAAATTGGAAGTCCGATCTACTAAGTGTATCTTTGTAGGTTATCCTAAAGATGATATAGGATACTATTTCTACGACCCAACTGAGCAAAAGGTATTTGTTGCTCGAAAGGGTAAGTTCTTAGAAGCTAAGTTCCTTATGGAAGGAACCAGTGATAGAACAGTGGAACTTGAGGAGGATCAAGAACCACAAGACGATACACGTTTGGTTGAAACTAGCACTCAACAAGAGGTTGTTGAAAACGATCAAGAGATTGATCGAAATACACAAAATGTTCGCAGAACTGGTAGAATTAGCAATCCACCTGAAAGATATGGATTTTTCATGGATGGATGCTACGTGGTAGATTCAGATGAACCAACCACATACCATGATGCAATGTCAAAATCCGATTGCGACAAATGGCTTGAAGCCATGAACATAGAGATGCAATCCATGTATGACAACCAAGTTTGGGAATTGGTTGTGCCACCACTTAACTCTAAAGTAGTTGGAAGTAAGTGGGTTTTCAAGAAGAAAACTGATATGCATGGTAACTTGGATACTTACAAAGCAAGACTTGTAGCAAAAGGTTTCACTCAAACTCAAGGGATTGATTATGATGAGACCTTCTCGCCTGTGGCGATGCTAAAGTCAATCAGGATATTATTTGCCATAGCCGCATATTATGACTATGAGATCTGGCAATTGGATGTCAAAACGGCATTTCTTAATGGATATCTTGATGAAGATGTCTATATGGTTCAGCCTGAAGGTTTTGTCGATCCAAAACATCCTGACAAAGTATGCAAGTTAAAGAAATCAATCTATGGATTGAAACAAGCATCTAGAAGTTGGAATCACCGTTTTGATGAAGAAATTAAGAATTTTGGATTCATCAAGAACGGTGATGAAGCTTGTGTGTATAAGAAGGCTAGTGGGAGCATCATCACTTTCTTAGTACTGTATGTCGATGACATTCTACTATTTGGGAATGACATTCCAACCATGGAAGGTGTAAAAGCTTGGCTTGGAAGTTGTTTTTCCATTAAGGATCTTGGTGAAGTAGCCTACATTCTGGGAATAAAGGTCTATAGGGATAGATCAAGGCGCTTGATAGGTTTAAACCAAAGTGCATACATTGACAAAGTCTTGAATAGGTTCCAAATGGAGAACTCTAAGAGAGGTTTTGTACCTATTCAAAAGGGGACAATTTTGAATACATCTCAATGTCCAAGCTCAAAGGATGAGCAAGAGAAAATGAAAAGAATCCCATATGCGTCAGCTATAGGATCCATCATGTATGCAATGATATGCACCAGACCGGACGTCTCATGCGCCTTGAGCATGACAAGTAGATACCAACAAAATCCAGGTAGCAGTCATTGGATGGCTGTTAAAAGCATATTGAAATATCTTAGGAGGACTAAGGATATGTTCTTAATATATGGATCTGGTGAGGAGGAACTCGTTGTAAAGGGTTACACGGACGCGAGTTTCCAAACCGATCGAAGTGATTCTCGATCGCAATCGGGGTATGTCTTCATTTTAAATGGAGGAGCAGTCTCCTGGAAGAGCTCAAAACAAGACGTGGTAGCATTGTCCACTACAGAATCAGAATACATCGCCGCTTCATTGGCAGCCCAGGAAGCTGCATGGCTGAAGAAATTTATAGCCGACCTAGGGGTGGTCCCTACCATTCAAGACCCCCTAGAGATCTTTTGTGATAACGAGGGTGCGATTGCTCAAATCAAGGAACCTCGTGCACACCAAAAGACTAGACATATCGAGCGGAGATTCAACTACATAAGGGATGAAGTTGAAAAAGGAAAGATATGTATCCGCCAAGTTCACACCGATCAAAACATTGCGGATCCACTCACGAAGCTCCTTGACAGAGGAAAACATGAGGGTCACACATGTTCCTTAGGACTTCGATATTCTAGTGATTGGATTTGATCTAATTTTGTATTTGGATATTGAAACAATTGTTATTTTAACTCATTTATAGTATTTTGAGTTACGTTTCATATTAGCATGTTTAAATCCGTGAATAAGTTAATTATTCTAAATGTCCGTAGTCAATCATAATTGTGGGAACAAATATGAATGTAAGACTATTATGAACTTGGATTGGTGGATATTCATTTAGAATGAATATAGAGCAAAGTGTTGCTGCCAAAGTTCATAGATATTTATGGGATACAAATATTGGACTGACTCGCTCTCAAATATTACTGCATGGAATCATTTGTGATTGATCATAAGTAAATTTTGAGTTAAGGCGAATATCATAGTATCCTCTGACCTGAGATACATATTGGGTCTTGATATTCACCAAATATTATGCCTTGACTTATTTCTTCGCTGTCAGTAATATGACAGTACATAAGGCTGAGCTCAGGTGTGGTACAAGGTGATTGTGAGAGACGTATGTAGTCAAGAAGGGATTTGTTCCTCTTATTCGTTGAGAGTAAGATGTCTAAGGCCTGATAAAGTTAAATCAACAGAGAGTGATCACTCTATGTCTCTGGATTTAACATGACATCTGTAACGAAAGGATAAATGATAGATTCACCTAAATCATGTTCAAGTAAGGGACTTGAAAGGGATGATGTTATTGAATCGCAAATATAGTCATACGTATTGGGGGTAGTAAACCGTAGTTAGGCGTCATTTACTGCTTGCATCAATCTTCTATGTATCTTGTGCAAGTGGGAGATTGTTGGACTCTGTATGCCCAAGACACATATTAAATTGATGTGGCTAGTACGTTATGATCCAAGTCGAGTCATACCCAATAACAAGCTAGACAAACACTTATATTATTTATTTGTGATATGATCAAACAAATAAATATTAACACTTACAATATTTAGAAATTGGTTTTCTAAATAATTACACTTGAGAAACTAATAAATTATATGGATAATTTATTTTGAGAGAATATTTTATCTTGTTATTTAATGGGTTAAATAGCATGATAAAAAGTTGTATAAAGTCTTGTGAACATATGATGTTATATTTTATAAAAGGTATAAAATAAACAAGACTTAAATTTTATAAAAGAATTGATTTTTTTTATAAAAATAAGCTAGGCCGCCCCTCCCTTCCCAAGACAAAATGGCCAATCAACTTACATGCACTTCTTACATGTTAGATGGCATTTGATTGGGTATTCTTCCCTAGGCATTTTAAGCCAATTGTTTTACATGCAATTGCATGGCTCTTGATTGGGGAAGACTTTTGGTCCAATGACATTTCATGCAAGTGTCATAACTAGAGGCCTTTTGATTGGGCAAGATGGGTGGCAAGATTCTCTCTCCATCTATAAATACCAAGAGTTCACAAAAATGGTGGAAGACTTGTGTTTTTCTCTCCAAAAATCGGTCCACATAAGGTGTTCTTAAGGTTTTCGGTTTTTGATTCAAGTGTTGAAATCCTAGCTACAATCGTAGTGTTTGTTGGAAGCTTGGGTATACAAGCTTGAGGTCTTCTACTCTTGAAGACAACCATTTTAAGAAGCATCATCCGTTTCATTCTCATTACTCCAAGAAGGTAGTTTTTCTAAACACCCTATGGTTATGTTTGATAGTATGCATCTTCATATATGGATCCGGGTTTTGGGATTTTGCATATAAATGGTTTTATATCTTACAAAAGTAACATGTTTTAAACATTATTTCCGCTGCGTTTTTATTTCATATGGATGAAATTGCTTTGATAAACATTTATTAAAATCCCATCATTTATTTCTATCTTATTTTTGATTAACCGATGTTGGAACTCGAGTCTTCGTTAACTGAAACCTGAACGAAAACCAAAACGACTGATTCTTCATAAACGGTCGAAGTTTGCAAGTTTTGAAAGTTAAAAACCAAAATTGATCAATTTGATAAAGTTTCAAACTGTCGGACGGTAGTTGATTGAAAAATGGTCATATGTGTGTCATTTGTTTAAATGTTAACTATATTCCAAGCGTTTGTTCTGATTACGCGTTTAGCTTTCTTGCATGTGCAGATGTTACAATCAAACCAGCTAAAGGCGAAGAGAACATGTTCGATAACAAGCTTTGGAATGAAGACATGACGTGGAGGAACTCAAAAGATAAGGATGATCGAGTTGATGTCGAACCGAACGGGCCGCGTCCACATATATACATCAACAAACTCCCCCTTGGACGCTGCTTGTGAGGGTTCGTCTTCCATGTCTATCATGTCGGAGGATCTTCAAAGCCTTCACGTGTCATAAGTAGAAAGTGTATCAGCAAACTCCCCTTTTCATTTAGGAAGTGTGTTAACAAACTCCCCCTTGAAATAAACTCTCCCTTGAGTTATGCTCGTGAATCTTTTGATCTTCAATGCTTTTGATCCTTGTGGTGTTGAAGAATGGAATCGTCGAGCAAAAACACTTGACAACCTTCTGGAAGCTGCTTTTCTTGCCACCAAACCTTTCTCCATCAATTAGGAATCTGATGCCTTCACTAAACACATTCCTTAAATTGTAGCCATTTTTTGAGTGTTTATATTTTGGTGTCTAATCCGCATATATATCACCATTGCTCATGATTTTCTAGAATGTATATCTCTTAAATGTCAACATACACACGTGTAACTTAGTTTAGCAAGATTTTTCACTGCCGAGAACCTCGATCAGAGAGCAAAAAAGGCGTACGGTTCACAAGGGTGGAAAACTAAAATGAGATATACCGGGCTAGGATTCGAGTTACAGGAACAAGGGGCAAACCAACCACCCAAGAATGGAATCGTCGAGCGAAAACACTTGACAACCTCCTTGAAGCAGCTTTTCTTGCCACCAGACCTTTCTCCATTAATTAGGAATCTAATGCCGTCGCTAAACACATTCCTTAAATTGTAGCCATTTTTTGAGTGTTTATATTTTGGTGTCTAATCCGCATATATATCACCATTGCTCATGATTTTCTTGACTGTATATCTCTTAAATGTCAACATATACACGTGTGATTTAGTTTACCAAGATTTTTCAATGCCGAGAACCTTGATCAGAGAGTAAAAAAGGCTTAAGGTTCACAATGGTGTAAAACTAAAATAGGATATATCGGGCTATGATTCGAGTTACAGGAACAAGGGCGAAACCAACCACCCAAGAATGGAATCGTCGAGCGAAAACACATGACAACCTCCTGGAGGGAGCTTTACTTGCCACCAGACCTTCCTCCATCAATAAAGAATCTGATGCCGTCACTAAATACATTCCTAAATTGTAGCCATTTTTTTAGTATTTATTTTTTGGTGTCTAATCCGCATATATATCACCATTGCTCTTGATTTCTTGACTGTATATCTCTTAAATGTCAACATATACACGTGTGATTTAGTTTACGAAGATTTTTCAATGCCGAGAATCTCGATTAGAGAGTAAAAATGGCGTATGGTTCACAATGGTGTAAAAATAAAATGGGATATACCAGGCTAGGATTCGAGTTACAGGAACAAGGGCCAAACCAACCACCCGGGAATGGAATCGCCGAGCGAAAACACTTGACAACCTCCGAGAAGCAGCTTTTCTTGCCACCAGACCTTTCTTCATCAATTAGGAATCTAATGCCGTCACTAAACACATTCCTTAAATTGTTGCCATTTTTGAGTGTTTATTTTTTGGTGTCTAATACACATATATATCACCATTACTCGTGATTTTCTTGACTGCATATCTCTTAAATGTCAACATATATAGATGTGATTTAGTTTACGAAGATTTTTCAAGGCCGAGAACCTCGATCAGAGAGTAAAAAAGGCGAAAGGTTCACAATGGTGTAAAACTAAAATGGGATATACCGGGCTAGGATTCGAGTTACAGGAACAAGGGCCAAACCAACCACCCAGGAATGGAATCGTCAAGCGAAAACGCTTGACAACCTCCTAGAAGCAGCTTTTCTTTCCACCAGACCTTCTACATCAATTAGGAATTTGATGCCGTCACTAAACACATTAATTGTAGCTATTTTATGAGTGTTTATTTTTTGGTGTCTAGTCCGCATATATATCACCATTGCTCTTAATTTTCTTGTCTGTATATCTCTTAAATGTTAACATATACACGTGTGATTTAGTTTACGAAGATTTTTCAATGCCGAGAACCTCGATCAGAGATTAAAAAAGGCGTAAGGTTCACAATGGTGTAAAACTAGAATGGGATATACCGGGCTAGAATTCGAGTTACCGGAACAAGGGCTAAAACCAACCACCCAAGAATGGAATCGTCGAGCGAAAACACTTGACAACCTCCTTGAAGCAGCTTTTCTTGCCACCAGACCTTTCTCCATCAATTACGAATCTGATGCCGTCACTAAACACATTCCTTAAATTGTAGCCATTTTTCGAGTGTTTATTTTTTGGTGTCAAATCCGCATATATATCACCATTGCTCTTGATTTTCTTGACTGTATATCTCTTAAATGTCAACATATACACGTGTGATTTAGTTTACGAAGATTTTTCAATGTCGAGAACTTCAATCAGAGAGTAGAAAAGGCGTAGGCTTCATAATGGTGTAAAACTAAAATGGGATATATCGGGCTAGGATTCGAGTTACAGGAACAAGGGCCAAACCAACCACCTAAGAATGGAATCGTCGAGCGAAAACACTTGACAACCTCCTGGAAGCAACTTTTCTTGCCACCCGACCTTTCTCCATCAATTAGGAATCTGCTGTCGTCACTAAACACATTCCTTAAATTGTAGCCATTTTTTGAGTGTTTATTTTTTGGTGTCTAATCTGCATATATATCACCATTGCTGTTGATATTTTTGACTGTATAGCTCTTAAATGTCAACATACACACGTGTGATTTAGCTTATGAAGATTTTCAATGCCGAGAACCTCGACCAGAGAGTAAAAAGGGCGTAAGGTTCATAATGGTGTAAAACTAAAATGGGATATACCGGGCTAGGATTTGAGTTACAGGAACAAGGGGCAAACCAACCACCCCAGAATGGAATCGTCGAGCGAAAGCACTTGACAACCTCCTGGAAGCAGCTTTTCTTGCCATAAGACCCTTCTCCATCAATTAGGAATCTGATGCCGTCACTAAACGCATTCCTTGCCACCAGACATTAATTGTAGCTATTTTATGAGTGTTTATGTTTTTGGTGTCTAGTCCGCATATATATCACCATTGCTCTTAATTTTCTTGTCTGTATATCTCTTAAATGTTAACATATACACGTGTGATTTAGTTTACGAAGATTTTTCAATGCCGAGAACCTCGATCAGAGAGTAAAAAAGGCGTAAGGTTCACAATGGTGTAAAACTAGAATGGGATATACCGGGCTAGAATTCGAGTTACCGGAACAAGGGCTAAAACCAACCACCCAAGAATGGAATCGTCGAGCGAAAACACTTGACAACCTCCTTGAAGCAGCTTTTCTTGCCACCAGACCTTTCTCCATCAA
Organism: Helianthus annuus; assembly: GCF_002127325.2. Classification (NCBI taxonomy): domain Eukaryota; kingdom Viridiplantae; phylum Streptophyta; class Magnoliopsida; order Asterales; family Asteraceae; genus Helianthus; species Helianthus annuus. The sequence continues at coordinate 113,694,213 of NC_035446.2, forward strand.
TTTACGAATCTGATGCCGTCACTAAACACATTCCTTAAATTGTAGCCATTTTTCGAGTGTTTATTTTTTGGTGTCAAATCCGCATATATATCACCATTGCTCTTGATTTTCTTGACTGTATATCTCTTAAATGTCAACATATACACGTGTGATTTAGTTTACGAAGATTTTTCAATGCCGAGAACTTCAATCAGAGAGTAGAAAAGGCGTAGGCATCATAATGGTGTAAAACTAAAATGGGATATACTGGGCTAGGAATCGAGTTACAGGAACAAGGGCCAAACCAACCACCTAAGAATGGAATCGTCGAGCGAAAACACTTGACAACCTCCTGGAAGCAACTTTTCTTGCCACCCGACCTTTCTCCATCAATTAGGAATCTGATGCCGTCACTAAACACATTCCTTAAATTGTAGCCATTTTTTGAGTGTTTATTTTTTGGTGTCTAATCTGCATATATATCATCATTGCTGTTGATTTTTTTGACTGTATATCTCTTAAATTTCAACATACACACGTGTGATTTAGCTTATGAAGATTTTCAATGCCGAGAACCTCGACCAGAGAGTAAAAAAGCGTAAGGTTCATAATGGTGTAAAACTAAAATGGGATATACCGGGCTAGGATTCGAGTTACAGGAACAAGGGGCAAACCAACCACCCCAGAATGGAATCGTCGAGCGAAAGCACTTGACAACCTCCTGGAAGCAGCTTTTCTTGCCATAAGACCCTTCTCCATCAATTAGGAATCTGATGCCGTCACTAAACGCATTCCTTAAATTTTTTGGTGTCTAATCCGCATGTATATCCACACCGTTCTTGATTTTCTTGACTGTATATCTCTTAAATGTCAACATATACACGTGTGATTAATTTACGAAGATTTTTCGATGCCGAGAACCTCGATCAGAGAGTAAAAAAGTTGTAAGGTTCACAATCGTGCAAAACTAAAATGGGATATACCAGGCTAGGATTCGAGTTACTGGAACATGGGCCAAACCAACCACCCAAGAATGGAATCGTCGAGCGAAAACACTTGACAACCTTCAGGAAGCAGCTTTTCTTGCCACCAGACCTTTCTCCATCAATTAGGAATCTGATGCCGTCACTAAACACATTCATTAAATTGTAGCCATTTTTCGGGTGTTTATTTTTTGGTTTCTAATCCGCATATATATCAACATTGCTCTTGATTTTCTTGATTGTATATCTCTAAAATGTCAACAAATACACGTGTGATTTAGTTTACGAAGATTTTCCAATGCCAAGAACCTCGATCAGAGAGTAAAAAAGGCGTAAGGTTCACAATGGTGTAAAACTAAAATGGAATATACCGGGCCAGAATTCGAGTTACAGGAACAAGGGCCAAACCAACCACCCAAGAATGGAATCATCGACCGAAAACACTTGACAACCTCCTGGAAGCAGCTTTTCTTACCACCAGACCTTTCTCCATCAATTAGGAATCTTATGCCGTCACTAAACACATTCGTTAAATTGTAGCCATTTTTTGAGTGTTTCTATTTTGGTGTCTCATCCGCATATATATATCACCATTGCTCTTGATTTTCTTGACTGTATATCTCTTAAATGTCAACATATACACGTAAGGTTCACAATGGTGTAAAACAAAAATGGGATATACCGGGCTCGGATTCGAGTTACAGGAACAAGGGCCAAATTAACCACCCAAGAATGGAATCGTCGAGCGAAAACACTTGACAATCTCCTAGAACAAGGGCCAACCTACCACCCAATAATGGAATCATCGAGCGAAAACACTTGACAACCTCCTGAAGCAGCATTTCTTGCCACCAGACCTTTTGCCATCAATTAGAAATCTGATGCCATCACTAAACACATTCCTTAAATTGTAGCCATTTTTTGAGTGTTTATTTTTTGGTGTCTAATCCGCATATGTATTACCATTGCTCATGATTTACTTGATTATATATCTCTTAAATGTCAACATATACACGTGTGATTTAGTTTACGAAGATTTTTCAATGCCAAGAACTTCGATCATAGAGTAAAATAGGCGTAAGGTTCACAATGGTGTAAAACTAGAATGGATATACCCGGCTAGGATTCGAGTTACCAGAACAAGGGCCAAACCAATTACCCAAGAATAGAATCGTTGAGCGAAAACACTTGACAACCTCCTGGAAGCAGCTTTTCTTGCTACCAGACCCTTCTGCAGCAATTAGAAATCTGATGCCTTCACTATACACATTCCTTAAATTGTAGTCATTTTTTGAGTGTTTATTTTTTGGTGTCTAATCTTTATGTATACCACCATTGCTCTTGATTTTCTTGACTGTATATCTCTTAGATGTCAACATCTACATGTGTGATTTAGTTTACGAAGATTTTTCAATGCCAAGAACCCCGACCAGAGACTAAAAAAGGCGTAAGGTTCATAATGGTGTAAAACTAAAATGGGATATACCGGGCTAGGATTCGAGTTACAGGAACAAAGGCCAAACCAACCACCAAAGAATGGAATCTTCGAGCGAAAACACATGACAACCTCCTGGAAGCAGCTTTTCTTGCCACAAGACCTTTCTCCATCAATTAGGAATCTGCTGCCGTCACTAAATGCATTCCTTAAATTGTTGCCCTTTTTTGAGTGTTTATTTTTTGGTGTCTAATCCGCATGTATATCACCATTGTTCTTGATTTTCTTGACTGTATATCTCTTAAATGTTAACATATACACGTGTGATTTAGTTTACGAAGATTTTTCAATGCCAAGAACCTCGATCAGAGAGTAAAAAAGGTGTAAGGTTCACAATGGTGTAAAACTAAAATGGGATATACCGGGCAAGGATTCTAGTTACAGGAAGAAGGGCCAAACCAACCACCCAAGAATGGAATCGTCGACCGAAAACACTTGACAACCGCCTGGAAGCAGCTTTTCTTGCCACAAGACATTTCTCCGTCTATTAGGAATCTGATGCAGTTACTAAACACATTCCTTAAATTGTAGCCATTTTTTGAGAGTTTATTTTTTGGTGTCTAATCCACATATATATCACCATAGCTCTTGATTTTCTTGACTGTATATCTCTTAAATGTCAACATATACACGTGTGATTTTGTTTACGAAGATTTTTCAATGCCGAGAACCCCGATCAGAGAGTAAAAAAGGCGTAAGGTTCATAATGGTGTAAAACTAAAATTGGATTTACCGTGCTAGGATTCAGGTTACAGGAACAAGGGCTAAACCAACCACCCAAGAATTGAATCGTCGAGCGAAACACTTGACAACCTCTTGGAAGCAGCTTTTCTTGCCAGCGGACCTTTCTCCATCAATTTGGAATCTTATGCCTTCACTAAACGCATTCCTTAAATTGTAGCCATTTTTTGATTGTTTATTTTTGGTGTCTAATCTGCATGTATATCACCATTACTCTTGATTTTCTTGACTGTATATCTCTTAAATGTCAACATATACACGTGTGATTTAGTTTACGAAGATTTTTCAATGCCTAGAACCTCGATCAGAGAGTAAAAAAGGCGTGAGGTTCAGAATGGTATAAAACTAAAATGGGATATACCGGGCTAGGATCCGAGTTACAGGAACAAGGGCCAAACCAACCGCCCAAGAATGGAATCGTCGAGCGAAAACACTTGACAACCTCCTGGAAGCGGCTTTTCTTGCCACCAGACCTTTCTCCATCTATTAGGAATCGGATGCCGTCAGTAAACACAGTCCTTAAATTGTAGGTATTTTTTGAGTGTTTATTTTTTGATGTCTAATCCGCATGTATATCACCATTCCTCTTAATTTTCTTGACTATATATCTCTTAATTGTCGACATATACATGTGTGATTTAGTTTACGAACATTTTTCAATACCGAGAACCTCGATCAGAGAGTAAAAAAGGCGTAAGGTTCACAATGGTGTAAAACTAAAAGGGACATATCGGGCTAGGATTCGAGTTACAGGAACAAGGGCCAAACCAACCACCCAAGAATGGAATCGTCGAGCGAAAACACTTGACAACCTCCTGGAAGCAGCTTTTCTTGCCACCAGACTTTTCTCCATCTATTAGGAATCTGATGCCGTCACAAAACACATTCATTAAATTGTAGCCATTTCTTGAGTGTTTATATTTTGGTGTCTAATTCGCATATATATCATCATTACTCTTGATTTTCTTGACTGTATATCTCTTAAATATCAACATATACACGTGTGATTTAGTATACGAAGATTTTTCAATGCCCACAACCTCGATCAGAAAGTAAAAAAGGTGTAAGGTTCACAATGGTGTACAACTAAAATGGGATATACCGGGCTAGGATTCGTGTTACATGAACAAGGGCCAAACCAACCACCCAAGAATGGAATCGTCGAGCGAAAATACTTGACAACCTCCTGGAAGCGTCTTTTCTTGCCACCAGACCTTTCTCCATCAATTAGGAATCTGATGCCGTCACTAAACACATTCCTTAAATTGTAGCCTTTTTTTGAGTGTTTATTTTTTGGTGTCTAATTCGCATATATGTCACCATTGCTCTTGATTTTCTTGACTGTATATCTCATAAATGTCAACATATACACGTGTGATTTAGTTTATGAAGAATTTTCAATGCCGAGAACCACGACCAGAGAGTTAAAAAGGCGTAAGGTTCACAATGGTGTAAAACTAAAATGAGATATACCGGGCTAGGATTCGAGTTACAGGAACAAGGGCCAAACCAACCACCCAAGAATGGAATCGTCGAGCGAAAACTCTTGACAACCTCCTGGAAGCGTCTTTTCTTTCCATCAGACCTTTCTCCATCAATTAGGAATCTGATACCGTCACTAAACACATTCCTTAAATTGTAGCCATTTTTTGAGTGTTTCTTTTTTGGTGTCTAATTCGCACATATATCACCATTGCTCTTGATTTTTTTGACTGTATACTCTTAAATGTCAACATATACACGTGTGATTTAGTTTAAGAAGATTTTTCAATGCCGAGAACCTCAATCAGAGAGTTAAAAAGGCGTAAGTTTCACAATGGTGTAAAACTAAAATGGGATATACCGGGCTAGGATTCGAGTTACAGGAACAAGGGCCAAACCAACCACCCAAGAATGGAATCGTCGAGCGAAAATACTTGACAACCTCCTGGAAGCGTCTTTTCTTGCCACCAGACCTTTTTCCATCAATTATGAATCAGAAGCCGTCACTAAACACATTCCTTAAAATGTAGCCATTTATTGAGTGTTTATTTTTTATTGTCTAATCCGCATGTATATCACCATTGCTCTTGATTTTATTGACTGTATATCTCTTAAATGTCAACATATACACGTGTGATTTAGTTTACGAAGATTTTTCAATGCCGAGAACCTCTATCAGAGAGTAAAAAGGCATAAGGTTCACAATGGTGTAAAACTAAAATGGGATATACCGGGCTAGGATTCGAGTAACAGGAACAAGGGCCAAACCAACCACCCAAGAATGGAATTGTCGAGCGAAAACACTTGGCAACCTCCTAGAAGCAGCTTTTCTTGCCACCAAACCTTTCTCCACAATTAGGAATCTGTTGCCGTCACTAAACACATTCCTTAAATTGTAGCCTTTTTTTTAGTGTTTATTTTTTGGTGTCTAATTCACATATATATCACCATTGGTCTTGATTTTCTTGACTGTATATCTCATAAATGTCAACATATACACGTGTGATTTAGTTTACGAAGAATTTTCAATGCTGAGAACCTCAATCAGAGAGTTAAAAAGGCGTAAGGTTCACAATGGTGCAAAACTAAAATGGGATATACCGGGCTAGAATTCGAGTTACAGGAACAAGGGCTAAACCAACCACCCAAGAATGGAATTGTCGAGCGAAAACTCTTGACAACCTCCTGGTAGCATCTTTTCTTGCCACCAGACCTTTCTCCATCAATTAGGAATCTGATGCCGTCACTAAACACATTTTTTAAAATTGTAGCCATTTTTTGTGTGTTTATTTTTTTTGTGTCTAATCCGCATATATATCACCATTGCTCTTGATTTTCTTGACTGTATATCTCTTAAATGTCAACATATACATGTGGGATTTAGTGTACCAAGATTTTTCAATGTCGAGAACCTCGACCAGAGAGTAAAAAGGCGTAAGGTTCACAATGGTGTAAAACTAAAATGGGATATACCGGGCTAGGATTCGAGTTACAGGAACAAGGGCCAAACCATCCAGCCAAGAATAGAATCGTCGAGCGAAAACACTTGACAACCTCCTAGAAGCAGCTTTTCTTGCCACCAGACCTTTCTCCATCCATTAGGAATTTGACGCCGTCTCTAAACACATTCCTTAAATTCTAGCCATTTTTTAGTGTTTTTTTTGGTGTCTAATCCGCACATATATCACCATTGCTCTTGATTTTCTTCACTGTATATCTCTTAAATGTCAACATATACACGTTTGATTTTGTTTACGAACATTTTTCAATGCCGAGAACCACGACCAGAGAGTAAAAAGGCGTAAGGTTCACAATGGTGTAAAACTAAAATGGGATATACCGGGCTAGGATTCGAGTTACAGGAACAAGGGCCAAACCAACCACCCAAGAATGGAATCGTCGAGCGAAAATACTTGACAACCTCTTGGAAGCGTCTTTTCTTGCCACCAGACCTTTCTCCATCAATTAGGAATCTGATGCCGTCACTAAACACGTTCCTCAAATTGTAGCCTTTTTTTGAGTGTTTATTTTTTGGTGTCTAATTCGCATATATATCACCATTGCTCTTGATTTTCTTGACCGTATATCTCATAAATGTCAACATATACCCGTGTGATTTAGTTTACGAAGAATTTTCAATGCTGAGAACCTCAACCAGTGTAGGATCGTTTGTCGACCTGACGAGTCGTTCAGAAGAGTGCTTAGACTAATTCAGAGGCGGAATTCATTGAATTAGTCTTCGTAGAGCTTGATTTCACTACTTAACGTCTCCTGTATTGATAAACTGTCAAATTACAAGCTCTTGGAGACAAACGGGCAGCGCTTCGCCGTTACACCTTGAAAATACACACACATCTGCTACTGCTGGAACCGCTCATATGACCCTATTTATAGGAGTCATGGGTCGCTTATATGGACAAGTCCATATGAGCGATCCAAACACTTACCACTCGAGCGATCCAACATCATGTCACTCGAGCGGTCCAGCATCTAAGCCATTCGAGCGATCCTATCATCTAATTGGGTCATATAAGCGATCCTAAGTGTAATACAAGGTTTCTCGTTTACTGTTCACAATACAAACAGCCCTGTCCTAAACTCGAACGAAGATGTAGTCGACAGACAACTGCACCAACAGACTCCCCCTTGAATGTTGACGGAATCTTCAGTGAGAGTCTTCAATCATTCACAGCTCTTCAATCTTGTTCGGTCTTCTTCAGGAACTCTGCCTGGAATCAAATCTTTTTCAGAAATTCTTTCCTGAAACCATATGCCTGGATCTTTCTCTGGTTTTAACTTTCATCAGACTCCCCCTATCATCATGCTGGGATCTCTGTCTGGAAATCGTTATCACCATTGAAATCAACTCCTGGCTTTCTCTGTTTAAGCTCTTCTCTGGTTCTGATGTGTCTCCTGGCTATCTGTAGCAACAGGATCAGAAACCTGCAAGACTCAGACACCCTATCACAATACAACACAATTATGATTCAACTTAATGAATCAACTAATCATTTGATATTTTTACAATTAAACATTGATTCACAAATTTGAAACATTCCAATTTCTGATTCAACCTAATGAATCGTTTTAAACATTTCAAACGACTTAACCAACGTGTCTGTTCATCATGTTTAGCCTTTGAGATTTTGAAAATCAGTTCTTCAACATCAGTTGTCGAAAATCTTTTTGGATTTTTCAAAATATGAAATGTAAAAGCAAAGACAGAAATTTAAACTCAAATCAAACATATTTTTGTGAATTTGTGCAAGAGGATCATATCAGTTTTTGAAACACATCCCAAGCACCGTTAAGCTTCTAATCGTTTAAAGTTCTAAACGATTCACGTAGATTGACGATATAATTGTCCTCTTAAATTTTCATACAATTTTCAATCTATTCAGGATACTATTTAGGTGTTTTATGAACTTAGTTCAATTCATGTGTCCCACCTCTTGAATATACTCCCGTATCCAGAATCCCAATATTCAGTCTTACAGGTATGAATACTACAATGATATCTGTACATAAATTAGGGGAAAGATGCGAGAACTGAGGGATCTCAGGTCAGAACTTCCGTTCAGCAGAGAGATATCAGCTTCGACTTAGCAGTGTGTCCCCTTTAGAGGATCTTTTCAGCTACAACAGATGATTATCAATTTTATTGTCTAATCAGCTGAGGGCTTTATGCTATGTTTCAAGCATTTTGCGGAAAGTATTAGCCAAGGACTAGGTCAGAACTACCGTTCAGCAGAAGTCCCGGAATAATACCCCAGACATCATAGAGTATAAACACCTAGTATATCAGAATACGAGACCTTTCAAACGAGATTTCAGGGGTTACCTATATATCCAAGTAGTGTTCCCCACAAATTTCACAAGTTTGAAATTTTAGGTTTATATCCCGAATAAATCTACTAAATGTACAAAAACCTATCGTCACATCATCAGTGAGACCATTTATCACATTTGGCATTACATTTCTTTAGCGTGCTGTGATAGTCCACTGATTTACTATCATTTCCTCTTTTTTTCGCAACAAAACTCATTTTTTAAATTTTATTATGTTTTTGGCTTTTTCAAAATTTCTAATGTTTTTGGATTTTCTAAAAATTCTTACTCCCCCTAAAATTCAAATACATCTAAAGAAAATTGAAAACAAACTGTACAGAACATGACAACTGATATCGAAACACTTAAACTCTCCATCCGTTTGGCTTAAACAATCAGAACTCCCCCTCACAACAAACTATTTTCCCATAATGATTTCAAAACACTCAAGTTTGTTTTAATCAGAATGGTTTTTCCGGAAAATAAGTTTAGTTGTTTTTATCTTTTATAAAATGGGGTTCAAATCATCACTTTGTTTACCAAATTCATGAATGATAATTAAATCAAGTCCAACTTAATGACCTTGATTTAACCACTTGAAAGATCAACTGGTTCTTATTCTGAACCAATTACAACAACCACAAACATACAATCACTTGTAAGTTTATCAATTAAGCTTATCAAACCTGTTTTTCAACCAATTACCATCTTTTGGTTGAATTCTCAAGGTGCCGATTCCTACTCCTCGCTTACAAACCTGGGAGTTCCGGCAAGTCCTGCAACTTCACAAACAGATTTAGAAAGATGCCGATTCATGATCCACAATACCATCTTGGGATCTCCGACAAGTCAGGTTTTTCATTTAAACAGATTCACCCAAGCCTGACGGTCCTTGGGTGATTTCGAATTCTTGTTCAACAATGGTGGAAAATTTGCATCATCCATTGTTAAACCTGAATTCTCCTTTTTTACCTCAACCAATGGCTCCTCTGGTTTTAACGAACCAGAATCATTGCCTGAAGGTGGCTTGTCTGACTTTGACCTGTCAGATTCATTGCCGACCATTTTCTTCTTCTTCTTTTCCTCTTTAGTCCTCAGATTTGTATCTGATGACTCTGTCTTGCTAGACTTTGCAATCGAGGAAGTTGATTCATCAGAACTTTTACTCTTTCTATCCGGTGAACCCGGGGACAAAATCTTTTCAAGATACTCTCTCGCCTTCTTTCTCTTTTTCCTCAGTCTGTCTTTCTGCCCCTGTGAAAGCTTTACTTTCTTTTCTTGAATTGACTGGTTTCGAACTTTACGTTTCAGAACCTTCTGTTCCTGGGGCTTGACTTTGACTGGAATTTTTGCCACTTTCTGAGAATTAACCCTCAATCTTTCACTTGATTTCCTTGGGCAATCTCTGGCAATGTGACCTTTGATGTTGCAGTTAAAGCACCTCCTGGTCTCATAACTCCAATATTGGCAGTTAACAGCAATGTGTCCGTGATATCCACAGTTGTAACACATTCTGTTATCGTACCTATCACCATTTTTAGTCCAAATGCTCAGATCAAAGCATTGTTTGGCTTGGTGATATTCTTTCCTCAAGTTTGCTGGATTTGGCTTTGAAGCACTTAGATTGGATGATCGATCTGATGACCTTTTACTATCTTTTTGTTTCTGTTCCACTTTCTTCTTCAAAGGTTTCTGTTTAGAACATTCACCTTTTTCAGTCGATTGTAGAACAGATTTCTGAGATTTTTCTTTTAAATTTAAAACCAATTTTTGTTTTTCAATTTTAACATTTTTATCATCAGATTTTTCATCACAATCTTCAACTTTGACATAGTCAAAGTTTGTGACTTTGTCACTCATTGGAACAGAATTGATTGGTTTTGGACAGGGAAAATTCAAACTGTCTGATTTAGTCACAAAACCTATCAATTTCTTCTCAAGTTCATCAATTTTGTTCGTCGAATTCTCAGCTTCACTTTCAAGCTGAGATATTCTCCCAAAATGAGACTTGATTGTTTTTTCATTATCATTCTTCAAATTTTCAAGAACAGATTTTTCATTCATCAAAACTTTTATCTGTTCCTGAAATTTTGATTCATTCGCTTTCAGGTTTTTGTTTTCCAGCTTAATCCAGAAATCCTCATCTTCTGAAGATTTCTTCTTGCTTTCAAACTCTTTTTCCAGCTCTTTGATTTTCTTTCGAGCACTTTCACCTTCTTTTTCAAGTTTAATAATTTTCTGAAGATGTGAATTGATCAATTTTTGCTTCTCAATGTTGTTTTGGCTGAAAACATTTCTCCCATCTTCAAGAATTTTCAGTTGATTTTGAAATTCTTTTTCACTTTTTGATTTTTCAATTTCAAAATCTTTAATTTTTTCTTCACAAACCTTTTCCTTTTCTTTCAACTTCTTGTTTTCAAATGTCAAACTGTTCAAATTACTTAACAGTTTGTCATTTTCAGCTTTCAACTTCTCACAATTTTCCTGAACCATAAGAATCTGTTTAACATCAGCTTGCTTCACATCTTCTAACTTCTTGACTTCCGATGTCAAACTTTCCGCATCCTTCAAGAGTTTGTCATTTTCAGTCTTGAAGTGGTCACATTTTGAGCATGCTGATGCAGAACTTGAAGATCCAAACTCTACAGATTCTTCAATCTTTGGAGTATCCTTTGTTTCCATCTTGTCGATTCCTGCACGAAAGAGTTTAACAAAATCAAAAGGATTCATATTATCATCAATATAGCATTTCCTTTTGATATCATATTTCAGAGTACTCTTTGTTGCAAGAAATACACAAACTCTTCTATTAACTTCAATGAGTACATCCAGCTCCAGTCTATGTAAATTCTTTTCCATCTTGGCTAAAAACTCTTTCTTTTTCCTTTGTTCCTTGTAAAACTCTCCTCTAACTTCATTAAAGAACTGATATGGAAAAAGCTCTGGAAAGAAATCTTTCTGTTTCAGTTCAACCATAAACTCATCCCATTTAGCAGGTACTGCAGTTGTCAGTTTTGATAGATATTCATCATTTGACATCTTAATACCTATTCTTCTCATATTGTCCGTTAAAACTTTAAATCGTGCTTCCATCTCATTCAAAGTTTCATCCTTTTGACATATGAAAAATTCAAAACTTTTAACCCAAGTGTCCGTACTCACATTTCTATAATCGGTATCCATATTTCTCATATACCAATTATTAAAATCCTCTAGCATATTGTTTTCTTGTTCATCAAATACCATCGTCATTTTTCACAACAATCCAACAACTGTCTTTAAAGAGGTTCAACCAATGTTCAGATAAGCGAACCGATCGGATGTCGTTGGAGCGGTCCAACTGTATGAGCGATCCGGACGAACCAAATCAGCGATCAGGAAATGTCACTAAAAGCAATCCAAACAATGTCCAATCGAGTGGTCCAGTGGTTGTAATATGAGCGGTCCAGAAAAACCTTTGAGCGAACCAGAGGATGTTCGAACGAGCGGACCAAGAATTATCCGTTCGAGCGGTTCCAGCTATGTTCGAATAAGCGGTTCCAATCGACCGAATGAGCGGTCCAAAGATGTGAAATTTCAAGCGATTCAGATCACTAGACCGAATAAGCGATCCACAATTTACCAAATGAGCGGTCCACAATTGTGAAATTTCGAGCGGTCCAGACTAGTTCAGAAAAGCGAACACGATTCCAACATCATTTTGACCCACTTTTTCTTCGAAGTTCAACACCAAACTTTCCAGGATTCGTCTCTATACTATCGTGCACAATCCCTGAGATTTTCAGCAAATTTTGACCGTTGAAAGTGTCTGAATCAGAAAAAGAAGGTGTAGAAATCAGAATTTTGATCGAAAATCGAGCTAAACGGTAAGAACTCTTCCTCCTGAGCTCTGATACCACTTGTACGATCGTTTGTCGACCTGACGAGTCGTTCAAAAGAGTGCTTAGACTAATTCAGAGGCGGAATTCATTGAATTAGTCTTCGTAGAGCTTGATTTCACTACTCAACGTCTCCTGTATTGATAAACTGTCAAATTACAAGCTCTTGGAGACAAACGGGCAGAGCTTCGCCGTTACACCTTGAAAAAACACACACATCTGCTACTGCTGGAACCGCTCATATGACCCTATTTATAGGAGTCATGGGTCGCTTATATGGACAAGTCCATATGAGCGATCCAAACACTAACCACTCGAGCGATCCAACATCATGTCACTCGAGCGGTCCAGCATCTAAGCCATTCGAGCGATCCTATCATCTAATTGGGTCATATAAGCGATCCTAAGTCTAATACAAGATTTCTCGTTTACTGTTCACAATACAAACAGCCCTGCCCTAAGACTCGAACGAAGATGTAGTCGACAGACAAATGCACCAACAACCAGAGAGTTAAAAAGGCGTAAGGTTCACAATGGTGTAAAACTAAAATGAGATATACCGGGCTAGGATTCGAGTTACAGGAACAAGGGCCAAACCAACCACCCAAGAATGGAATCGTCGAGCGAAAACTCTTGACAACCTCCTGGAAGCATCTTTTCTTTCCACCAGACCTTTCTCCATCAATTAGGAATCTGATGCCGTCACTAAACACATTCCTTAAATTGTAGCCATTTTTTGAGTGTTTCTTTTTTGGTGTCTAATTCGCACATATATCACCATTGCTCTTGATTTTTTTGACTGTATACTCTTAAATGTCAACATATACACGTGTGATTTAGTTTAAGAAGATTTTTCAATGCCGAGAACCTCAATCAGAGAGTTAAAAAGGAGTAAGTTTCACAATGGTGTAAAACTAAAATGGGATATACCGGGCTAGGATTCGAGTTACAGGAACAAGGGCCAAACCAACCACTCAAGAATGGAATCGTCGAGCGAAAATACTTGACAACCTCCTGGAAGCGTCTTTTCTTGCCACGAGACCTTTTTCCATCAATTATGAATCTGATGCCGTCACTAAACACATTCCTTAAAATGTAGCCATTTATTGAGTGTTTATTTTTTGTTGTCTAATCCGCATGTATATCACCATTGCTCTTGATTTTCTTGACTGTATATCTCTTAAATGTCAACATATACACGTGTGATTTAGTTTACGAAGATTTTTCAATGCCGAGAACCTCTATCAGAGAGTAAAAAGGCGTAAGGTTCACAATGGTGTAAAACTAAAATGGGATATACCAGGCTAGGATTCGAGTAACAGGAACAAGGGCCAAACCAACCACCCAAGAATGGAATCGTCGAGCGAAAACACTTGGCAACCTCCTAGAAGGAGCTTTTCTTGCCACCAAACCTTTCTCCACAATTAGGAATCTGATGCCGTCACTAAACACATTCCTTAAATTTTAGCCTTTTTTTGAGTGTTTATTTTTTGGTGTCTAATTCGCATATATATCACCATTGCTCTTGATTTTCTTGACTGTATATGTCATAACTGTCAACATATACACGTGTAATTTAGTTTACGAAGAATTTTCAATGCTGAGAACCTCAATGAGAGAGTTAAAAAGGCGTAAGGTTCACAATGGTGTAAACTAAAATGGGATATACCGGGCTAGGATTCGAGTTACAGTAACAAGGGCCAAACCAACCACCCAAGAATGGAATTTTCGAGCGAAAACTTTTGACAACCTCCTGGTAGCATCTTTTCTTGCCACCAGACCTTTCTCCATCAATTAGGAATCTGACGCCGTCACTAAACACATTTTTTAAATTGTAGCCATTTTTTGTGTGTTTATTTCTTTGTGTCTAATCCGCATATATATCACCATTGCTCTTGATTTTCTTGACTGTATATCTCTTAAAACTCAAAATATACATGTGTGATTTAGTGTACCAAGATTTTTCAATGTCGAGAACCTCGATCAGAGAGTAAAAAGGCGTAAGGTTCACAATGGTGTAAAACTAAAATGGGATATACCGGGCTAGGATTCGAGTTACAGGAACAAGGGCCAAACCATCCAGCCAAGAACAGAATCGTCGAGCGAAAACACTTGACAACCTCCTAGAAGCAACTTTTCTTGCCACCAGACCTTTCTCCATCAATTAGGAATTTGACGCCGTCTCTAAGCACATTCCTTAAATTCTAGCCATTTTTTGAGTGTTTTTTTTGGTGTCTATTCCGCACATATATCACCATTGCTCTTGATTTTCTTGACTGCATATCTCTTAAATGTCAACATATACACGTTTGATTTTGTTTACGAATATTTTTCAATGCCGAGAACCACGACCCAAGAATGGAATTGTCTAGCGAAAACACTTGACAACCTCCTAGAAGCAGCTTTTCTTGCCCACCAGACCTTTCTCCATCAATTAGGAATCTGACACCGTCTCTAAACACATTCCTTAAATTCTAGCCATTTCTTGAGTGTTTATTTTTTGGTGTCTAATTCGCATATATATCACCATTGCTCTTGATTTTCCTGACTGTATATCTCTTAAATGTCAACATATACACGTGTGATTTAGTTTACGAATATTTTTCAATGCCGAGAATCTCGATCAGAGAGTAAAAAAGGCATAAGGTTCACAATGGTGTAAAACTAAAATGGGATATACCGGGCAAGTATTCGAGTTACAGGAACAAGGGCCAAACCAACCACCCAAGAACGGAATCATCGAGCGAAAACACCTGACAACCTCCTGGAAGCAGCTTTTCTTACCACCAGACCTTTCTCCATCAATTAGGATTATGACGCCGTCTCTAAACACATTCCTTAAATTGTAGCCGTTTTTTGAGTGTTTATTTTTTCGTGTCTAATCCGCATATATATCACCATTGCTCTTGATTTTTCTTACTGTATATCTCTAAAGTGTCAACATATACATGTGTGATTTTGTTTACGGAGATTTTATAATGCTGAGAACCTCAATCAGAGAGTAAAAAAGGCATAAGGTTCGCAATGGTGTAAAACTAAAATGGGATATACCGGGCTAGGATTCGAGTTATAGAAACAAGGGGCAAACAAACCACCCAAGAATGGAATTGTCGAGCGAAAACACTTGACAACCTCCTGCAAGCAGCTTTTCTTGCCACCAGACCCGTCTCCATCAATTAGGAATCTGACGCCGTCAGTGAACACATTCCTTAAATTGTAATCATTTTTTTGAGTTTTTATTTTTTCGTGTCTAATCCGCATATATATCACCATTTCTCTTGATTTTCTTGACTGTATATCTCTTAAATGTCAGCATATAAACGTGTGATTTAGTTTACAAAGATTTTCAAATGCAGAGAAGCTCGATCAGAGAGTAAAAGAGGTGTAAAGTTCACAATGGTGTAAAATTAAATAGGATATACCGGGCTAGGATTCGAGTTACAGGAACAAGGGCCAAACCATCCACCCAAGAATGAAATCGTCAAGCGAAAACACTTTACAACCTCCTGGAAGCAGCTTTTCTTGCCCCCGGACCTTTCTCGATCAATTAGGAGCTTTCTCCATCAACTAGGAATCTGATGCCGTCATTAAACACATTCCTTAAATTGTAGCCATTTTTTAGTGATTATTTTTTGGTGTCTAATCCGCATATATATCACCATTGCTCTTGATTTTCTTGACTGTATATCTCTTAAATGTCAACATATACACGTGTGATTTAGTGTACGAAGATTTTTCAATGCCGAGAACCTCGATCAGAGGGTAAAAAAGGCGTAAGCTTCACAATGGTGTAAAACTAAAATGTGATATACCGGGCTAGGGTTCGAGTTACAGTAACAAGGGCCATACCATCCACCCAAGAATGGAATTGTCGAGCGAAAGTACCTGACAACCTCCTAGAAGCAGCTTTTCTTGCCACCAGACCTTTTTCCATCAATTTGGATTCTGATGCCGTCTCTAAACACATTCCTTAAATTGTAGCCATTTTTGAGTGTTTATTTTTTCGTGTCTAATCCGCATATATATCCCCATTGCTCTTGATTTTCTTGACTGTATATCTCTTAGATGTCGGTATATACACGTGTGATTTAGTTTACAAAGATTTTCAATGCCGAGAACCTCGATCAGAGAGTAAAAAAGGCCTAAATTCACAATGGTGTAAAACTAAAATTGGATATACCGGGCTAGGATTCGAGTTACAAGAACAAGTGCTAAACCATCGACCCAAGAATGGAATCGTCGAGCGAAAACACTTGACAACCTCCTGGAAGCAGCTTTTCTTGCCACCAGACCTTTCTCCATCAATTAGGAGCTTTGTCCATCAATTAGGAATCTGATGCCGTCACTAAACACATTCCTTAAATTGTAGCCATTTTTTGAGTGTTTATTTTTTGGTGTCTAATTCGCATATATATCACCATTGCGCTTGATTTTCTTGACTGTATATCTCTTAAATGTCAGCATATAAACGTGTGATTTAGTTTACAAAGATTTTCAATGCCGAGAAGCTCGATCAGAGAGTAAAAAAGGCGTAAATTTCACAATGGTGTAAAATTAAATAGGATATACCGGGCTTGGATTCGAGTTAGAGGAACAAGGGCCAAACCAATCCACCCAAGAATGGAATCGTCGAGCGAAAACACTTTACAACCTCCTGGAAGCAGCTTTCTTGCCCGCAGACCTTTCTTCCATCAATTAGGAGCTTTCTCCATCAATTAGGAATCTGATGCCGTCACTAAACACATTTCTTAAATTGTAGTCATTTTTTTAGAGATTATTTTTTGGTGTCTAATCCGCATATATATCACCATTGCTCTTGATTTTCTTGACTGTATATCTCTTAAATGTCAACATATACACGTGTGATTTAGTTTACGAAGATTTTTCAATGCCGAGAACCTCGATCAGAGAGTAAAAAAGGCGTAAGGTTTCACAATGGTGTAAAACTAAAATGGGATATACCGGGCTAGGATTAGAGTTATTATGAACAAGGGCCAAACCATCCCCCAAGAATGGAATCGTCGAGCAAAAGCACCTGACAACCTCCTAGAAGCAGATTTTCTTGCCACCAGACCTTTTTCCATCAATTAGGATTCTGACGCCGTCTCTAAACACATTCCTTAAATTGTAGCCATTTTTTGAGTGTTTTATTTTTTTGTGTCTAATCCGCAATATATCCCCATTGCTCTTGATTTCTTGACTGTATATCTCTTAGATGTCAGCATATACACGTGTGATTTAGTTTACAAAGATTTTTCAATGCCGAGAACCTCGATCAGAGAGTAAAAAAGGCCTAAATTCACAATGGTGTAAAACTAAAATTGGATATACCGGCTAGGATTCGAGTTACAAGAACAAGTGCTTAAAACCATCCACCAAAAAATGGAATCGTCGAGCGAAAACACTTGACAACCACCTGGAAGCAGCTTTTCTTGCCACCAGACCTTTCTCCATCAATTAGGAGCTTTCTCCATCAATTAGGAAATCTGATGTCGTCACTAAAACACATTCCTTATATTGTAGCCATTTTTTAGTGTTTATTTTTTGGTGTCTAATCCGCATATATATCACCATTGCTCTTGATTTTCCTTAACTTTATATCTCTTAAATGTCAACATATACACGTGTGATTTAGTTTACGAAGATTTTTCAATGCCGAGAACCTCGATCAGAGAGTAAAAAAGGCATAAGGTTCACAATGGTGTAAAACTAAAATGTGATATACCAGGCTAGGATTCGAGTTAACAGGAACTAGGGCCAAACCAACCACCCAAGAATGGAAGCGTCGAGCGAAAACACTTGACAACCTTCTGGAAGCAGCTTTGGCTTGCCACCATACCTTTCTCCATCAATTAGTAATTCTGATGCCGTCACTAAACACATTCCTTAAATTGTAGCCATTTTTTTGAGTGTTTTATTTTTTGGTGTCTACTCCTCATATATATCACCATTGCTCCTGATTTTCTTAAACTGTATATCTCTAAAGGTGTCAACATATACACGTGTGAATGGTGTAATCATAGAGTAAAAAAGGCGGTAAGGTTCGCAATGGTGGTAAAACTAAGATGGGATATACCGGGCAAGGATTCGAGTAAAAGGAACAATGGCCAAACCAACCACCCAATAATGGAATTGTCGAGCGAAAATACTTGACAACCTCTTGGAAAGCAGCTTTTCTTGCCACAGACCTTTCTCCATCAATTAGTATCTGATGCCGTCACTAAACACATTCCTTAAATTGTAGCCATTTTTTGAGTGTTTATTTTTTGGTGTCTAATCTGCATATATATCACCATTGCTCTTGATTTCTTGACTGTATATCTCTTAAATGTCAACATATACACGTGTGATTTAGTTTACAATTGATTTTTTCAATGCCGAGAACCTCGATTAGAGAATAAAAAAGGCGTAAGGTTCACAATGGTGTAATGTGATATACCAGGCTATGATTCGAGTTACAGGAACTAGGGCAAACCAACCACCCAAGAATGGAAGCGTCGAGTGAAAACACTTGACAACCTCCTGGAAGCAGGTTTTCTTGCTACCGGACCTTTCTCCATCAATTAGGAATCTGCTGCCGTCACTAAACTCATTCCTTAAATTGTAGCCATTTTTGAGTGTTTATTTTTTGGTGTCTAGTCCGCATATATATCACCAGTGCTCTTGATTTTCTTGATTGTTGATCTCTAAAGTGTCCACATATACACGTGTGATTTGGTTTACGAAGATTTTTCAATGCCGAGAACCTAAATCAGAGAGTAAAAAAGGCGTAAGGTTTCACATTGGTGTAAAACTAAAATGGGATATACCGGGCTAGGATTCGAGTTATAGGAACAAGGGCCAAACCAACCACCCAAGACTGGAATTGTCGAGCGAAAACACTTGACAACCTCCTGGAAGTAGCTTTTCTTGCCACCAACGACCTTTCTCCATCAATTAGGAATCTTATGTCGTCACTAAACATATTCCTTTAAATTGTAGCCATTTTTGAGTGTTTATTTTTGGTGTCTAATCTTCAAATATATCACCATTGCTCTTGATTTTCTTGACTGTATATCTCTAAAATGTCAACATATACACGTGTGATTTAGTTTACGAAGATTTTTCAATGCCGAGAACGTCGATTAGAGAGTAAAAAAGGCGTAAGGTTCACAATGGTGTAAAACTAAAATGGGATATATCGGTCTCGCATTCGAGTTACATGAACAAGGGCAAACCAACCACCCAAGAATGGAATCGTCGAGCGAAAACACTTGACAACCTCTGAAGCAGCTTTGCTTTCCACCATACCTTTCTCCATCAATTAGGAATCTGATGCCGTCACTAAACACATTCCTTAAATTGTAGCCATTTTTTGAATGCTTATTTTTTGGTGTCTAATCCGCATATTATCACCATTGCTCTCTGATTTTCTTGACTGTATATCTCTAAAGTGTCAACATATACACGTGTGAATGGTGTAATCAGAGAGTAAAAAAGGCGTGTAAGGTTCGCAATGGTGTAAAACTAAAATGGGATATACCGGGCTCGGATTCGAGTTATAGGAAGAATGGCCAAACCAACCACCCAATAATGGAATTGTCGAGGGAAAAACTTGACAACCTCTTGGAAGCAGCTTTTCTTGCCACCAGACCATTTCCATCAATTAGGAATCTGATGCCGTCACTAAACACATTCCTTAAATTGTAGCCATTTTTTGAGTGTTAATTTTTTGGTGTCTAATCCGCAGATATATCACCATTGCTCTTGATTTTCTTGACTGTATATCTCTAAAATGTCAACATATATGTCACACCCCGACCACGTAGGACAACAAACCATGGCGGAAACGTCGGGGAGTGTTGCAACATAAGCTATTGTTTCAAAACCATGGATACAAAATAGTTTTGTTTTTATTGATAAAATTAAACCATTACATTGTTTTAACACATAGAACAAACAAGTTTTTATATCGTCTATCATAGTTGTTATGTCACTAAGGCCTTGTCCAGATCCTACGTGACGCATGCATCTAGAAATCAATCAAGCATCAACACCTGAAACATATGTAAAAACTTAGTCAGCAGAAGAAATGCTGGCGAGTAAATAGGTTTTATAAGAGTATCAGAATCATGGCTCGTTTATATGTTGCAGTACTTTATTAGACTACGAGAGTCAAAGTACAAACCTAGTTTTGAAATATGTATTGCAACATAGTTAACCAACTCAAATCAAGTGGGTTATAGTTTGGTAAAATCCCATAGCCATGCTTCTTAACCCAAAACATTTGATTTAGAAAACCAGCTTGTAAAACATCTTGTAAAAAATTCGTTAAAAACTCGTATGGTTTTATAACCTTTAGAAAACATCGTTTGTGTGACATCGTTTCAAAATCATTTACCCAAGTGAACTAAATAACGCCACGGTATGTAATATATTGAAAACACTTATATATTAAAGAAGTACCAGGGGTATCTACCATTGTTTTCACCATATTACACCCGTCCCGTTACTTAAACACTAGTAAAAAACCAATCGTTTACCCAATTCGTATAACTTGTTCAAATCGTTTTCAAATCGTTTCCAAATCGTTAACTCGTTTTAATCGTTTAAAATCAATCCTCGTTTTAATTGTGAAAACTTATTTATGGTCGTCTCGCTAACAACATCAAACCTTCGTGACTCGATCACCTCGCTTTTCGTTTCTCGAATTAACAAACCACCAAAGGGTAAGTTAACAAATATCAGATTCAGTCGCTAACCCACAACCCCACACATAACCATGGGTGCAGTGCAATAATGGGATTTGTCAGATCCTATGGTACCATAACCTAAATACTGGTCGCTTGATCAATGCTAATGAATGTCATTTGTTATGTAACACAACCATCCAAGTTTCGTTCACATTATTGAAAATCGTTATTAGTTTAGTAAAAATCGTTTTAAATCGTTTTTGAAATCAATCGTTTAAACCTGAAAACATTTCGTACATATGAATCACCCCAAACATTTAAAAACAGTAAAATAGGGGAACTATGTACTCACATGGAGTGCAAAGTATCTTCAATCAATAGAACTCAAAGCAAACTCAAGTAAACCAGAGCAATCAAACAGCACCTAGTAATCGAACCACTAAGTCAAACAATAGATGCCTAAATCGGAAGATCGGATAGAATGAAGTCTTGTAAACCAAATGAGTGTTGGAACTCATGTGATATGGTTTAACAAAGCTTAACATCCTAAAATTGAAACCTAACCTAAGTGCTTTCGACCATTGCGCCCATTAAGGTAGCTCACGCTACTTTACAGAAACGCGTCGTGCGCGAAAAAGCGCATTCGAGACGTCTAACTAGTCCCTATGACAATATTATATGCCAAGAAATGTTTAATTATGTTACATAATCAGTTACGTGACAAAAGTTTAGGTTACATATGCTTAATTATCAATTATGTATGAAAGGGCATTTTGGTAATTTACCAAAGGCATATAAACTACTTATCATCGGCGACTATCTAAAACTAGGTGACCATAAGGTATAACCCGGAAGGTTATTCCCTAATGATACTATGGTCACTAAACCTCTTTGGTCGGATCCTAAAGATCGATTAAAAACGGGTCGTGTTCAAAAGTCAAGTGGGGGTTTAGTCCGCTTAGACTTACGACTCTAACACAAGGCACCAAACTAAAGAGTGACGAGCTAAACATGCTAGAACATGCTTAGTTTAAGTTAGAAAACAGGTTTTGATATCAAAACAAATGGTTTTGATACCCAGTAGAGTAGTTTGGTTACAAAATACGCATAAACACGTATTTTGGCCGAAACTACGATTCGTCACTACGCCTAGTCAACGTGGTAATCAGTAGGTATAATCACAAGGGTCTATAACCATCGTGATTACGCTCACGTTGCAAAGTTCAATGGAACTTTGTGTTGACCATTGACTTGGTCAAAGCTGAAAGTCAAACTTGTTTGACTTTCATGCTTGAAATACAAGAACAAGCAAGAAGAGGACTTACAAAGGGTCAGTGTTTTGATTCAAAATTACTCAGGTATGAGGTGTTAAAACCTTAACTTAGTGCAGAGATTGAATCAAGTTGTGAAAAACCCAAATGAGGAAGCTTGCTATTTATAGGAAGTTAGGATCAATAGGATGATTCCAAGTGTTTAGAGGGTGAAATCTTGGCCATACATGTGGGTTAATGGTATTAGAATACAATGGGAGTCAAAACCAGCTCCAGGTATTGCAAATATTACATTAAAACCCATGAATTTAGCCCAGATTGCTAAATCTGAAGTTTCTGTCTGACAGGCTCTCGCGCCCCGCGTAAGAATTAAGCTTGGCTTACGCGGGCCACCTGGCTAACTTTGGCAGATTGTCAAAACAGGTCCCTGCACATCAGAAACTTGCATTTCGGCTCATTTTTGACACGTTTAAGCCCCGTTAACCTCATTTCAAGGCTCTAAAATGAAGTTAAAGTATAGGGAACTCAAAACATGCTCAAAAATATCTCGGATGTCGATTCGTTTGGTCGTACGGTTGCGTTGTATGGTTAATTACGACGGAAGTTGTAACGAACGCAAAAACGATCCAAATTAAGCGACGAATGAAATTTTATCATGCCACACACTAAAAAATAATATTTTAATGATTACATGAATTTTTGGATGTTCGGATATTTTCAGAACGAAAGAAGTGCGCGAAAATGCAAACTTGTGCACTTTTTGACGCTTTTAGTCCCTATTGATCAATAAAGTTTATTTTAGCATACCGAACACCTCAAAGCCTATTTCTAAGCTATGTAAAGGTTATTTAGGGTATGTTTAACTTATTATCAAGTTCCGGAATGTTCGTTACTATACAAATCGGTATAGTTTCATAGTTTGACACAAATAGTCCCTGCGATCGAACAAACTTGATTTCAACACACCAAACCATCCAAAACTTATTTCTAAGTTATGTGGAGGTTATTTAAGGTATGTTAAGTCTATTTCACTATTCCGGAGTGTTCGTTGCATTGAACTGGTTATATTTACGCATCCGTGCGCATATAACCTTTCAGAAAGCGATTTAGAGCTTGAAATCGGAATCGAATTGAATTGAAAATTTACCAAACACAATTACACACATAATAACATAAAAACACATATAATAACACCAAGGCACATTGTTTTGTTGATAACCAACATTGTTTTATATCGAACCATGACTACAGAACACAGTTGTCACAAATATACACGTGTGATTTCGTTTACGAAGATTTTTCAATGCCGAGAACCTCGATCAGAGAGTAAAAAAGGCGCAAGGCTCACAATGGTGTAAAACTAAAATGGGATATACCAGGCTAGGATTCGAGTTACAGGAACAAGGGCCAGACCGACCACCCAAGAATGGAATCGTCGAGCGAAAACACTTGACAACCTCCTTGAAGCAGCTTTTCTTGCCACCATACCTTTCTCCATCAATTAGGAATCTGATGCCGTCACTAAAGACATTCATTAAATTGTAGCCATTTTTCGAGTGTTTATTTTTTGGTGTCTAATCTGCATATATATCACCATTGCTCTTGATTTTCTTAACTGTATATCTCTAAAGCGTCAACATATACACGTGTGATTTAGTTTACGAAGATTTTTAAATGCCAAGAACCTCGATCAGAGAGTAAAAAAGGCATAAGGTTCGCAATGGTGTAAAACTAAAATGTGATATACCGGGCTAGGATTCGAGTTAGAGGAGCAAAGGCCAAACCAGCCACCCAATAATGGAATTGTCGAGCGAAAACATTTGACAACCTCCTGGAAGCAGTTTTTTTGCCACCAGACCTTTCTCCATCAATTAGGAATCTGATGCCATCACTAAACACATTTGACATGTGCGCGTATATTCATGTTTTTGCAACGAATCTAACACACGATTCGGTTTTAAATTTATAAAAGGGATTTATACTTCAACATTAGAACACACACGAAAGGGCAAGTATACCCCGTCATATATGTAGTAAAGCATCGGTAAGAACCAAGTATTGATCCAAGGAAGTGGGCGGAGAAATAATACTAGACCTATATCATTAAATTACCTGTAGGAAGATACGTTGTGTGATTTTCTAAAAACTAAAGTAAGCATAAACAAATATTGATAAAAACATATTAGACTCCAAATAAGAAAATAAGTATATAGCCTTGCTTTATACACAACCAAAGCATGTCAACTATGTCGGTTTTGTCACTAGAAATATTTGGTCAATTCTTCATTTTCAAGATAATTAGTATCCCTTTCGGGAATCCTAACATGACAATCATTCGGAAAGCTAAAACGATAAACACACTTTAACCACCTAAAATTGTTCTTTAACGTGCAATTGATAAATTTCTATGAAAATCTCTTAAAAATAAGTTAGTCATCCGTTAGGAGTTTTCTAACCTCACTTAATCAAGGAAAGCGACACCGATAAACACAATGCAACCACCGAGACAAGCATAAACTAGATTAAATCACAACCGAGTTCATTTTACAAATCTTGCACATAAATTCACCAAGATAGCAATTTTGGCCTAAACTACTAACTAAGCTAACAATTTATGACAAGAATTCATAACGACGCCATTTAACCTGTTAAGGCCCTTACGCGTAGGAAAGCTTTCTTGATTAACAATAATTACCTTTTATTAAACCACTAACCATTTCTAGTATCATGGTGCACACATTTTAAACAAGTTAAACAAGTTAAGCATGTTCAAAGTCTACTAATACATGATTAATTAAGCTTCATCTTTCAACTATCTCAACTAACCAAATACTAATCATCCAACATAATTACTTATAATCAAGAAAACAACATCAATAAACAAGGTTGCAAACTAATCATCAAAGATTAACATAGAAAATGCTTCAAAGTGTCATTACAAACATAATCAACATACTAATGGTTATAATGAAGCAAGGGATATAGTGTTTTTGCCCAAAGGCTTACATTAATACATAATAATCAATCTCAATGCTTGAAACATAACAAAATCATGGAAAGACTTAAGAATTCAAACCATAAACAAGCATGAGAATGAGAATCCGGTTAGTAACGAAGCTAATCGGCACAATGTGGCTTGATTCCGGGTCAAAAGCAGAGCCTCCGGGGCCTGTGAAATCGCCTGATTAGCTCCCAAAACCCAGAATATCGAACAGAATACTTCTATCTGTTTTAATAACATTCTACGATCGCACGGTCATGCAAATAAAGTGCATGACTATTCACTTTTACATTACGTTGCAGCATACTTTTGTGACATCAGCAGATGTTGACCGGTCTTCGATCTCGCACGGTCGTGCCATGAGTCGCACGTGCGTGCATCTCCGGGTTTGGGCGGCACGGACATCTGATTGGGCAGTGCATTTCCGATCTTGGCTTGGTCGCCGGGGTTACACGGGAGTGCCTCCAGCCGCACGCTCGTTCCTTTCCGGGTAATGCTTGCACTCCGGATCGCACTGGTGTGCACTGCCGGGCTGGGCTATGTTGTCGGATCCGCACGGGGGTGCCATGAGTGGCACGGCCATGAAACTTACCCAGGTCAGAATTCTTCACAGAATGTTCGTAGCTTTGTCGTTTCGTCCGAAAAGTCCTCGTTTTCATCATCTTCTTGTTTGGCATGTTGTTTTAGACCTGTAAACAAAAGTATACTTGATTAAGTATCCGATTAACGGTTTTACGGTCGAAAACACATCAAATGGGGGTAAAATGGGGGAATAAAGTATGTATAATTTGGCGAATATCAAACCTCCCCACACTTGAACCTTGCTTGTCCTCAAGCAAGCTAAAATTAAAATGCAATAAAAGATAGAACCTAATGAGAACAATTATTAACAAAATACCTACTAATTAAACATATGGCTAGCCGGTTTTTCGAAACGCAACATCAAGTGATTCAAACCAAACAAGCACATTCAAATATATATATGGATAACCAAAAAGCCGTGACTTCACTCCGCTTGACTTAGCACGCTAATCTTCACACACCTCACAATGTTCACACACACTCGGTTTTATTTTTGTGAAACATACATAAAATGTGTATGTGTAAACACTTATTGCCTCGACAATGAAACGTGTAATGTCATAAGCTTGTCACAAGATCTCATCTCCACCAACTAACATGCGAAAAAGTGCAAATCAAGAGGTCTTTACGGGTTGTAACGATAGGCTTGGGTGAAGGGTATGGAAAGGGATTTTTTAAAGTGACGAAATGGTTAAAACTCGGTAATAGCGTTTAACTAGCGTAATATAATAAAACTATGCATATTAACGCCTTAAAAAGACGACTTTTGCGCTATCGATCTTATCAACGAAATTTCATCATTTTAGCACTTAAAATTGCTCGATTTTTGTCGACTTCACCCTATTTTAGGGTGTTTAATTTTCTGATTTTTCTGATTTTTCTGATTTTTTTTATATAATCTAATAGCTTTGTACAATGAGTACTAACTACAATAAACGCTAGTTAAACTATGATCTAACCGAGTTTTAACACAAAGGATTTAAAAAATAAAAAGGCTAAATTTGGCTAAGTGGGTGAACTTGGTGGGGTGAACAAAGGATAAACACGGGAAAGGCTCAACATGGTTAATCCTAGTGGGTAACATATGGTTTAGGGGAAACGCAACACAATGGCTAACACAAAGGGGTTTTCTAGGTGCCTCTATCACTTCAACACGATTTCACACATTCATGGTCTTAACAAGCATGCTAGTGACAAGTTCTAAATTACACGTGACATCTGGCTCACTCCTAATCCGAAATGAACAAATATATAACAATTTCAAGGCTCAAATATGCTCACATAACAGAAGGAATGGGTAACAGTGTGAAAATTATCATGCAAGTCTTTCTTTGTTTGTCACGCTTTCTCGTTATATTTTTAAAAATTTATTTGGCTTGTCGGGTTTTTCATCATGTCCGAAGCTTTCTAAAACACAACTAACCGGTTTATTTACTAAAAATATATACAAATTACTGATATTTTTGATTGATTTTTCTGTTTTTTTGGACAAACAAAGTCAAGTTAAACCCCTCCCCACAGTTGAACTTCGCATTGTCCCCCAATGCGAAACCCAAAATATAGAGAAAAAGGAGAATAACACTCCCTTGAAGATGATTTTGATGAAATGAGTCTCCAAAGCTGCTTCTGTGGTGTGCTCCAATCCAAGACGTGCTAGCCAAAATCTGCAAGTATGTCACAATGCACAACAAAAACAAAACAGAAGCATAGGTAATATAAACCGAAACAAACCATAATTTACATAAATAAGAGAAGTACTAAATATCCAAACATACAATAAAGCAAATAAACGATAGCGTCTGAAAAATAAAGTAGCCAAAATGAACACCCGATAAATAAACTACTAAAATATCATAACCACAAACTCACAACTCCACCTACTCCTCGTCATCGCCACCAGCATCTCCTCCCGTGCCTGATGTGCCAGCCCCTCCATAACCGCCTGTGTTCCTGAATGGGAACTGCGGGGGGATCGGCGAAGTAGTTCGGGTAGGCGTTCTGGAGCCCCCCAAATATATATGAGAATCCTGCATGCCCTCCTGGCGCATGAACTCCTGGTTCGCTCTAATCTGATCCTGACCAACTCGCAGCTGCTCTATATCAATCCGCTGCTGCTCCTGACTAGCATGCAGCCGCTCTAAACTGTCCCGCTGATGCTCTTGACTGACCTGCATCTGCTGGAACTGCTGGTAAAACTCAGGATAGGAGGGAATGTCGGGGGCCAGTGCTGGAACTGCTGATACTCTGGCTCATGATGTGGTGAGTGTGGTGGTGTGTGTGGCGGGTCCTGATGCTGCTCCTCGTGCTGCTCCTCTAACTCCTCATCCTCATCCTCCGCCAGAAGTGAGGGCAACGAGTTCCCAGACCTCGTTGTTGAGCCCCCTCAACCTATCCCCATGATCTGTCTCTGCAATAACACCCATCGCTTTCAACGAGCCGATGTCGACGTACACACCCTCGGTCACCAAAGTAAGACCCTCAACTACCTCATCTGTCATAATCCCCATCCCGTATGCGATCTGAGTCACGTACTGACCCCCATGAATCTGACTGCTGGGGGTACGGCCGGAGCTATTCATAAAGTAGTCAGCCATCCGTGCGGCGAGGTTTATGTGGACCCCCTCCGCTAGCGCATAAAGGAATATAAGATCTGGAGTTGGACAGTTTCCCAAACTGTCCATGCGCCCGCATATGGTATGACTAAATATATGGTGCATGATCTGTGCAATGGGTCGCGTAGCCTTGAAGCTTTTGACATCCGAGGATCATATGGGTCTCCAACAGCAATTTGTGCCCAAAAGTCGCCCCGCTCAACTTCGTCGGGGAAGGTGAACTCATCTGTAAAGAACTCGGAATGCATATCCTCATCGGTGTAGATTCCTAGCCTTCGACCCAATCTTCCCACTGTCCAATTATGCCAACGACCGCCTAATCTGAAATTTATCCTCTTTTTGTGGCGGAAGTTGGGGACTTTATGCGCTTTAGGCTTCTCATATGAATAGGTGGCGAAAAACTCAAGCGTAAGCTCTCGATAAATTGGGCGGTCGATATTGACCAAACGCGCAAGTGGGACCGTCAACATGTTTTCCAATCGGTCGCGCTGATTCAATGCAGTCATAACATCCCAGTCTAGTCTTTGGGGATGCCAAACTGCCCTCGCCTATTCCACAAAGCGTGAAGTTTTTGGGATGCAGAGACTTTCCCGCTTGTCTTCGGGGTCGAATTGTAGGAAGGGATGATCCATATGTATGAGGAATATTGTTAGAATGATAGGAACAGGAATATTGTTAGATTGATAGGAGCAGAATTATAGGAAGGGATGAGCACACAGTTATGAAGGTTCTGTCGCGCTGATCTGGGCGAGTGGCACGGGCGTGCGACAGACCGCATGGTCGTGCGTCACCGAGAGACAGCAGTGGTGGTCGGCAGTTGTAGTAACTGCACGACGTGCAGTCAATCGCACCACTGTGCATCACCGAGCCCACATAAATCCATCGTGAACATCCGGAATCGCACGAACCGTGCCAAAAAGCGAACGACCGTGCGACTCGTATTTTCTTGCAGATTTTAACCCCCGATCCTAACAGCCTGATTTTTCGAAAATTGTCAAATTTTTGGCAAACAGGGGTTGGAAATCTGTCCGGATGCTCACGAGACATATGATTCTTGCAAGGGCTAGGGTTTCAATTTGTTTATGAAGAGAACCCTAGAGAATCCTTGAAGAAATCGAACTAATCTAGCCTAGAACAAGAATAGAACAGAAAATCAACAAGAAAGAACATACCGTGCGAAGGGATCTGTGAAACCGTGCGAGAAGATGGTGCGATTTTGGGTGAATATCGTTCTGGAACGGCTGAAGATGTATAGGGTTCGCGCAAATGAGAAATGGCTGCAGATGGGGGTATTTATACTGTCAAATGACCAAACTGCTCCTAGTCATTCGCACGGGCGTGCGACCTGTCGCACAGTCGTGCGTCACCGGTAAGTGCAAACCCTGGCACTCTGATCTTGGAACTGCACCGGGGGTGCAACTCGAAACGCTGGCCGGCCCGCTACCGCACGGACGTGCGGCCTGGGGCACGGCCGTGCCATATCTGCAGAACAGTCTGTTTGCTGCAGAATGCAGTTTCAACAGCCGTTTTCGCCGTTTTTCACCATTTTTACCATCCGCAACATGTTTTAACAATATTCCCACGTAGACCCTTCACTCGGCACGTATAAAAACTGTACAAACTAACGAAAACTACCAAACACACCTAAATTACGCTAAAACTACAAAAACACAAAAAAGGATGATTTTACCCCTAAAGCGCCAAAGACGCTCTTGCTACATTTTTAGTCTTCGAGTCAGTAGCGTAGACTCTCTCCTCCCCACACTTAAGCTGTATGCGGGGTGTGGAGCTCGACAACCTCCACCGCCGACTCGATCGGCCCGGCCACGTATAGCTTCAAAACGATGCCCATTCACCTTGAAAATAACGCCGTCCGCGTTCTCTATTGCAACAGTTCCATAAGGAAATACCTCTTTTACCGTGTATGGTCCTGTCCAACGTGAATGTAATTTGCCTGGAAATAGACGCAACCTCGAGTTGTAGAGAAGAACAAGATCGCCCGCTTGGAATTCTTTGTGGTCCTTCAAGCGTTTGTCGTGCAATCTCTTTGTGTGCTCCTTATACAACACGGAGTTCTCATAGGCTTGTTGTCTTAGCTCTTCCAATTCATGAATCTGAAGAAACCGGGCTTCACCTCCGGTTTTTAAGTCCAGATTTGCGGTTTTTAGAGCCCACATCGCCTTATGCTCCAATTCCACCGGTAAATGGCATGCTCTTCCGTACGCGAGCCTAAAGGGAGTAGTCCCAATAGGGGTCTTGTAAGCCGTACGGAAAGCCCACAACGCTTCATCCAGCTTATCCGACCAATCCTTGCGGTTTGCACCTATTGACCGCTCAATGATTCTCTTCAGCCCCCGATTCGTGACTTCCACTTGCCCGCTTGTCTGTGGATGATAGGGCGTGGATAAACGGTGATGCACACCATAACGGGAAAAAGTTCTCTCAAGCTGAGTATTGCAAAAATGCGTCCCTCTGTCACTGATAAGCGCCTTCGGTGCGCCAAACCGGGCAAACAAACTTTTCAAAAATCTCACGACTACCCTGGCGTCGTTGGTAGGTAAGGCATGTGCCTCCGCCCACTTTGATACATAATCAAACGCGACCAGGATGTACTTATTTCCTCTGAGGGGGGAAATGGTCCTATGAAGTCTATCCCCCAAATGTTGAAGACTTCACAAACTTGAATCCAGTTCTGAGGCATCTCATCACGTGCCAATATATTTGCTGCCCTCTGGCAGGCATCGCACGCTCTAACCCAACTCTGCGCATCACGAAATATAGTCGGCCAATAAAACCCGGAATCCAGCACCTTCTTGGCTGTGAAATTGGCTCCATGGTGGCCTCCGGTAGGTCCCTCGTGACAGTGGCGTAGAATGTCGGTCGCCTCTTTTCCTGAAACACACCTCCTAATCACCTGATCAGCACCAACCCGAAACAAGTATGGGTCATCCCAAATGTAGTGCTTGACGTCCGAAAAGAATTTCCTCTTTTGCTGGTGAGTCAACCCTTTAATCAGAATCCCGCAAGCAAGGTAGTTCGCAAAGTCGGCGAACCATGGCGACTCATCGCATATCTCAACACTCAACAATGACTCGTGTGGGAAATTGTCATTTATGGAATCCCAACGCATGTCCTTGATGTCTCTATGCTCTAACCGAGATAGATGGTTAGTCGCTATATTCAATGCACCCTTTTTGTCTTGAATTTCGATATCAAACTCTTACAGCAATAATATCCATCTGATGACACGTGGTTTAGCGTCCTGTTTGCTGAAAATATATCTGATGGCTGCGTGATCAGTATACACAATGGTTTTCGAAAGCACCAAGTACGATCTAAATTTGTCAAATGCGAAAACAACCGCCAATAGCTCTTTTTCTGTTGTGGTATAATGCTCCTGAGCGTCGTGAAGAGTCTTGCTCGCATAATAGATTGGGTGAAAGCGCTTTTCTTTTCTTCTGTCCAAGAACGGCTGTAGGATCGTTTGGCGACCCGAACGAGTCGTTCAGAGGTGTTTTCGTCAAGTACAGGTGCGGAAAACAAGTAAATGACGTAGGAATAGCTTGTATATCACTTTAAACTCCTTTTCTATTGATTTGACGATGAATACAATCTGTTTTCGATCCGGCAACACTTCGGTACGAAAATCAGGAACCCTTGCAAATGAGATCGCTCTAGAGGTATTTATAGGCTACTGGAACCGCTTATTGGACAGGCCCAATAAGCGATCCATATACATGTCATAAAAGCGGCCCAACCTGTTGTCACATAAGCGGCCCACATACTTGACACATAAGCGGTCCACTATCACCATGTACCTATGAGCGATCCATAATCCTAAAACTTATACAATCTCACTATTTCTAGTATATTGTGCCCAGATCTAACATTCTATGACTCTGACTCGATACAAGACGTAATCAGCAGATGTAGTGCACCAACAGACTCCCCCTCAGATGTTGATGGAGTCGACTATCGAGTCACACCATGCTGTATCTTCACATCTTCAGTCTTGATCAGTCTTCGAGCTTTTCTTTCTCTATCTACAGACTCCCCCTCTCGATTTACTGGTATTCTCATCTTCAGTAACATCTTCAGGATCAACGCCTGGCTTTCCTGCATAGACTCTACCTCAAAGTAAATTTCTTTTACAAATTGATTTAAACAACTATGCACCAACATTTAACTCCCCTCAAAAACAATCTATGATGAACCACTTGAAGAAGGCTAGATTTAACGAAAACAGTTAGATTTACACAAACACTCCCCCTCAAATACTGTTCATCATGTTTAGCACACGGAATTTTGAAAATCAGTTTTCCAACATCAGTTGTCGAAAATCTTTTTGACTTTTTCAAAAATTTATGCTAAAACACACTGAAAATCTTTTTGGATTTTCTGAGAGACATTTGTTGACAACATGCAGATAAAACATAAAGAAATGCAATTTTTACATACACTGTTTTTGTGAGTCTGTGCAAGAGGATCATATCAGTTTTAAGACAAATCACGAACACCGTTAAGCTTGATTTCATTTTAAGTTTTAAACAATTTACCTAGATTGTCAGTATGTTTGTCCTCTTAAATTTTCAACACAAATTTCAATCGATACGAGATACGATATTAATATTTTAGAGACTTAAACTTAATTGTGTATCACTCCACTTGAATATACTCCCGTATCCAGATCCCAAATATTCAGTCTTACAGGTGAGTATACCACAGCTGATATCTGTAAAGGGGTTAGATGCGAAACCGTGAGAGCTCAGGTCAGAACTTCCGTTCAGCAGAGAGATGACGGCTCGACTTTTGGTGGGTCCCCTTTAGAGGATCTTTTTGCATTTCAACAGCAGCGACTATCAATTTTATTGTTTCATCAGCATGCTGAGGGCGAAGCTTATGTTTCAAAGCTTTAGCATAAAGTATTATCCGGGGACTAGGTCAGTACTTCCATACAGCAGAAGTCCCGGGATAATACCCCAGATATCACTGAGTATAAAGACCTAGTATCTCAGAATATGGGACCTTTCAAACAAGATTTCGGGGGTTACCCATATATTCAAGAATAGTTACCCACGAATTAAGCAAGTTTGATTTAGGTTTATATCTCGTTTCAATTTACTAAATGTGCAGTAAGATTGTTTAATACTTTTTAGACTTTACATTTCTTTTAGGCGTGCCGTGATAGTCCACTGATGTACTATCATTTCCTCTTTTTCGCAACAAACTCATTTTGAATTTATCATGTTTTTGGGCTTTTCATATTTTCAAATGTTTTGGATTTTCTGAAATTTCCCTACTCCCTAAAATGCAAAACATTTAAAGAAAAATTTACAAACTTTCTAGATATTTGACCTATTAAAAATATAAAAGCACAACAAACTGTAGAGAAAACTTGACAACTGACACTGAATCACATCAAATCGCCATTCACTAGGCATAAACAATCTGAACTCCCCCTATCACAAATCATTTTCTCATTTAGATTTCAAAACACTTAAGTTTGTTTTAATCAAAATGATTTTTCCGGAAAATGAATTTGTGTTGATAACAACCACTTGTAGGAGTATCAATTTTAAGAACGGGGATGTGGTTCATCATCTTGTCTATCTTTTGCCATGAATAGTAAATCAAGTACAACTTAATGTCCCTGATTTACCATTTGCCTTTAAGAACCTTCTGTACCACTTGTAAATGTAATTAACTCAATGAATCCAAGCATCTCAAAATTTAACCACAATTACCACTTGTGGGATCAAGATTACCACTTGTAGATACCCAAAAACTACCAATTGTAGGAATATTACGTCTACATCACCATTTTACCAATCAAAATGCCGATTCCTGCTTCGCAATTAACCTCCTGGAAGCTCCGGCATAGTCCTTTCACCTGCAAAACATCCAAATATGAATCACAATCATTCAAACAAACATATCATAAACTAGAATGATGCCGATTCCTGATCCACGATATAAACTTGGGATCTCCGGCGTAGTCCTTCGACTATTCTGGGAAGCAAACTTCCCTCCAAGTCTTCTCAGACTTGAGGACTTTCAACTCTTCAGCTGTAGGGTTGTATGTCGCCTTTTTAGTTGCGTAAAAGTCTTTTACCCCTTTAGCTTTACCACTCAACATTTTCCCAAATATCTTCTTAACATTCCCGTTGAATGTTTTCTCGACATCAAATTCTTTTTCATCATCATAAAATTGATTTGAAATTTCAATTTTTCCAATTTTCTTTTTAACCTCCTCAAACTTCAATGATGGAAGAACATCATCATTTTCTGAACTTTTCTCCATAACTTGTGGCTCTTCTGGCTTTGTGGAACCAGATTCATCGCCGACTTTTTCTTCTACCTTTTTAGCAACCCACACTTGGTTGTCATTTCCTTGTCTTTTGTAAAATTTTGTCTTTTTCTTTGAACATTCTCCAACTTCATTTTTCGAATTTTTAAAAATTTTGGATTTCTCAGATTTTTCTTCAACTTTGTCTTTCATCTTCTGAGAAGCTCCCTGTTTTGCTTTGATATCTTTCGAACAATCCGATGCAATGTGACCAGCTTCATTGCATTTCAAACAGGTTTGAGTATTTCTTGGATGAAATACTCCAGTTCCATTCTTTCTCTTTTCAGCAAGAAACTCTTTGTTAGTTTGTTTCCAAAATGGTTTCTGCTGTTCATCTTCCGAGCTTCCACCTGTCACAAATTCAGTGTTTGAATTAGAATTTTTCTCATTTTTATGATTTTCTTGTGGAACAAAACCTAAACCTTTCTTTTTGTATCTACGATTTTGGTTAGGTTTCTTTTGAAAACCAGGACCAGAATTATAACCTTTTTTCTTGTTTAGACGTTGTTGAACTCTGGAAGTATATTTTTTAGGTTTATCAAAATTTTTCAAAACTTTTAATTCAGGAATATTAACCTCTATTAGTTTAAAAGGCTTTGTTGATTAATTCTGTTTTGATACTCATTATCGGAAACTCTTTGTTGTAATATAATTTGTCAGAACCATTCAAAGTATAAACAACTTCGAATGTTTCATCATCCAAATCTGCCTTCGATAACAAAAATTCTTTACTATAAGACCGTTTAACTAACAAATTTTGACTGTTGACAGACGACTTTGGCTTTTCAGACTCAGATTTTAGACTCTGTCTCTCATCAGTATCCAACCCTGATCGACCACTTTTTGACTAATTCAGACTCATGATCAGTATCGGATGAGGTAAACGTCACATCAATGTTTTCTGGTAAGACGTCAGTTGTGTCGGTTTTAAGCTGTATATTGACTGCATTTGCAAGTTGTTCCTCATTTGGTTTCCTAGGTGAATACCCATCCCAAATTGGAGGCGGACACTTGTTATAGCTAACGGTCGGTTTCTTACCACAATCTTTCTTTTCTTTCGGCTTCTCAGCTTGAAAGGCTTCCATACCTGCAACAGTTGGGTAAACACGATCAATAACATAATCAGAGGTAGAATAGCTCAACAACAACCTCCTAATCCTCTCATTTTCAATCTTTTCAGTTTCCAACTCTTGCTTCCATTTTGCACTTTCTTCAATGTAGAAATTTATAGCTTTTTGCTTCGACATTAAAGTTGCATTCATCATCGTCAGCGCCTGTTCTCTTTCTGTATTTGTCTTTTGAAGACCAGTTACTGTTTTGTTCAACACGTCGTACGATTCCTTCACATAATTGAGATTGAACAGTAACTGCTCTTTCTTTTTCTCGTACTCAGAGATGATGTCATCTTTTGCTGCACACTCTTTGCAGGCTTTCAAACACTTCTCACAGGGCTTGATGACTTCAACAATTTTTTCAACTTCGACTGTTTTCACAACTTCAATCACTTTTTCTACTTCAATCACCTTTTCTACTTCTTTCACAACCTCACCAATCTTCTCAGCAACATTTTCAGCATTCTGAACATCACTTTCAGATTCAGATTGTTGTTCTTTAGCAGCTTGTTTCTCTTTTAGTTTCTCCATTTTTTCTGCAAAATCAAAATGAAAACTTTCAGGAGACATATGAGATTTTGCAATATTTACATGTTTCTCTTCCTCATCATCACTGCTGCTGATCAGGTGATTGATCAAAATGTACAGACTTATCAGAATCACCATCTGATATATCAGAATCCGATGGTGTTTTGTCAAATACAACATCCTGTTCTTGAACAGTTTCATCTGAATTATCTGAAACATCCCCAGAGTGTTCTGAGAGTCTATCAGTACTATCTGAACTTTCATCAGATGACACAGATTTTTCATCTCCACTTGATACATTCTCTCCAATAGATCTCATCCAAGTAGCAAACAAATTTGGCTCTCGGACGATCTTTGCAATGAAAGCTTTAAAACTTCCCTTCTCATCTACGAACATATCCCAACTGAAACCTTCTGGTAGTTTCTCATCATCTTGATCGATAACTCGTTCTGCTGTAGCTTCAGATGATATGTAATCACTCCAGCTAAAATCTACAACACAAGCTCTTTTGGAATCTTCAATCTTTCTCCCATGAGCTGTCTGAGGTTCTTGGGATTGACCAACTTGTTGATAGATTGCTTTGCGGTAGTAATCATCTTTCCCGAATGGATTTTGTGCTCCGCTAGCTTCTCTTCCTTTGCATTCCCGCTTGAAATGGCCCTTCTCCCTGCATCGAAAACAAGTAACTTTAGATTTATCAAAACCTAAAGTAGAAACATGTGCATCAAGAAAGTCATTTCTCCCGGTAATGGTTTTGAATTTCTCAGCCCGACGAAGAACACTCGCAAGACACCATTTGATATCCATAAGTTCCATTTCCTCGGCGTCTATTTGATCGTAATCCTCTTTGGTGAGCATAGCATTTCCGATCCGACCAGCAACAAGACCTTCATAGGATAACAGAACTGAACCCAGAAGTGCCATGTGGTCTTTAGCAGTGTCTTCAGAGAAGCTTTGACCTTCTGGAAGATTGAGAGCTATGTTGCACTGAATTATGTATCCATTTCCGGTTTTTGTACTCTGAGACTGATAGCTTGTGTTAGTCTCTTTCGGATTTACACTCGGAAATGATGAAAACCCGCTGCTACTCTTGTTCGAACCTTGATCAGCTTTCTCAGATGAATCACCAGCACTGAAAGCGGTTTGAATTTTCAGACTTCTTTCATTTTCAGAAACTGGAATACTACCTTTATAGTACATTTTAACATCTTGTTGACCACTAGGATTATTCATCCTCGCGATCTTTTGCTGTTCAAGATCCTGACTCTCAATTTTCTCAATGAACTGACCAATTGTAAGTTTGTCATAAACACCCGTGTTTTTCAGTATCATCAAATACGTTCCCCACTCTTTCTGAGGTAACGCGTCAGCCAATTTATCAACCCATTCCTCACGACCTTTTTCAACTCCCAACATCGATAACGAACGCACTAAGTGGCAGTATCTCTCAATCAGCTTTTTAGTATCCTCTCCCGGCAAACTGCTAAACAAATCAAATTCCTTTTTAAGCAATGCCTTCTTACTTTTGATCATACTTTCACTTCCCTCGAATTTCACTTTAAGAGCATCCCAAATTGACTTTGCAGTTTTGTCGTGTTGTAGCAGAATAAATATATCTTCTTTAATCGCCTGCTGTAACAAACTGATCATCATTTTCTCTGCTCTGTACATTGCACGTTCTTGTTCTGAGAATTCAGATATCTGTTTAATGACTTGCAATTCTGTTCGAGGTAATGTGTACTTTTCCAATATGCATTCCCACGATCTGAGATGATTTGCCTGAACCCAGTTTTCAAAGCGATCTTTCCGCCCATAGTATTCTTCAATACTCATCAGTTTCGGGGGTTTCTGGGTGGTTCCAGTCTCATTTTCCAGGTTCATAGCTTGAGCAATCGCGGCTGGAGTAGTCGATGTAGCAAAGGCGTTGTAAAACTCAGAATTCATGATGACTTAACACGTTTTTCAAAGCAACTGACAGAAAAGCGGTCCAAAGAATATGTCGAATAAGCGATCCAAGTGAAATTTGATCACAAACGCGGTTCAAATAAAATGCTATTCGAGCGGTTCAAGATATGTAGGATAAGCGGTTCAACAGTGTGCTGTTCGAGCGGTTCAAGTCATCCGACCGTATAAGCGGTCCTAAACTCGTACAGATGAGCGGTTCACAGAAATTAATTTCGAGCGGTTCAAGTCAGATCGATCGAATGAGCGGTTCAAAATATGTACGGATAAGCGGTTCAAACTAGGTCCAATAAGCGATCCAGAGTTGTTCCAGAAAAGCGATCCAACTTCGGACAACAATTTGACCCACTATTTCTTCGAATTTCAACCCCAAACTTTCAAGGGTTTGTCTTTATACCATCGCGCACAATCCCTGAGATTTTGAGCAAGTTTCGACCGTGAAAAATATCTGAAACTGAAAAAGAATGAGTAGAAGACAGAATTTTCGACAATTTTCAGCTATTTCCTGTAGAACTCCTCCTCCTGAAGCTCTGATACCACTTGTAGGATCGTTTGGCGACCCGAACGAGTCGTTCAGAGGTGTTTTCGTCAAGTACAGGTGCAGAAAACAAGTAAATGACGTAGGAATAGCTTGTATATCACTTTAAACTCCTTTTCTATTGATTTGACGATGAATACAATCTGTTTTCGATCCGGCAGCACTTCGGTACGAAAATCAGGAACCCTTGCAAATGAGATCGATCTAGAGGTATTTATAGGCTACTGGAACCGCTTATTGGACAGGCCCAATAAGCGATCCATATACATGTCATAAAAGCGGCCCAACCTGTTGTCACATAAGCGGCCCACATACTTGACACATAAGCGGTCCACTATCACCATGTACCTATGAGCGATCCATAATCCTAAAACTTATACAATCTCACTATTTCTAGTATATTGTGCCCAGATCTAACATTCTATGACTCTGACTCGATACAAGACGTAATCAGCAGATGTAGTGCACCAACAACGGCCCCTATAGCGAAATCGCTAGCGTCGCACATAATTTCAAATGGTAGGCTCCAGTCAGGCGCGACTAAAATAGGGGCCTCAATCAACTTTTGCTTGAGAAGGTCAAAAGCCCTCAAACAGTCATCTCCAAAGATAAACGGAGCGTCTTTCTCCAACAAACGGGTCATGGGTCTGGCGATCTTTGAAAAATACTTGATGAATCGCCTGTAAAACCCCACATGACCAAGAAAGCTCTGTATCGCTCTCACAGAGGTGGGTGGTGGAAGTCGTGAAATAATGTCCACTTTGGCTGGATCGACCTCCATACCAGCACGCGAAATCTTGTGTCCCAACACTATGCCTTCTCGTACCATGAAGTGGCACTTCTCCCAGTTTAGGACAAGATTCGTATCCTCGCACCTCTTCAACATTTTCTTCAAATTTTCAAGACACTGATCGAAGGAATCTCTAAACGCTGAAAAGTCATCCATGAAAACCTCCATAGAATCCTCGATCATATCACGAAAAATCGCAACCATGCATCTCTGGAAGGTCGCCGATGCATTGCATAACCCAAAAGGCATACGCCTGTAGGCGAATGTTCCAAAAGGGCAAGTAAAGGTAGTCTTCTCCTGAACCTTAGGAGTGATGGGAATTTGAAAGTACCCCGAAAACCCGTCCAAGAAACAATAATACGACTTCCCCGACAGACGTTCCAACATCTGGTCGATGAATGGAAGCGGGAAGTGATCCTTGCGAGTAGCATCATTGAGTTTGCGGTAGTCAATGCAAACTCGCCACCAGTGATGGTACGGGTAGGAATTGTAACGCCCGGCTCTTTTGTACTTTCCATTTATAGAAAGTTTTGTTCGTATTTCTATTTTTGGAAACCTCGTATTCTAGTAATCGTTTCCTCTCATTGTAATCATTATCAAACCGAGACTTGGATCATTAATGAAACTTGTATTTTGTTACATTATGTTGTACGCACTCTAATTATGCTCGTATGATCGATTAATGAATCAATTTGTCTTGAACGTTATTCTTGGAAACTATGTGCTAAACTTGTAATTAAACTAAACTTATGCATCGAACGTGTTTTGGACGAGAACGATACTTGGTTATGACATTTATACGCTTAAACATACTTCAGTTATGATCATCATGCTTAACTACACCTTAAACTATGCTTTTATATCAAACAAGTCCTAAACTATCAAAATGCACCTAAAGGGATCAATTACAAACTTCAGGGCCTAAAGTGTAACAAAAACAAACGTCGGACAACCACACCCGCCACGCGACGTGAGGGTGCTAGGCGTCACGCGACGCCCTTGTTTCGGCAGAATGTGTTTCTTGAGCTGTTGTGCACGAAATCCCATTAACCTAAACCACCCAATCACCTTTAATCCACCTCTAATCACCTCCAATCACCTTCTAACTCCTCCATTATAAATACCCACCTTCTCCAACCCATTTGACACTTTCACAACTCTCTAATCTTCACTAAACTACTCTCTAATCAGCTGAGAATCTGAGTTTTGGACAGATTCGTGAAGACTTACAAAAGTGAGTGTAACTTGCTCATTTCTCAACCAAATCACTTGGTTCTTCTTCCTATTGCTTTGTTATGTCCTTGGGTTTGAATCCTTGGTTTTTCCTTGGAAGAATCATGCTTGGATTTGCCCTAAAATGGACTAAAACTTTCTGTTTTGTTTATTATTATTCAACCACTTGTTATTTCTTATCCAACTTGTGTCTAACACATCTCACACCAATGTCCTAATGCTTACAACCTCTTCTATGGTTGGGTAAGCTTAAAAACATGGTTGAGATACTTAAAATCAGAGGATTAAACCTCATAAACTTGGTGTTTTGATTAGGGTTTTAACCCACAAGTCATGTCAAACTTAGACTTTGATACATGAGTGATTATGGAACAACTTGGGTTGTCCAAACATACAATCCTCACATGATTTGATGATTTCTATTAGTTAGCTTATCTTACATACTCGTATAAACCTTAGTTCGTGACCCTCCTTGGTTGTCTTTACATCAAGAGAAGTGGTGAACTTCAAAGGGGTGCCTAAATGGAAGCTTAGACTTTCTACCCCATGCATGACATCCTTGTAACTAAGAGGTGCCTAAATGGAGATTTAATCTTCTACCTCCTACTTGACATATTGGACCTAAATAATATATAATATTTAGCCTAAGTATAAGCATATACTCCATTCGAACCTTTGACGTTAAACTTGTGTTTACATGTTAAAGAAGTAGAATATCATCCAAGACCTAAACCTTAATATGATTCTAATGGGTTCACTACCCATGAAAAACATTAAATAACCATATTGGTTACCTAGTGTCATATGATGGTTATAAAGTCTAAAAGATGATTATTTTCACATACACATATACTTTCGTTATACTAAGTTATTTCCATATTCTTAATCTTCCGTAAACGCCAAACTCACACACCTACGTTTCTCGTGTAGAAGGACTAGGTGCTCCAAGCTAAATCATCCACCAAACTTACTCTCGGAACTTCCAAGTCAAGACTTGTAAACCGTGAGTATACTCGATCCCTTTTTCCCCTTTACACTTTGGGATGCAACATGTATACCTATTCAAAACAACTTTTATGCTTAAACAAAACATACTCTATCTATGAACGTGACATGAAACTATTGAATAATTGCTATGCTTGTATGCTCTATGAACGATTTGGAACGTTATATGCTCATTAACTTTGCTAGCCCACCTTAACAATTATAGCGCTATAGGATTAACGCCCCGCCCGCTATTCTAATTGGGTATTGTTGAGTTAAACATTTCTATCCCGCTGAACGATTGGGATTAGGCTCTTTGTGCGTTGTATTCTTGGGTTTGATCATATAGTACGCCAAAAATTGCATTGCTAGTAAATTTATTCGCTATGTTACATGTTGGATATGAGTTTTTATTCTATTATGCTATGTAGTCAAACTTGTATACTCGCCTTTGCTTTTGCATTGAACTCTATTTTAATACATGTTGCAGGTTAATTATTGAGATGATATGCAAGACGAAACAAGATTTAGGGTGGACTAGATACACACCTAGATAAATCTATCTTTTGTTTGTTATGTATGCTATGAAACATTGTTGTTATTTCTTTTGAATCTTGTATGACAATTTAGTATTGCAATGAAATTTGAATTTAATTAAATATTGTCACATAGTGTTATGACGTCTCTAGCAATCTATACACACTTCGTCTCATCCCGATGTTTCCGCCATCGGTTGGGGTGTGACAGATTGGTATCAGAGCCATAACTATAGGGAATTAGGAAAAATTGCCATGCTTTTGCCCTAATCTATAGTTCTAGGAATTTTGCCTCTTATTTGTTGTTTAAAACTTTTGTGCTCTACCATGCATGCTTCCTAGCTATACTTCTATTAAAATTATGTGCCTTTCCTAAGGCAAACACTAATACACTTATGCTATTTTTATACTCTTGTAACACCAACGAGAAGAATTTACCAAAATAGGCGTGAAACCCACAATTTGGTAAACGACTCTCATTCTACCTTTAATCTATTTTGCACGAAATTTCACCATTAAGCTAGGAGTGACATCCACAACTTAATGGTAATTTCCATTTCAACTCTAGTGGACCCTCGTCAAAGTGTCAAAATTTTATTTTGATCGACGAGTACCAACCACATTTAGGGTACGAAATCGTCAAGTTAGGGGTGAAACCCGCATCTCGTCGATTAAGTCCCATTCCTCGATTTTTATTCTCGCCAAAGTCCCGAATGTTTCAATCATTTAGAGATGTGTAGTAACCGGAAGGGTAAGATACCGTTAATCGCTTCTCGACGAGAGTATCTTACTTATAGGCCAAAGCACAATATCTCTAAATCGAAAGAACTTTCGACCCACTTTGGAATAGTCGACGTTTCTCTACCCGAAACAATCCAATGTTTTATTGAGCCTCTCTTTTATGTATCTCAATTTATATGTGATTTTATACTTGAACGTTCGATCATTTCAAAATGTCGTTTTAATCATTTCGCACGTTATCGCAATCACAAACAATAATAATCCCTCGTGAACAAACTAAATTTACGATGCTTTCGTTTATTCATGTTATGCTATGTGGAATTCATGATTATGCTATATGAGACATTTAAACTTTTATGCTATGATAATCAACTTGAACTTTATACTATGTGACCCTTTATGCTATGTGATCAATTTCATTTTTCTAAAACAAGCATTATGACCAAGTCTCACTCTTTTCGTTCTTTTGAATCTTAGATGTCTTCTCGTCACTCCAATGCGTCTAGGAAGTCAAAGTCTCGCTCTACCAAGAAGATGATGGCTTTCATGGCCGATCAATTTGCGCGCGTCGTTCCAAAGGTCATTTCTGAGATTCGTGCCTCTGAAACTCCTCACTCATCCGTCGACTCTAAGGTCGAAATACGCAAACCCGCCTCGTTCAACTTTAAGCACTTCTCGTCGTGCAATCCAAGCCATTCACCGGCAATGATGGGGTGACCGCTATGCTCGAGTGGTTTGACAGCATAGAGGTCACATTCATCAATAGCGATTGCCCTGACGAACTCAAGACACGTAGCGCAACCGGGGTATTCCAAGCCCGCGCTCTTGAGTGGTGGTCGAATGAAAGAAACATCCGTTCGAACGAGTTGGCTTATGCGTTGACCTGGGAGGAGACTAAGGCCCTAATGATGGATGAGTTTTGTCCTCCGCATGAGCAAAGAAAGTTGGAAGAAGAATTTTGGGTTTTAAAGCAAGTTGGTGATGATAACCTAGCCTACACCACCCGTTTCAAACAACTCTGTTTCATTGTCCCTCACCTTGTTTCGACCCCTGATCGCAAGAAAAGCAAGTATATCCATGGTTTACCCCCTAGTATGCGTGACACAATCGAGGCAGCCAAACTCGATAGCATCGAAGACATTTACCGTTTGGCCGCGTCTTTGAACAACAACCGTATTCGCGATAAGCAAGCCGCAAACCCCGTTCCTTCGAAGCCAGCCAATCAAATCACCCAACAATCGAATAACAATAGGGGAAAGAAGCGAAAGCAATCCAACCCCGTTTGTAACGCGATTGTGCCACCTGTTAACCCAAACCCTGTTGCTCCTGATAACGCCCAAAGGTCGTACACTGGGATTCACCCCAAGTGTGCCACTTGTAACTACCATCATCCCGTCAATGCTAGGTGCCGCCGTTGTGGCAATTGT
Organism: Helianthus annuus; assembly: GCF_002127325.2. NCBI lineage: Eukaryota > Viridiplantae > Streptophyta > Magnoliopsida > Asterales > Asteraceae > Helianthus > Helianthus annuus. Next base: position 113,738,935 of record NC_035446.2, read on the forward strand.
AACCGTTATGGACACGACACCGCCTTTTGTCGATACCAACAACAACAAGCACCACAAGCTCAGCAAGCACCACAAGCTCAGCAAGCGCCACAAGCTGCCCCTGCTCCTCAGAACGCAAGACCACCTAGGCATGTTTCAAATGTGGGGATGTTAATCATCTTCGTCCCCAATGCCCTCAATGGATCCAAGAGCAGCAGCAACCTCCTCGTGGACGCGCCTTCAACCTAAACGCGAATCAAGCACGCAACGACAATGATGTCGTTAATGGTACGTTTCTTGTTAACCATCTTTATGCTTCGATACTATTTGATACTGGTGCGGACAAAAGCTTTGTGTCCCTAGAATTCGAATCATTGTTAAATTGCACACGCTCTAAGCTACCTAAGTCGTTTTCCGTTGAAGTCGCCAATGGCAAGTCCATCTTAGTCGATTCCATTCTCCTCGATTGTCGTCTTACTCTTAACGAGCATGCTTTCTCTATTGATCTCATACCCATGCAATTGGGTAGTTTCGACGTCATCATAGGCATGGATTGGCTCCAAAAGAATCATGCTGAAATCGCTTGTCACGAGAAATTCGTTCGCCTACCTCTTCCATCCGTGATGTTTTACACGTTTATGGAGACCGACCTTCAAGGGGACTAAAGTTGATGTCCTGCACACAAGCGAACAAGTACTTACGCAAACAGTACTTTGCCTTTTTAGCCCACGTTGTGGAAGAAAAGGGCAAGGGAAAGAGTTTAAGTGATGTTCCAGTGGTGCGCGATTCCCTGACGTCTTTCCTGAAGATTACCCGGTCCTCCTCCTCCTCGATCTGTTGATTTTCGTATTGACCTCGTACCTGGTACGACTCCTGTTGCCAAGGCTCCTTATCGTCTTGCACCTTCCGAGATGCAAGAATTGTCTTCTCAGCTTCAAGAACTCCTCGATAAGGGTTTCATTCGTCCAAGTACCTCTCCTTGGGGTGCTCCTGTGCTCTTCGTTAAAAAGAAAGATGGTTCTTTCGCATGTGTATCGACTATCGTGAGCTCAACAAACTCACCATCAAGAATCGTTACCCTCTTCCGCGTATCGACGATCTCTTTGATCAACTTCAAGGCGCTACCTGTTTCTCCAAAATCGATCTTCGTTCTGGTTATCATCAACTTCGAGTCCTCGAAGAGGACGTTCCCAAAACCGCTTTTCGCACTCGCTATGGACATTACGAGTTCGTGGTTATGCCCTTTGGCTTGACCAACGCACCCGCTGTGTTCATGGATCTCATGAATCGTATTTGTAAACCATACTTGGATCGCTTTGTGATCGTCTTCATTGATGATATTCTCATTTATTCTAAATCTCGAGCCGATCACGAGCGTCATCTTCGCCTTATCCTTGAACTCTTGCGTACTGAACGTTTATATGCTAAGTTTTCTAAATGCGAGTTTTGGATCAAAGAAGTGCAATTCCTTGGGCACGTTGTTAGTGAAAAAGGAATCCATGTCGACCCTTCAAAAATCGAAGCCGTGAAGAATTGGACCGCGCCTAAATCTCCTTCTGAAATCCGTTCTTTCTTAGGATTGGCGGGTTATTACCGTCGATTCATCTCGAATTTTTCAAAAATCGCCGTTCCTCTCACTTCGTTGACTCAAAAAGAGAAACCTTTTGCTTGGGGTCCTGAGCAAGAGGAATCCTTTCAAACTCTCAAGGACTTGCTTTGCAACGCTCCTATTCTCGCTCTTCCTGATGGGAATGATGATTTCGTGGTGTATTGCGATGCCTCAAATCGTGGTCTTGGTTGCGTGCTCATGCAACGAGACAAAGTCATCGCTTACGCCTCTCGTCAACTCAAAATACATGAGAAGAATTATACTACCCACGACCTCGAGCTTGGCGCAGTTGTTTTTGCGTTAAAGATTTGGCGACACTACCTATATGGTACTAAGTGTGTGGTTTTCACTGACCATAAGAGCCTGCAACACATCTTTGACCAAAAAGAACTCAATATGCGACAGCGACGTTGGGTGGAATTTACTCAACGACTACGACTGCGAGATTCGCTACCACCCTGGTAACGCGAATGTCGTGGCCGATGCACTTAGTCGTAAGGCTCATGTAGATGTCATTCGTTGTTTTCATACCTCGAGCGATCTTCACAATCGCATTCGTGAAGCACAGTACTCCTCTATCAATGAGGTTCCATGGCTGTAGAAATACGTGGAGCATCTGAAAGTCAGCTCGTTTCAAAACCTGATGGTCTCCTCTATTGTTGCGATCGCGTTTGGATACCAGATCGTGACAATCTTCGCGACCTTATCATGAACGAAGCACACAAATCTAGGTACTCAATTCACCCTGGCGCTGACAAGATGTACCATAATCTACGTGCATCCTATTGGTGGCCCTGGTATGAAGAGAGACATTGCCGTGTACGTTCCAAGTGTCTTACCTGTTCGAAAGTCAAAGCCGAGCATCAACGACCTTTCTGGCCTACTCGAACAACCCGAAATTCCCGTTTGGAAATGGGATAGCATTGCGATGGACTTCATAACTAAACTCCCACGTACGCCTTCTGGTTACGATAGCATTTGGGTAGTCATTGATCGTTTGACTAAGTCCGCACAATTCATTCCCATTCGCGGAGGATTTCAAGGTTGAACGACTTGCTCGTGTCTATACCAATGAAGTCATACGCCATCATGGTGTTCCTCTCGACATCATTTCTGATCGTGATGGTCGATTCACGTCGCGTCTCTGGCAAACTTTTCAGTCCGCTATGGGTACTCACTTAAATCTTAGTACGGCCTTTCATCCCCAAAACGGATGGACAGACTGAACGTACTATCCAAACCCTAGAGGACATGCTCCGTTCTTGTGTCATCGACTTTGGTGGTAGTTTGGGATGTGCATTTACCTTTGATCGAGTTCTCGTATAACAATAGCTACCACTCCAGTATTCAAATGGCTCCTTTCGAGGCATTTGTATGGTCGCAAATGCCGATCTCCTTTAAGCTGGCACGAGATTGGTGACAAACATTTACTGGCCCTGAGATCATACAAGAAGCAACGGATAAGATTCTCCAAATCGTGACAATCTACTCAAGGCTCGAAGTCGTCAAAAGAGCTACGCAGACAAGGGACGCAAACCCATGGAATTCGACGTTGGGGACCATGTCCTACTCAAGGTGTCTCCTTGGAAAGGAGTGGTTCGTTTTGGTAAAAAGGGAAAACTTGCCCCTCGCTATGTTGGTCCTTTCAAGATACTTGAAAGGATTGGTAAGGTGGCTTATCGACTCGATTTACCTCAAGAGCTTAGCAATGTTCATCCAACGTTCCACGTCTCTAATCTAAAGAAATGTCTCGCTGATGAAGGACTTCAAGTTCCTCTCGAAGATCTTCAAATCAACGATACTATGCATTTCGTGGAAAAACCGGTAGAAATCGTGGACCAGCAAGTCAAGTTACTAAGGCGCAGTAAGATTCCTATCGTCAAGGTTAGATGCGAAGGAAAACGTGGCGCCGAATTTACTTGGGAACTCAAAAAGGATATGAAGTCAAAGTATCCTCATCTTTTCCCTACGTCTTCCTAAATTTCGGGACGAAATTTCCTAAAGGAGGGGAGACTGTAACGCCCGGCTCTTTTGTACTTTCCATTTATAGAAAGTTTTGTTCGTATTTCTATTTTTGGAAACCTCGTATTCTAGTAATCGTTTCCTCTCATTGTAATCATTATCAAACCGAGACTTGGATCATTAATGAAACTTGTATTTTGTTACATTATTGTTGTACGCACTCTAATTATGCTCGTATGATCGATTAATGAATCAATTTGTGCTTGAACGTTATTCTTGGAAACTATGTGCTAAACTTGTAATTAAACTAAACTTATGCATCGAACGTGTTTTGGACAAGAACGATACTTGGTTATGACATTTATACGCTTAAACATACTTCGGTTATGATCATCATGCTTAACTACACCTTAAACTATGCTTTTATATCAAAACAAGTCCCTAAACTATCAAAAATGCACCTAAAGGGATCAATTACAAACTTCAGGGGCTAAAGTGTAACAAAAACAAAAGTCGGACAACCACACCCGTCGCGCGACGCGAGGGTGCTAGGCGTCACGTGACGCCCTTGTTTCGGCAGAATGTGTTTCTTGAGCTGTTGTGCACGAAATCCCATTAACCTAAACCACCCAATCACCTTTAATCCACCTCTAATCACCTCCAATCACCTTCTAACTCCTCCATTATAAATACCCACCTTCTCCAACCCATTTGACACTTTCACAACTCTCTAATCTTCACTAAACTACTCTCTAATCAGCTGAGAATCTGAGTTTTGGACAGATTCGTGAAGACTTACAAAAGTGAGTGTAACTTGCTCATTTCTCAACCAAATCACTTGGTTCTTCTTCCTATTGCTTTGTTATGTCCTTGGGTTTGAATCCTTGGTTTTTCCTTGGAAGAATCATGCTTGGATTTGCCCTAAAATGGACTAAAACTTTCTGTTTTGTTTATTATTATTCAACCACTTGTTATTTCTTATCCAACTTGTGTCTAACACATCTCACACCAATGTCCTAATGCTTACAACCTCTTCTATGGTTGGGTAAGCTTAAAAACATGGTTGAGATACTTAAAATCAGAGGATTAAACCTCATAAACTTGGTGTTTTGATTAGGGTTTTAACCCACAAGTCATGTCAAACTTAGACTTTGATACATGAGTGATTATGGAACAACTTGGGTTGTCCAAACATACAATCCTCACATGATTTGATGATTTCTATTAGTTAGCTTAACTTACATACTCGTATAAACCTTAGTTCGTGACCCTCCTTGGTTGTCTTTACATCAAGAGAAGTGGTGAACTTCAAAGGGGTGCCTAAATGGAAGCTTAGACTTTCTACCCCATGCATGACATCCTTGTAACTAAGAGGTGCCTAAATGGAGATTTAATCTTCTACCTCCTACTTGACATATTGGACCTAAATAATATATAATATTTAGCCTAAGTATAAGCATATACCCATTCGAACCTTTGACGTTAAACTTGTGTTTACATGTTAAAGAAGTAGAATATCATCCAAGACCTAAACCTTAATATGATTCTAATGGGTTCACTACCCATGAAAAACATTAAATAACCATATTGGTTACCTAGTGTCATATGATGGTTATAAAGTCTAAAAGATGATTATTTTCACATACACATATACTTTCGTTATACTAAGTTATTTCCATATTCTTAATCTTCCGTAAACGCCAAACTCACACACCTACGTTTCTTCGTGTAGAAGGACTAGGTGCTCCAAGCTAAATCATCCACCAAATTTACTCTCGGAACTTCCAAGTCAAGACTTGTAAACCGTGAGTATACTCGATCCCTTTTTCCCCTTTACACTTTGGGATGCAACATGTATACCTATTCAAAACAACTTTTATGCTTAAACAAAACATACTCTATCTATGAACGTGACATGAAACTATTGCGAATAATTGCTATGCTTGTATGCTCTATGAACGATTTGGAACGTTATATGCTCATTAACTTTGCTAGCCCACCTTAACAATTATAGCGCTATAGGATTAACGCCCCGCCCGCTATTCTAATTGGGTATTGTTGAGTTAAACATTTCTATCCCGCTGAACGATTGGGATTAGGCTCTTTGTGTGTTGTATTCTTGGGTTTGATCATATAGTACGCCAAAAATTGCATTGCTAGTAAATTTATTCGCTATGTTACATGTTGGATATGAGTTTATTCTATTATGCTATGTAGTCAAACTTGTATACTCGCCTTTGCTTTTGCATTGAACTCTATTTTAATACATGTTGCAGGTTAATTATTGAGATGATATGCAAGACGAAACAAGATTTAGGGTGGACTAGATACACACCTAGATAAATCTATCTTTTGTTTGTTATGTCATGCTATGAAACATTGTTGTTATTTCTTTTGAATCTTGTATGACAATTTAGTATTGCAATGAAATTTGAATTTAATTAAATATTGTCACATAGTGTTATGACGTCTCAAGCAATCTATACACACTTCGTCTCATCCCGATGTTTCCGCCATCGGTTGGGGTGTGACAGATTGGTATCAGAGCCATAACTATAGGGAATTAGGAAAAATTGCCATGCTTTTGCCCTAATCTATAGTTCTAGGAATTTTGCCTCTTATTTGTTGTTTAAAACTTTTGTGCTCTACCATGCATGCTTCCTAGCTATACCTTCTATTAAAATTATGTGCCTTTCCTAAGGCAAACACTAATACACTTATGCTATTTTTATACTCTTGTAACACCAACGAGAAGAATTTACCAAAATAGGCGTGAAACCCACAATTTGGTAAACGACTCTCATTCTACCTTTAATCTATTTTGCACGAAATTTCACCATTAAGCTAGGAGTGACATCCACAACTTAATGGTAATTTCCATTTCAACTCTAGTGGACCCTCGTCAAAGTGTCAAAATTTTATTTTGATCGACGAGTACCAACCACATTTAGGGTACGAAATCGTCAAGTTAGGGGTGAAACCCGCATCTCGTCGATTAAGTCCCATTCCTCGATTTTTATTCTCGCCAAAGTCCCGAATGTTTCAATCATTTAGAGATGTGTAGTAACCGGAAGGGTAAGATACCGTTAATCGCTTCTCGACGAGAGTATCTTACTTATAGGCCAAAGCACAATATCTCTAAATCGAAAGAACTTTCGACCCACTTTGGAATAGTCGACGTTTCTCTACCCGAAACAATCCAATGTTTTATTGAGCCTCTCTTTTATGTATCTCAATTTATATGTGATTTTATACTTGAACGTTCGATCATTTCAAAATGTCGTTTTAATCATTTCGCACGTTATCGCAATCACCAACAATAATAATCCCTCGTGAACAAACTAAATTTACGATGCTTTCGTTTATTCATGTTATGCTATGTGGAATTCATGATTATGCTATATGAGACATTTAAACTTTTATGCTATGATAATCAACTTGAGACTTTATACTACGTGACCCTTTATGCTATGAGATCAATTTCATTTTTCTAAAACAAGCATCATGACCAAGTCTCACTCTTTTCGTTCTTTTGAATCTTAGATGTCTTCTCGTCACTCCAATGCGTCTAGGAAGTCAAAGTATCGCTCTACCAAGAAGATGATGGCTTTTATGGCCGATCAATTTGCGCGGGTCGTTCCAAAGGTCATTTCTGAGATTCGTGCCTCTGAAACTCCTCACTCATCCGTCGACTCTAAGGTCGAAATACGCAAACCCGCCTCGTTCAACTTTAAGCACTTCTCGTCGTGCAATCCCAAGCCATTCACCGGCAATGATGGGGTGACCGCTATGCTCGAGTGGTTTGACAGCATAGAGGTCACATTCATCAATAGCGATTGCCCTGACGAACTCAAGACACGTAGCGCAACCGGGGTATTCCAAACCCGCGCTCTTGAGTGGTGGTCGAATGAAAGAAACATCCGTTCGAACGAGTTGGCTTATGCGTTGACCTGGGAGGAGACTAAGGCCCTAATGATGGATGAGTTTTGTCCTCCGCACGAGCAAAGAAAGTTGGAAGAAGAATTTTGGGTTTTAAAGCAAGTTGGTGATGATAACCTAGCCTACACCACCCGTTTCAAACAACTCTGTTTCATTGTCCCTCACCTTGTTTCGACCCCTGATCGCAAGAAAAGCAAGTATATCCATGGTTTACCCCCTAGTATGCGTGACACAATCGAGGCAGCCAAACTCGATAGCATCGAAGACATTTACCGTTTGGCCGCGTCTTTGAACAACAACCGTATTCGCGATAAGCAAGCCGCAAACCCCGTTTCTTCGAAGCCAGCCAATCAAATCACCCAACAAACGAATAGCAATAGGGGAAAGAAGCGAAAGCAATCCAACCCCGTTTGTAACGCGATTGTGCCACCTGTTAACCCAAACCCTGTTGCTCCTGATAACGCCCAAAGGTCGTACACTGGGATTCACCCCAAGTGTGCCACTTGTAACTACCATCATCCCGTCAATGCTAGGTGCCGCCGTTGTGGCAATTGTAACCGTTATGGACACGACACCGCCTTTTGTCGATACCAACAACAACAAGCACCACAAGCTCAGCAAGCACCACAAGCTCAGCAAGCGCCACAAGCTGCCCCTGCTCCTCAGAACGCAAGACCACCTAGGGCATGTTTCAAATGTGGGGATGTTAATCATCTTCGTCCCCAATGCCCTCAATGGATCCAAGAGCAGCAGCAACCTCCTCGTGGACGCGCCTTCAACCTAAACGCGAGTCAAGCACGCAACGACAATGATGTCCTTAATGGTACGTTTCTTGTTAACCATCTTTATGCTTCGATATTATTTGATACTGGTGCGGACAAAAGCTTTGTGTCCCTAGAATTCGAATCATTGTTAAATTGCACACGCTCTAAGCTACCTAAGTCGTTTTCCGTTGAAGTCGCCAATGGCAAGTCCATCTTAGTCGATTCCATTCTCCTCGATTGTCGTCTTACTCTTAACGAGCATGCTTTCTCTATTGATCTCATACCCATGCAATTGGGTAGTTTCGACGTCATCATAGGCATGGATTGGCTCCAAAAGAATCATGCTGAAATCGCTTGTCACGAGAAATTCGTTCGCCTACCTCTTCCATCCGGTGATGTTTTACACGTTTATGGAGACCGACCTTCAAGGGGACTAAAGCTGATGTCCTGCACACAAGCAAACAAGTACTTACGCAAACAGTACTTTGCCTTTTTAGCCCACGTTGTGGAAGAAAAAGGCAAGGGAAAGAGCCTAAGTGATGTTTCAGTGGTGCGTGATTTCCCTGACGTCTTCCCTGAAGAATTGCCCGGTCCTCCTCCTCCTCGATCTGTTGATTTTCGTATTGACCTCGTACCTGGTACGACTCCGGTTGCCAAGGCTCCTTATCGTCTTGCACCTTCCGAGATGCAAGAATTGTCTTCTCAGCTTCAAGAACTCCTCGATAAGGGTTTCATTCGTCCAAGTACCTCTCCTTGGGGTGCTCCTGTGCTCTTCGTTAAAAAGAAAGATGGTTCCTTTCGCATGTGTATCGACTATCGTGAGCTCAACAAACTCACCATCAAGAATCGTTACCCTCTTCCGCGTATCGACGATCTCTTTGATCAACTTCAAGGCGCTACCTGTTTCTCCAAAATCGATCTTCGTTCTGGTTATCATCAACTTCGAGTCCTCGAAGAGGACGTTCCCAAAACCGCTTTTCGCACTCGCTATGGACATTACGAGTTCGTGGTTATGCCCTTTGGCTTGACCAACGCACCCGCTGTGTTCATGGATCTCATGAATCGTATTTGTAAACCATACTTGGATCGCTTTGTGATCGTCTTCATTGATGATATTCTCATTTATTCTAAATCTCGAGCCGATCACGAGCGTCATCTTCGCCTTATCCTTGAACTCTTGCGTACTGAACGTTTATATTCTAAGTTTTCTAAATGCGAGTTTTGGATCAAAGAAGTGAAATTCCTTGGGCATGTTGTTAGTGAAAAAGGAATCCATGTCGACCCTTCAAAAATCGAAGCCGTGAAGAATTGGACCGCGCCTAAATCTCCTTCTGAAATCCGTTCTTTCTTAGGATTGGCGGGTTATTACCGTCGATTCATCTCTAATTTTTCAAAAATCGCCGTTCCTCTCACTTCGTTGACTCAAAAAGAGAAACCTTTTGCTTGGGGTCCTGAGCAAGAGGAATCCTTTCAATCTCTCAAGGACTTACTTTGCAACGCTCCTATTCTCGCTCTTCCTGATGGGAATGATGATTTCGTGGTGTATTGCGATGCCTCAAATCGTGGTCTTGGTTGCGTGCTCATGCAACGAGACAAAGTCATCGCTTACGCCTCTCGTCAACTCAAAATACATGAGAAGAATTATACTACCCACGACCTCGAGCTTGGCGCAGTTGTTTTTGCGTTAAAGATTTGGCGACACTACCTATATGGTACTAAGTGTGTGGTTTTCACTGACCATAAGAGCCTGCAACACATCTTTGACCAAAAAGAACTCAATATGCGACAGCGACGTTGGGTGGAATTACTCAACGACTACGACTGCGAGATTCGCTACCACCCTGGTAGCGCGAATGTCGTGGCCGATGCACTTAGTCGTAAGGCTCATGTAGATGTCATTCGTTGTTTTCATACCTCGAGCGATCTTCACAATCGCATTCGTGAAGCACAGTACTCCTCTATCAATGAAGGTTCCATGGCTGTAGAAATACGTGGAGCATCTGAAAGTCAGCTCGTTTCAAAACCTGATGGTCTCCTCTATTGTTGCGATCGCGTTTGGATACCAGATCGTGACAATCTTCGCGACCTTATCATGAACGAAGCACACAAATCTAGGTACTCAATTCACCCTGGCGCTGACAAGATGTACCATAATCTACGTGCATCCTATTGGTGGCCTGGTATGAAGAGAGACATTGCCGTGTACGTTTCCAAGTGTCTTACCTGTTCGAAAGTCAAAGCCGAGCATCAACGACCTTCTTGCCTACTCGAACAACCCGAAATTCCCGTTTGGAAATGGGATAGCATTGCGATGGACTTCATAACTAAACTCCCACGTACGCCTTCTGGTTGCGATAGCATTTGGGTAGTCATTGATCGTTTGACTAAGTCCGCACAATTCATTCCCATTCGCGAGGATTTCAAGGTTGAACGACTTGCTCGTGTCTATACCAATGAAGTCATACGCCATCATGGTGTTCCTCTCGACATCATTTCTGATCGTGATGGTCGATTCACGTCGCGTCTCTGGCAAACTTTTCAGTCCGCTATGGGTACTCACTTAAATCTTAGTACGGCCTTTCATCCCCAAACGGATGGACAGACTGAACGTACTATCCAAACCCTAGAGGACATGCTCCGTTCTTGTGTCATCGACTTTGGTGGTAGTTGGGATGTGCATTTACCTTTGATCGAGTTCTCGTATAACAATAGCTACCACTCCAGTATTCAAATGGCTCCTTTCGAGGCATTGTATGGTCGCAAATGCCGATCTCCTTTAAGCTGGCACGAGATTGGTGACAAACATTTTACTGGCCCTGAGATCATACAAGAAGCAACGGATAAGATTCTCCAAATCCGTGACAATCTACTCAAGGCTCGAAGTCGTCAAAAGAGCTACGCAGACAAGGGACGCAAACCCATGGAATTCGACGTTGGGGACCATGTCCTACTCAAGGTGTCTCCTTGGAAAGGAGTGGTTCGTTTTGGTAAAAAGGGAAAACTTGCCCCTCGCTATGTTGGTCCTTTCAAGATACTTGAAAGGATTGGTAAGGTGGCTTATCGACTCGATTTACCTCAAGAGCTTAGCAATGTTCATCCAACGTTCCACGTCTCTAACCTAAAGAAATGTCTCGCTGATGAAGGACTTCAAGTTCCTCTCGAAGATCTTCAAATCAACGATACTATGCATTTCATGGAAAAACCGGTAGAAATCGTGGACCAGCAAGTCAAGTTACTAAGGCGCAGTAAGATTCCTATCGTCAAGGTTAGATGCGAAGGAAAACGTGGCGCCAAATTTACTTGGGAACTCAAAAAGGATATGAAGTCAAAGTATCCTCATCTTTTCCCTACGTCTTCCTAAATTTCGGGACGAAATTTCCTAAAGGAGGGGAGACTGTAACGCCCGGCTCTTTTGTACTTTCCATTTATAGAAAGTTTTGTTCGTATTTCTATTTTTGGAAACCTCGTATTCTAGTAATCGTTTCCTCTCATTGTAATCATTATCAAACCGAGACTTGGATCATTAATGAAACTTGTATTTTGTTACATTATTGTTGTACGCACTCTAATTATGCTCGTATGATCGATTAATGAATCAATTTGTGCTTGAACGTTATTCTTGGAAACTATGTGCTAAACTTGTAATTAAACTAAACTTATGCATCGAACGTGTTTTGGACAAGAACGATACTTGGTTATGACATTTATACGCTTAAACATACTTCGTTTATGATCATCATGCTTAACTACACCTTAAACTATGCTTTTATATCAAAACAAGTCCCTAAACTATCAAAAATGCACCTAAAGGGATCAATTACAAACTTCAGGGGCTAAAGTGTAACAAAAACAAAAGTCGGACAACCACACCCGCCGCGCGACGCGAGGGTGCTAGGCGTCACGCGACGCCTTTGTTTCGGCAGAATGTGTTTCTTGAGCTGTTGTGCACGAAATCCCATTAACCTAAACCACCCAATCACCTTTAATCCACCTCTAATCACCTCCAATCACCTTCTAACTCCTCCATTATAAATACCCACCTTCTCCAACCCATTTGACACTTTCACAACTCTCTAATCTTCACTAAACTACTCTCTAATCAGCTGAGAATCTGAGTTTTGGACAGATTCGTGAAGACTTACAAAAGTGAGTGTAACTTGCTCATTTCTCAACCAAATCACTTGGTTCTTCTTCCTATTGCTTTGTTATGTCCTTGGGTTTGAATCCTTGGTTTTTCCTTGGAAGAATCATGCTTGGATTTTCCCTAAAATGGACTAAAACTTTCTGTTTTGTTTATTATTATTCAACCACTTGTTATTTCTTATCCAACTTGTGTCTAACACATCTCACACCAATGTCCTAATGCTTACAACCTCTTCTATGGTTGGGTAAGCTTAAAAACATGGTTGAGATACTTAAAATCAGAGGATTAAACCTCATAAACTTGGTGTTTTGATTAGGGTTTTAACCCACAAGTCATGTCAAACTTAGACTTTGATACATGAGTGATTATGGAACAACTTGGGTTGTCCAAACATACAATCCTCACATGATTTGATGATTTCTATTAGTTAGCTTAACTTACATACTCGTATAAACCTTAGTTCGTGACCCTCCTTGGTTGTCTTTACATCAAGAGAAGTGGTGAAGTTCAAAGGGGTGCCTAAATGGAAGCTTAGACTTTCTACCCCATGCATGACATCCTTGTAACTAAGAGGTGCCTAAATGGAGATTTAATCTTCTACCTCCTACTTGACATATTGGACCTAAATAATATATAATATTTAGCCTAAGTATAAGCATATACCCATTCGAACCTTTGACGTTAAACTTGTGTTTACATGTTAAAGAAGTAGAATATCATCCAAGACCTAAACCTTAATATGATTCTAATGGGTTCACTACCCATGAAAAACATTAAATAACCATATTGGTTACCTAGTGTCATATGATGGTTATAAAGTCTAAAAGATGATTATTTTCACATACACATATACTTTCGTTATACTAAGTTATTTCCATATTCTTAATCTTCCGTAAACGCCAAACTCACACACCTACGTTTCTTCGTGTAGAAGGACTAGGTGCTCCAAGCTAAATCATCCACCAAATTTACTCTCGGAACTTCCAAGTCAAGACTTGTAAACCGTGAGTATACTCGATCCCTTTTTCCCCTTTACACTTTGGGATGCAACATGTATACCTATTCAAAACAACTTTTATGCTTAAACAAAACATACTCTATCTATGAACGTGACATGAAACTATTGCGAATAATTGCTATGCTTGTATGCTCTATGAACGATTTGGAACGTTATATGCTCATTAACTTTGCTAGCCCACCTTAACAATTATAGCGCTATAGGATTAACGCCCCGCCCGCTATTCTAATTGGGTATTGTTGAGTTAAACATTTCTATCCCGCTGAACGATTGGGATTAGGCTCTTTGTGCGTTGTATTCTTGGGTTTGATCATATAGTACGCCAAAAATTGCATTGCTAGTAAATTTATTCGCTATGTTACATGTTGGATATGAGTTTATTCTATTATGCTATGTAGTCAAACTTGTATACTCGCCTTTGCTTTTGCATTGAACTCTATTTTAATACATGTTGCAGGTTAATTATTGAGATGATATGCAAGACGAAACAAGATTTAGGGTGGACTAGATACACACCTAGATAAATCTATCTTTTGTTTGTTATGTCATGCTATGAAACATTGTGGTTATTTCTTTTGAATCTTGTATGACAATTTAGTATTGCAATGAAATTTGAATTTAATTAAATATTGTCACATAGTGTTATGACGTCTCTAGCAATCTATACACACTTCGTCTCATCCCGATGTTTCTGCCATCGGTTGGGGTGTGACAGGAATCAACTCATTCCTATCATTCGGGACTACTGTAATACCACCTTTCTTGGGTACTACCTGCACTGGACTCACCCACACAGAGTCAGATATAGGATAAATCAATCCGGCATCCAACAACATAATCACTTCTTTCTTGACCACATCTTGCATGTTTGGATTCAACCGCCTCTGAGGCTGTGCACAGGACTTGTACTCGTCTTCCATCAGAATCTTGTGAGTACAAAAAGAAGGATTGATGCCTTTGATATCCATAATCTTCCACGTTAATGCTTTCTTATGAACTTGCAAAACACTAAGCAGTCTGCTCCTTTCCTCGTCCGTCAAGGATAATGAGATAACAACCGGCAAACGGCGCTCCTCGTCTTGAAATGCGTACTCCAAATGGGGCGGAAGCTCCTTAAGCTCCAAAGACGGTGGATCTTCAACCGACGGCTTCGACTTTTCTTCATTCTCACGATCGATCTCTGTAAACTGATCCGAACTCTGGGAACCATCATCACCAATCTGATAGACTGGCTGCTCAAAATCGTGGCCCTCCTGCGTAATGCCATCTAGGTCCCCACACAACTAATGTGTGTCCAAATCAATCTCCTCAATCGTTCCCTGGAAATGTGTGCTCACATACGTGTCAACAATGTCGACATAGTAAAGCGCATCATCCTGACTCTGCGGGTGCTGCATTGACCGCTTGATGTCAAAGCTCACATGCTCATCATTCACTCAGAGTGTAATCTGCCCTGCAGCTACATCTACAATGGTTCAAGCAGTATTCAAGAACGGACCTCCAAGAATCATAGGCACCCTAGAGTCCTCATCCATAACCAGGATAACAAAATCCACTGGAAACACAAACTTGTCAATCTTAACAAGCATATTCTCAACAAATCCACGTAGATACTTGACAGAACGATCTGCTAGTCGAATGCTCATACGTGTAGGCGACAGCTCACCTAGATCCAACTTTGTAAAAACCTTATAGGGCATAAGGTTGATACTCGCTCCCAAATCAGCCAATGCATGGCTAACAGACATATTTCCGATCAAACAAGGAAGCGTGAAAGTGCCAGGATCTCCCATTTTTGTGGGTAGACGATTTTGAAGAATGGCAGAGCAGCTTTCGTTCATCACCACATAGGACATATCCTCGAGCTTCTGCTTAATTGAGAGGATGTCCTTCAAGAATTTCGCATACTTCGGTATCTGGGCCAAGGCTTCAACAAACGGTATGTTTATATGTAGTTGCTTAAACATTTCAAGGAACTTACCGTATTGTTCTTCGTTCTTCTGTTTCTTCAGTCGGCCCGGATATGGTACTGGAGGAGTGTAATCTTTGACTGGCTCCTGGACTTGTGTTGTACTTGCTGGGCGCAGCCTGTCTTGCACCTCGTCCGGTGTGTCAGTCGGGACCTTTTCAGTGATCGGTGGTGGGTCCGATATGTTAGGTCCTGTAGTCTTGCCACTCCTGGTCATAATCGCATTTACATGCCCGCGCGGATTTGGCTCTGTATTGCCCGGAAGACCACCTGGGGGTCTCTCTGACATCATCTTCGCCAGCTGACCAACCTGATTCTCAATATTCTGAATCGAGGCTTTCTGACTCCTCATTTCTCCCTCATGAGCTATAAAACGATCTTCGCTTTGTTGGTATCGTTTTTCAACCAACTTATTTGCACTCGTAGAGCTAGAAAGAAGCTGAACCATCATATCCTCCAGCTTAGAACCTGATTGAGAGGCTTGCTGCTGGGAGCTACTCCCGGCACCCTGATTCTGATATGGATATGAATATGAATGTGGCTGGTAAGGTTGGTTGTACTGCTGGAATTACTGACCATGAGCCTACTACGGCGCTGGAGCGCGCTGTGCAAATCCTAACGGGTTTTGATTACCCGTATTCGCTCGCCATCCAAAATTTGGATGGTTTTTCCATCCCGGGTTGTATGTATTGCTGTAGGGATTGTTCTGCGGCCTCACCTGATTACTCACGAAATCTACTTCTTCTTGTCCCTCAAATACAACTCCCTGAAAGCATGCACCAGGCTCGTGTGACACTCCACACTGGTCACACCCTGAACTAGCTTGAGCAGCTATCTGGGACTTGTCGAATTTCGCTGAAAGAGCTGAGATTTGTGCAGTAATGGCTGTGTGGTCATCCACAGCGTGAACTCCTGGGCGAGATGCTGATGATGATGTCCGGCCTCTATCTCCTTCTCGACGCGAGCCAGACTTCAATGCAACTTTTTCTATAATATCATATGCTTCGTTCGGTGTCTTTATTCCTAGATCGCCTCCTGCATTCATATCTAATCTCTCCTGCGTGTCGTAACTAAGCCCTTGATAGAACGTCAAGACCAACTGTCTTTTGGAGTAGCCATGATGTGGAACATCAAGTAATAAGTCTTTAAATCGCTCCCAGACCACGTGCAACGACTCTCCCTCATCTTGGCGAAAGGTCACAATCCTGTTTCTCAACTTGGTTGTTTTCTCAGGCGGGAAGTATTTCTGCATGAACAGCTCCGCCAGCTCATTCCAGGTCCTGATGGACCCAGCTGGAAGTGACATAAGCCAAGCTCTGGCTTTGTCTCGCAATGAGAATGGAAACAACCTTAACCGAACAGCATCATCCGAAACATCTCGAATCTTGAATGTCGAACAAACCTCGAGAAAAGAAGCGATATGTCGTCCGGGATCCTCGTGCTCACGTCCTTCAAACTGCACCGAATTCTGCTACATATTAATAATACTAGATTTAATTTCAAAAGTAGGTGCATCTATAGTAGGTCTAATAATACTCGGCTGCAGGCCTTCACGTCCGGGCTGATTTGATTCATTCAAAGGTCGCTCGTCGTTCGCCATGATGATGTGTCCTTCGTCAGCTGGGCCCTCGGCCTCAGCGGGTACCACCTGCTCCGACTCACCAGCTGTGAGTAGAAGGCCAACCGCACGAGATCTTTCGCGAAGACGTCTCCTCAGATCACGCTCAGGCTCGTCTGACGGCTCAACAACTTCTGGAGCGGGGGTTGAAAACATCAACTTGCAAACGAAAAATGACACAATGAATATTTTATTAATATAATAATGCTGTTTTTTTTGCTGAAAAGAAACAGAATATTTGTAAACACGGGCTAGAAATTTTATAAAAATTCGAAAATGGGCCCAAATTTTTTTAAAAATTAAAATAACTAAAATAATCGAATCGGCTAGTATGAAAACAATTTTTCGGAGCCGAAAATCCAAAGAATAAAGGAATAATTAGTCCGAATTCGAACAAATAAATGAAATAAAAAATTTACAAGCATATGAAATGAGCTTGAAAACGAATAAATCGAATTAAAAACAAGAAATATTAGCAAATAAATCAACAAATAAATAATCACGTAAATATTCATAAATATTAACAAATATGTGCACCGATAAATTAATGACTTGGGTCGTTCCTAAAACTCGCCACTTCCCCGGCAAAGGCGCCAAAAACTTGACGTGTGCGCGTATATACATGTTTTTGCAATGAATCTAACACACGATTCGGTTTTAAATTTATAAAAGTGATTTATACTTCAACATTAGAACACACACGAAAGGGCAAGTATACCCCGTCATATATGTAGTAAAACATCGGTAAGAACCAAGTATCGATCCAAGGAAGTGGGCGGAGAAATAATACTAGACCTTTATCATTAAATTACTGGTAGGAAGATAAGTTGTGTGATTTTCTAAAAACTAAAGTAAGCATAAACAAATATTGATAAAAACATATTATACTCCAAATAAGAAAATAAGTATATAGCCTTGCTTTATACACAACCAAAGCATGTCAACTATGTCAGTTTTGTCACTAGAAACATTTGGTCAATTCTTCATTTTCAAGACAATTAGTATCCCTTTCGGGAATCCTAACATTACAATCATTCGGAAAGCAAAAACGATAAACACACTTTAACCACCTAAAATTGTTCTTTAACGTGCAATTGATAAATGTCTATGAAAATCTCTAAAAATAAGTTAGTCATTCGTTAAGAGTTTTCTAACCTCACTTAATCAAGGAAAGCGACACCGATAAACACAATGCAACCACCGAGACAAGCATAAACTAGATTAAATCATAACCGAGTTCATTTTACAAATCTTGCACATAAATTCACCAAGATAGCAATTTTGGCCTAAACTACTAACTAAGCTAACAATTTATGACAAGAAATAACGACACCATTTAACCTGTTAAGGCCCTTACGCGTAGGAAAGCTTTCTTGATTAACAATAATTACCTTTTATTAAACCACTAACCATTTCTAGTATCATGGTGCACACATTTTAAACAAGTTAAACAAGTTAAGCATGTTCAAAGTCTACTAATACATGATTAATTAAGCTTCATCTTTCAACTATCTCAACTAACCAAATACTAATCATCCAACATAATTACTTATAATCAAGAAATCAACATCAATAAACAAGGTTCAAACTAATCATCAAAGATTAACATAGAAAATGCTTCAAAGTGTCATTACAAACAAAATCAACATACTAATGGTTAAAATGAAGCAAGGGATATAGTGTTTTTGCCCAAAGGCTTACATTAATACATAATAATCAATCTCAATGCTTGAAACATAACAAAATCATGGAAAGACTTAAGAATTCAAACCATGAACAAGCATAAGAATGAGAATCCGGATAGTAACGGAGCTAATTGGCACAATGTGGCTTGAATCCGGGTCAAAAGCAGAGCCTCCGGAGCCTGTGAAATTGCCTGATGAGCTCCCAAAAACCCAGAATATCGAACATAATGCTTCTGTTTGTTTTTTATAACATTTTGCGATCACACGGTCGTGCCAATAAAGTGCACGACCGTTCACTTTTACATTTCGTTGCACCATACTTTTGTGACATCAGCAGATGTTGACCGGTCTTCGATCTCGCACGGTCATGCCATGAGTCGCACGTGCGTGCAACTCCGGGTTTGGGCGGCAAGGACATCTGAACGGGCAGTGCATTTCCGATCTTGGCTTGGTCGCCGGGGTTGCACGGGAGTGCCTCCAGCCGCACGCTCGTTCCTTTCCGGGTAATGCTTGCACTCCGGATCGCACTGGCGTGCAATGTCGGGTTGAGCTTTGTTGTCGGATCCGCACGGGGGTGCCATGAGTGGCACGGCCGTGCAACTTGCGCAGGTCAGAATTCTTCACAGAATGTTCGCACTTTTGTCGTTTCATCCGGAAAGTCCTCGTTTTCATCATCTTCTTGTTTGGCATGCTGTTTTAGACCTGTAAAAAAAAGTATACTTGATTAAGTATCCGATTAACGGTTTTACGGTCGAAAACGCATCAAATGGGGGTAAAATGGGGGAATAAAGTATGTATAATTTGACGAATATCAACATTCCTTAAATTGTAGCCATTTTTTGAGTGTTTATTTTCTGGTGTCTAATCCGCATATATATCAACATTGCTCTTGATTTTTTGATTGTATGTCTCTAAAATGTCAACATATACACGTGTGATTTAATTTATGAAGATTTTTCATTGCCGAGAACATAGATCGGAGAATAAAAAAGGCGTAAGGTTCACAATGGTGTAAAACTAAAATGTTATATACTGGGCTAGGATTAGAGTTACAGGAACAAGGGCCAAACCAACCACCCAAGAATGGAATCGTCGAGCGAAAACACTTGACAACCTCTTGGAAGTAGCTTTTCTTGCCACCAGACCTTTCTCCATAAATTACTGATGCCGTCACTAAACAGATTCATTAAATTGTAGCCATTTTTTGAGTGTTTATTTTTTGGTGTCTAATCAGCATATATATCACCATTGCTCTTGATTTTCTTGACTGTAGATATCTTAAATGTCAACATATACACGTGTGACTTTGTTTACGAAGATTTTTCAGTGCCGAAAACCTCGATCAGAGAGTAACAAAGGCGTAAGGTTCACAATGGTGTAAAACTAAAATGGGATATACCGGGCTAGGATTCGAGTTACAGGGACAAAGGACAAACCAACAACCCAAGAATGGAATCGTCGAGCGAAAACACTTGACAACCTCCTGGAAGCTGCTTTTCTTGCCACCGGACCTTTCTCGATCAATTAGGAATCTGATGCCGTAACTAAACACATTCCTTAAATTCTTGCCATTTTTTGAGTGTTTATTTTTTGGTGTCTAATCCGCATATATATCACCATTGCTCTTGATTTTCTTGACTGTATATCTCCAAAGTGTCAACATATACACATGTCATTTAGTTTACGAAGATTTTTCAATGCCGAGAACCTCGATCAGAGAGTAAAAAAGGCGTAAGGTTCGCAATGGTGTAAAACTAAAATGGGATATACCTGGCTAGGATTCGAATTACAGGAACAAGGGCCAAACCATCCACCCAAGAATGGAATTGTCGAGCGAAAACACTTGACAACCTACTGGAAGCAGGTATTCTTGCCACCAGACCTTTCTCCATCAATTAGGGATCTGATGCCATCACTAAACACATTCTTTAAATTGTAGCCATTTTTCGAGTGTTTATTTTTTGGTATCTAATCCGCATATATATCACCATTGCTCGTGATTTTCTTGATTGTATATCTCTAAAGTGTCAACATATATGTTAGTGCATTACGTCTATTGACTTCGTCTTGTATCATGTAATAGGATAGGTTAGAATAACAAGTGCACGAGGTTCGAGAATCAACGATTAGAAGTTAAGATGTTGATTTCGCTTATAATGACCAAGGTCACGTGGAGCGAAATCAGAAACTTCTGATTTCGCTCATAAGGCATTTGGTCATAAAAGCGAAATTAGCTCATGTATATATAGTGCACTTGTTTGTTCATTTGGCACGGATTCAGAAATTGTAACGAAGTGCTGCCAAACTGTTCTCAGGTTGTAATCAGAGTTAAATCAATACAAGAGACATTATAGTTAGTTTGAGCGTCCGTTTCATTAATTCCGCCTTTAAATCGGATAGAAAACTCTTCTGATCGACTCATTCGGGTCCAACAACGATCCTACAAGTGGTATCAGAGCTCAGGAGGAAGAGTTTAGCTCAATTGTATCAGATTTCTGTCTTCTACACCTTCTTTCTTCAGTAGAACAAAATTTACCGGTCAAAACCAGATCAAAATTTCACAAATCGTTTAAAATTGGACATAGATAAACCCTTGAAAGTTTCACATCTAAATTCGGACTAAAAATGGACAAAAATGGACATCGAATTGATTTCTCTTGTATGGACATTTGTGATTTCGCTCATAGTAACATCCTGATTCGCTCCAGAAGTGTTGATTTGGAGATTACGCTCTTGTGTATATTCTAATTTCGCTCCAAGGTCCATCAGATTTCTCTCCATGGTACAAAGATCACTTGATATCGCTCCAAAGTCCACCCAGAACCCTGATTTCGCTCCAGAGTTCAAACTGATTTCGCTCTAAAGACTTAAAGTCTAATTTCGCTCATAGTGTTATTCTTTGATTTAGTTCGAAAGGGAATACTTGGTTAAAATATGATTTCGCTCAAGAGTCATATTTCGCTCGAAAGTGAACTTTTTCGTGTCAAGATCATTTCACGACAATCGAGTGTTGGTTTATTACAGTTTATTTGATCTTGATTAAACTGATTGAGTTTCTTTGTTTGTTCTCAGGTGTTTGAAGATGTCAAGCAATGGTGAAGAGTTTTACAACACATTTTACAATGCATTCACTTCCTAATCGACAGATAGAAGATCTGAGATGAGAGAATATTCAAGAGAGATTTCGGAGAATTTGAAGTTTGAGAACATGTATGGAAGCCAACAGAAACCACCAAAGCTAATGAAAGTTGAAGATTATAACTGGTGGAAAAACTGTTTTGAGGGTTGGGTAAAAGCTTTCGCTCCTAAAAGCTGGTTAAAACTGAAAAATGGATACACTGAACCAGTAAAAGAGGGAGGAGAGTTAATAGATGCGAAAGATTTCACAGACATAGACATAAAAAATGTTGTGGCTGAATATAAAATGATCACATTAATCAAACAATCAGTAAGAGAAGATATTATTTCGTTACTTGAACTAGAGAAAATTTCGAAGAGTTTGTGGGAAGCGTTAGAGAGAAAATGTGTAGAAAGTAATGAAATTGTTAAAAACAAAAAGAAATTGTTGTGTAAAGAGTTTGATCTTTTCAGTTGCATGAAAAATGAATCTGTTTGTAAAATGATCGAAAGATTTGGGCATCTGAAAAGGAGATGGTGGATAAATTGTTTGATTCATTGCCAAATGATCAAGATTGGCAATACTTCGCTCTAATGTTGAAAAATACAATCAAGCCTGAAGATTTAAAAGTGGATTTGCTGATTGAAAGGCTTGAAAGCCATGAGTTGGAGATAAAGAGATATAAAGTCAACAATCCAGCTTATTAGCAGAATGTAGAGCTTTACTACAGAGGAAATGTACCGCAGGCTGGGTCTCCAAGAACAGCATTTTCTGCAGAAAATTCAAATTCAGTAAACAATGAAAGTCTTCACAGTGGTTTTCACAGTGGATCTTCTTCAAACACTTCAAGTCAATCTGCTTCCAAGAATTTATTTTAGTGTAATATCACAGTGGATTTGAAGAATGGGAAGAATTTCAACGAAGAGTCAGCGAAACAACAGATGGTATTCTTAGCATCAGTGCTTGAATCATATGAAAGTCTCGTTGCAGGGAAGATTGGCAACACCAACTTGACGAAAGAAGATTACGATCAAATCGATCCTGAGGAGATGGAATTGATCGACATAAGATGGTGCATGGCCAGTGCAGTGAGGAGGGCACAACGCTTCATGGAGATAACCGGAAGGAAGTCTATTGGTGGACCCTCTACCAAGTTAGGCTTTGATAAATCAAAGGTGACATGTTTCAAATGTAAACAGAAAGGTCACTTTAAGCACGAGTGAAGAAATGATTATGCTGATGATTCTGAAAACCCGTTCAAAGAAGATTATTACAAGAAAGCGATGTATCATCAGAACAAGTCTGAGCCTCCAAGGTTGAAACAGCCTGAAGAAAAATCAAGGGCTCTTGCAGTTATTCATGACGATGAAGGTTATGACTGGAGTCAAGTTTGCCCTGAAGGAGATGCAGTTGGATATGCATTTGTGGCTGATGTTGATTCTGATATATGGTGGAAAGCAGACTATGCAAGATGGGAAATCGGAAAATTAAACGAACCATTCAAAGAAGCCCAGAGATCAAAAAGATGGAATGATGAGTTGGAATGTTACATGGATCCACGGGGTAATCCAGTTGTTGACCCATCAAAAGTGGATTTCGAAGCTGTAACAAATTTGCTTCCAAGACAGACTACTTTCAACACAAGAAGGTTATCTGATAAAGAATATTTGCCGGATTTGGAGAGCAAGATAAGAGGGGTTTGTGAAGCAAGTCTACCGAAGATGGTAGAAATGAAGAAGAGAAAAGAAGAAGAATTGAAGAAGATGATTGAAGAAGTGAAGACTGTCACAAAGCTTGCTGCTGAAGAGGATCTGAAAGCTGAAGAAGGATAGAAGAAGAAAGAAGAACCGGTGCTGAAAAAGACTGAAGAAAAGATTGTAAATTTGAAGTCTGTTAGTTATGATGGTGCTGGTGACGAGAAGAAACAAGAGCTGAAACAGACAGAGGTAGCGGAAAACACCAAGGTGCCAATCACTGAGGTAAATTCTGATTCTAAAATCTTAAAATCAACTGAACAATGCAAGAAATGCATGGAAACATGTAGAGCTTGTACTGAAAAAAATGAATTGATGAAAACAAAAGAAATTGAAGCAAACAAACTTGAAAATGTTTTCAAAAAGAAATGTAAAGAAATGGTAGAAAAAGAAGAAATTTTGAAATTAAAAGTTGAAAAGTTAACACAGAAATGTCATGGTCTTGAAGAAGAAAATAAGATTTTGAAAGAAAAGTGTAATGCTAAATGTGTTGATTGTGCTGAAAAAGAATCTAAATTTCAAGATTTACAAAAACAGTATGATTCTTTAAAGTGGTCAAGTCAGAGAGTACAGGAAGCTTATGATACTTTGATGAGCCAAGTCAAAAGTTTTGATCAAAGATTGTCTGAAACTTTAGTCACTAAAGAAATGTATGAAAGAAAGTTTAAAGAAAAGCAACTTGAATTGAACAAATGTGTTGATGAAATTGCTAATCTTAAACAAGTCTTGGTTGAAAAAGAAAAGGTTGTAACCAAACTTCAAAGTTATCATAACTCTTCGTACATTCTCGAACGCATTTTCAACATCACACCAGATGATAAAGATACTGACAAGAACAAAAAGGGTATTGGTTCAGAATTTCATCAGATACCACCACCATTGAGAAACAATTATACTTTTATGGTGAGGAAAAGGTGGCAAAGGGTTTGAACATAGCTGACCAGTTACCTGAAAGTATCGATGTGACTTACTCCAAATCTGATGATGCTAATGATTCAGAGGTGGTAAGTAAGGTTGTTGAAAGCGTTTTGAAAGATGAGTCTACAAAAGGTAAGTCTGAATCACAGGATGAAAATGAAGGAAATCTTTATGATGGATATCTGAAAAACACAAAATCCGAGAAAAATTTGAATGATGATTTAAAAGGATTGGTTTATACCATGATTGGATCGGACAAATTATTCTTAGATGTTGTATTCCCGATTTAGAATGTGATTTTAGAAAAGGTCGATATAGTTTTCAAAATGGTTGAGATTGAGAAGTCTGAGATTCCAAAGTTTGCTGGTAAAGGTCACAAAACTTTTTATAACAAACCTGGTTTTAAAAAGAAAAACATGAAGGCTGGTTTGGGTTATAAAAAGAAACAGAATTGGAAGAAAAATGAAACACAAAATGTTCAGGCAAAAACAAGTTTTGTTCAAGGAAAAAGCTTAGCAGAAGAAGAAAAACTCAAAATTGGACAACAGTCTAATGAGGAGTTTGATGTTATGAAAAAGAAACAACAACAGGCCAAGGATGTTTCAAAGAAAGTGTGTTTTAAATGTGATCAGATTGGACATGTTGCACGAAAGTGTCCAAATCCAAAGCCTGTTAATGTTGAAAAACAGAAATCTGAGGATGTGAAACCAAGGTCAACCAGATTTGATTCGAACCAAACTCGGAGGTACAATACAAACAAGTTTGCTTCTAATCAAAATTGGAAATCAAACCGAACAGGTTCGATTCAAGACAGACCTGGAATTCTCACACACCCAGATTCAGAACAACACAGAGTTGGAAAACATCAGTTGATATGACAAAACCTCAATAGTTTTGGAAACCAAATGTTGTTAAGAAACAAAGTGTTCAAAAAGAATCACATTTTTACAAACGAGGAACACCGACAGGTCAAACATGGTCTGTTAAGAAACATGTCAATTCGGTAAAAGAAGAAAAAGCTGATATTAAAATTGATGATGTTTTTGAGAAAAATGAAAGAAATTGTCCAGTTTTACCTGGAAAGATTCATGTTCAACTACCTGAGTCTAAACAGGCTTGGGTTGCGTTGTTCAAATGAT
This sequence comes from Helianthus annuus, assembly GCF_002127325.2. Classification (NCBI taxonomy): domain Eukaryota; kingdom Viridiplantae; phylum Streptophyta; class Magnoliopsida; order Asterales; family Asteraceae; genus Helianthus; species Helianthus annuus. The sequence goes on from NC_035446.2 coordinate 113,764,551, forward strand.
CAAATTGTTGCATGTGCAGGTGCTCATCGGAACTAAAGATCGTGAGAATGAAAACAAGAGCAGCCTGGCACAGGAAGAGGTTGCAGGACCCTGGTTTGGTTGAACATGGAGTTTAGTTTAATTGTTTTCTGTACATAAATAAACAATATTTTCAAAACCCTAAAAACTTAAAAATTAAAAAACCAAAAATGTTTGTTTTTAATTTTGTTTTGTATATACGTTGATTGAATACGCCGAAACCCTCACGGCTGAACAAACATGATTACTTTCACAAGATTGAAAAACGGTTTTCAAACTGTAAAAGATCAATGGGCTGTAAATCATGGGGGTAATTACTGCTTTTTGTGCAAATAATTCATAGTCAGCAGAAAATGGATGGCGAGACAAAGCTATCTACATCGGTTGTCAAATTTTTTAATGATTTTGCATTTTAGGGGGAGAAAAATTTGTCAGAAAATACAAAAACATTAGAAAATTTAAAAAATACAAAAACATGATAAAATTGAATAATTGAGTTTTGCGTAAAAAGAGGAAATGATAGTACATCAGTAGACAGTTACAGTATGCTAAAGATTTGTATAGAATTAAATAGCGTTAAACAGTCTCACTGGTGATATGCCGATAGATTTTATACACTTAGTAAACTTTTTCGGGATATAAACCTAAATTCAAATACTTGCTTATTTCGTGGGGAACACTACTTGCTTATTCAAATACTTGCTTATTCTGAGATACTAGGTCTTTATACTCAGTGATATCTAGGGTATTATTCCGGGACTTCTGCTGAATGGAAATTCTGACCTAGTCCCTGAATAATACTTTCTGCATTGCTTGAAAATAGCAAACACCCTCAGCATAAAAAACAATGAAACATTGCAAAATGCTAATCGTGTGCTGTTGTAACTAAAAGATCCTCTAAAGGGGACACACCAAAAAGTCGAAGCCGTCATCTCTCTGCGTATACGGAAGTATCGACCTGAGCTCTCACGGCCCTCGCATTTAACCCCTGGCAGATATCATCTGTGGTATACTCACCTGTAAGACTAAATATTTGGGATTCTAGATACGGGAGTATATTCAAGAGGTGGGACACATGAATGAGTTTTGTGACACCTGGGTCACTGAGACCATCAAACAAATACCAAGCCAATGAAATATTGTATTTCATACTTGGGATATGTATAAAAATGTGTATCTTTTGCACATATCAACTCTTGTTCGATTTTAAGCTCTAAATCGCTTTCTAAAAGGTTATACGCGCGCTGATGCGTAAATATAACCAGTTTAATGCAACAAACACTCCGTAATAGTGTAATAGGCTTAACATACCTTAAATAACCTTTACATAACTTAGAAATAAGTTTTGAAGGCTTTGGTATGGCAAAATCAAGTTAAATCGCTTACAGGGACTAAATTTGACAAACTGTGAAAGTATGCCAATTTGAACTGTAACAGACATTCCGGAACATGACCATAAGTTAAACACACCTTAAAAATCCTTTACATAGCTTAGAAATAGGCTTTGAGGTGTTCGGTGTGCTAAATAAACTTTTGCATCATTCAGGGACTAAAAGTGTCAAAAAGTGCATAAGTTTGAACTTTCGCGCATGACTTACGTTCTGAATACATCCGGACATCCAAAAATTTATGTAAGCATTATAATATTATGCCTTAGTGTTTGGCATGAGAAAAATCCATTCGTCGTGGAATTTGGTTCGTTTCTCGCGCTTATGCGCATTCCGTCGTAATTAAGCGAACATCGCGATCGTACGGCCAAACGAACCAACATCTGGCATATTTTTTAGCATGTTTCATGTCCTCAATGTTTAAGCATCATTTTAGGGCCTTAAAGATGGCTTAACGGGCCTTAAACATGTCGGAAATGGCCCTAAACCACAACAGGGACCTAAACTGTCATTTCTGAAACTTGTTTTCTGATCTGGACATCCAGGCGGCCCGTGTAAGCCCAGTATGAACTCTTACCTGGGCCGCGTCAGCCTCCCAGACCAGATTCAATGTTTTAATCCACTTGCAGCAACCTTTCAAACCTCCAAAGGGCAACGCCACGTGTCAAATCCCTATGGTGGGGGCAAAATAAGCCACCATAACATTGCGACAAGTGTACGGGTTAGATCGAGGCACGATATTCAAGAAACGATCATAACGGTCTTGCATATCCTATAAATACCCCCCTCCCCATTTGGTGTAAAACCCACAAATCTGATCAAAGAGCTCTAAGTTGATGCCATTGCTTCATACCTGAGCTCTTGGATCAAGTTTAGCTTTCGAGGACCCTTCGTAAGTGTTCTTTCGTTCTTTTATTCGCTTTTCGAGTCCGAAAGTCAAGCTTTGTTTGACTTTCTGCGTTGACCAGGTTATGGTCAACACAAAGTTCGTTCGAACTTCATAACGTGAGCGTGATCACGATGGTTATAGTCCCTAGTGACTACACCTACTGATTACCACGTTATCTAGGCTCAGTGACGAGTCGTAGTTTCGGCCAAAATGCGCATTCTTGCGTATTTTGTAACCAAACTACTCATAAGTATCAAAACCGTTTGTTTTGACACCAAACCTGTTTTCTAAACTTAGTTAAGCATGTTCTAACATGCTTAGCTCGTCACTTTTAGTATAGTGCTTATATAGGGTCGTAAGGTAAGCGATCTAAACAATCGCTTATACTTTCGAACCCGACCCATTTGGTCGATCTTTAGGATCCGACCAAACACATTAGGTGACCATAGTTGTATAGGGAATAACCTTCCGAGGTTATACCTTGTGGTCACGACGTTAGGCGTTCCAAGCGCGTTTTACGCGAACGACGCGTTAAGGTAGCATAAGCTACCAAAACGGGTCGTAATGGGTCGTAAGAACTTAGGTTAAGTTTCACTTTAGTATGTGGGCTTTGTTAAACCATATTACACGAGTCTCCATACTCGTTTGGTTTACGAACCCGCATCCTATCCAATCCTCCGATTTAGGTCCGGTATATTAACATAGTTACCTATATTAGGTGCCGTTTGATATCCGTGATCTCTAGCATTGTTTGGTTGTTATACAAGGACTTCAAAGCAATCTCAGGTGAGTACATAGACCCCTCTTTTATTGTTATCCAAACTGTTTTGGGGTGAAACACATGTGCCTACTTGTTACTTTCATGCTTTCCTGTTTTCACATCATATACTTGCTATGTTCATTAGTACATTTATAGTACATGATTTCATTACATTTTATGCTATGTATGCTCATTGTGTGCATACTTAGTACATCACTTTACAATACATTTCATGCTACGTGCGCCCATTGTGTGCATACTTAGTACATTGTTTTACATTGCATTTCTGTTGCATATGCTCATCCAGCATATGAACACATTATACTACATTTTGAACCGTTGTAACCATTTGACTATGTGAACCGTCTTAACCCTTTGATTATATGAACCGTTTGTAACCATTGAACCATGTGAACCAGTTGTATCCGTTGACATGATTTACATTTGACAATAGACATTTGACTATACATAAACATTTCTACAATTGTTAAACATTCATCTTGATGGTTTGGTTTGAGTAAGTGATCTAAGTAACGAGGCGTGTGTAATATGATACAAGCAGGATGGATACGCCGCTGGTACTTCCTATATATAAGTGTTTGTATGGTATAACATATCGTAGCATTATTTGAATCATTTCAATTTGAGACATATAACATTTTATACAAATAACACACTTTTCACAAGACATTGATTTACAAACAACTTATCTTATACAAACTCATTTTACATGGTTATTCATTTAACCATACATTATTCTCTTATTTATACATATCATCTGATCTTATCGTTTTTCAAATGATTTACAAGACAAAGCAAATTACAAGGTTCATGACTAAACATTTTCTCAAACATAAGTCATGAATTCTGTTTTCACAAAACCTATGTATCTCACAGGCATTTTTATGCTGACGTACCTATTTTCACATGTATTTTCAGGAGATGATGCATAGGACTTATCAAGACATACTTAGGCGGACCTGTGCCTTAGTGACTTAAAACGAGACAAGAACTAGTTAATTTATGTTATGTACTCTTTGGTTCTTGTTTAAAACAATGTGAACTTTCATGTTTGATTAATAAAACGAAACTTCAATTGCCATGGATTTGAAACAATAAATTCTGTTACAACACTCCCCGACGTTTCCGCCACGTTTTGTATGTTCTTCATGGTCGGGGTGTGACAGAAGAGTTGGTATCAGAGCCAATGGTTATAGGGAATTAGGTTATTAGTAATGCTTTGACCTAGTCTATAACCTTCCTAGGACGCTAATGCGAGTTTACTTGCGTTTAGTCATAAAACAATACCGTCACCTATCCTTAGGCGACGACCACAACAAGAACATAAGTTTCAAAACCGCTTTGAAAACTAATCATTTGTTCTAGGATGATTGATTACTAGGTTTTGAACCCCTTTGAATTTTCAAAACTCTCGTCACAGTTTTGGGTCCTAAATAGTGTGAACACGTGCAAACTGGAAGAGTGAATGCCTGTACCCTGGGTTTTCTGTCTAAGGCTAGAGTGTTCGTACAAATCCACATAATCGGACCAGTCACTCTTACCTGGGAACTCTTGGGGTGAGTGTCCACTTATAGGCGAGCATGTCTTCGCGACACATTATGAGGATCTATTTGCTTTGATTTAGCCTTTGTGTTGTTTATTCGCTTCGTGGTTCAAACAAATGACCATCAACCATGATTATGGTCATTGTAATGTCCTATTCTTACCCAATGCCATTTCATTTGTTTTCTTTCTTGTTTCTCTTTTAGAATGCCTCCTCGACGCGAAAACCAGATAGCGACTGCCGAACTGGCAGAAATCATTGTGCAGCAAATGGCTGCTCAATTCCCAAACCTCTTTGCTCAATGGAACCAAGCCAACAACAACAATAATGCCCCCTGCAACTTCAAGACGTTCAACTCAGCTAAGCCATCAAAGTTTTCTGGGTCTCAAGGAGCGACTACACTTCTACAATGGTTCGAGAGTTTAGAGAGCACCTTCAGACATGTTCAATGTCCAAACGAGCGAAAGGTAGAATTTGCATCTAGCATCTTTGAGAAACGAGCTTTGACATGGTGGAATAGTGTGATGAGAGATAGGGGTGCCGATGTGGCACTGGCTCAAACATGGCAAGAGCTTCGAGCTCTGATGATGAAGGAATTCTGTCCTCGTCAAGAGATCAGGGCCTTGGAAACGGAGTTCGACGATCTTAAGCAAGTTAGCGATGAGCATCGAGCCTACACGGATCGTTATGAGGAGTTAAGTTTGTTATGCCCGAATATGGTTACGCCTTTGGATAAGGCAATGGAAAAGTACATTGATGGCCTCCCTGACTCAATACAAGACATTGTGACTGGTAGCAACCCTACTACAGTTAGACAGGCCATTGAGCTATCTGCAACCTTGACTGAATCAAAGATCAGGAAAGGTAAACTTTTCCGAAAAGGTGACAAGAAACCGGTCGAGGAATCGAACCCAATTGAGGAATCAAAGACCATGGATGAACAGACTGGATCCCCTAAGAAGTCAAAGAAGCGAAAGACTTCTCAGAACTTCGCCATGGTTACTCACAATGGTCAAGCCGTCCCCAACCAACCAGCTCAACCCCCTGCTAGGAAACCATACAATGGAACTGCACCCCTGTGCAACCAATGTAGCCTCCATCATCATGCCAATGTAATGTGCCGCAAATGCCAGACTTGTGGACTTACAGGCCATACAGCAAGAGTCTGCCCAGCTGCAGCTGCGCCAAACCCAGCTGGCAATAATCCTGCTCAAGGTCGTTTTCTACCAGGTTCTTGTTTCAACTGCGGCGAGATGGGTCAATTCCGAAGAAATTGCCCAAAGCTTGCTAATGCAAATCCAGCACAGGGATGAGCATCTGGCTGACTAGAAGACAACACCGTTTAGAAATAATCACGTCTTATGTATTATTTTCTTTTGTTGTCAAGGTCCAAGAAACAGTTGTTATCGTTGTTCATAAATAAATCTTTTATTTACATTGCAATGTATTTATGTGGTTGCATGTATAAACAACATATCCCTTAAAATACCGACAATCAAGGAACCGTATTCCTTGAAGAACAAACTACCCCCAAAATTCTCCCATTCTATGATCTCTTGCATTTTCCACGAAATTCCTAAGTACCCGTTTCTTCTAAGGAAACGAAGTACAAGGCGCAAGTTACAACACAAGACGAATACCCAAAGTACCACTGTAAATCCTTAATAGGGTACCTAGGGGTATTTCCGTAAATCCTAAAATTGATGTGTTCCTTAATTCGAATATTACGTTTCTTTGAAAACAAAATCGAATTTTTGGGAGATCTTCCTATCTTTTCAGATAGATCCCAGAGGACATTGTAGCCCATCGACTGGTTTCCATATCCATTCTCAATCGATAAAAAATTAATAACAAATTAATAACCAAGTTAAACAACTATGTGATTATGTGCTTATGTGTTCCTTTTTATGTTTTTGGTGTAACCCAAGTTTTTTTTATCTAAATCCTCGCAGAATCTTCCATATCTACGAATAAGGGATTATAATAGAATACTCAAAGTTACTACATAAAATCCTTAATGGACTTCTACGTTGTAGTTAAGTCCCTTGGATTATAAAGTACTACTCCATAATTAGACCCCTTGAGTGGTCTAGTTAAACAGATTGATCCGAAAATCTGGTTAGGAATATCATGTGATGATATAGCTGGAAAGACTCCTTGGTGGTCTAATTAAAGAGATCATCTGTCGATCTAATTAAAGGGACCCTATGGTAGTCTAGTCACCCTCATCACAGGTTTGATTTTCCTCCCCTAAACATTACAAGACAAACTGTGCGGACTATGCAAGGAATTACGTAATTATGGATGCATACATAATTATGGAATTTAGTGCACAGAAACCACAGCGAGCTTTGTCATGTGCCTAGAAGTTAACTCCATTCATTTCCATTTCTGAGGAAGCACCCGTTGAAAATGACTCCGTTTATTCATTTTCGTTTCTGAAGATTGTCCGTTGAGGAAATGAATATCCGTTTGATTATCCTTTTCATTTCCATTTCTGAGGAAGCACCCGTTGAAAATGACTCCGTTTGTTCATTTTCGTTTCTGAAGATTGTCCGTTGAGGAAATGAATATCCGTTTGATTATCCTTTTCATTTCCATTTCTGAGGAAGCACCCGTTGAAAATGACTCCGTTTGTTCATTTTCGTTTCTGAAGATTGTCCGTTGAGGAAATGAATATCCGTTTGATTATCCTTTTCATTTCCATTTCTGATGAAGCACCCGTTGAAAATAACTCCGTTTGTTGATTTTCGTTTCTGAAGATTGTCCATTGAGGAAACGAATATCCGTTTGATCATCCTTTTCATTTCCATTTCTGATGAAGCACCTGTTGAAAATGACTCCGTAAGTTCATTTTACGTTTCTAAATATTGTCCGTTGAGGAAATTGTAGGTCCCCTTGATGTGTATGGATCTTTCACAGAATTGTATATCTAACCTAGAGTGCGGAATCGTCTAGATCAGATTTGCACAGAAACGAGTAGAAAACAGAATTCAATCAAACGGGTCTTCTATTGATTATCCAAACTAGCAGTTTTACAATCAATTCAAGACCTCACAACCTCACAGCCTATCTCTGTGATCTTGCTCTAGAACCCTAATTCGAATTCTTTCTCTCTCTCTAGATTTTCTCTCTCTAAAACTCTCTTTAAACTAAAATCCTAATCACAAAACATGTTTATATACCACATGTCTGTGAACTGGGCTTCCTACTGGGCTAGGCCATTTTCCAAGCCCATTACAACAAATAACTCACTAACCAATAAGCTAAGCCCATTACAAAATATCCAAAGACTAAATAATCAAACTATTAAGCTGTTGTCACCGAATATGCACCAATAGACTCCCCCTTGACAATAGCTTCATTGTGTAACTTTGTCTTCAAACATCTGGTGTTCTTTTGGTCTTTGGATAGCGTCAGCTACACAGCTTCTTACATCAACAGACCCCCCCTTAGCTGATGCTTCCAATCTCCAAAACTTTACTTCCTTTGTAGATCAGTTAGCTAGCAATCCTTGGTTAAGCAAGTATCTCCAAACTCTTTATATCACTCTGCAATGTAGTAGAAGGATCCTACCATGCATCTTCACACGTTCTTCACTTCACTCTCAATCTGCACTTTACTTGTATTCTGCACTTCATTTTGATAATTGCATAAATCTGTTTAGAAACACAAGAAAGTGTCTCGAAAAACCATTAGTCTTTTCACAGTTAAAGATAAACCAATATTTTATCTTAATTTGCAAAAACAACTACCTGTTAATTCAAAATGGAAGTCTTTTAAAAAGAAAATATTTTTGGTATTTTTGATATTTTAAGAAAAACAGTAAACTATTTACAAAATTCTTATGAAAAACCAGTTATTCAGGATTCCTCATCCCGTTGAGTTCGACTAAATGTTCAAAGCGAGCCCTGTCAAATGCTTTAGTATAAAGATCTGCCAGGTTATCTTCTGTGTCGACTCAGCACTTTGAACTTCAAATTAAATCATTTAAAAAAAATATATCATTAATCTCACATCCCCCTTCATGTGCCTAGAGCAGCCACTATCAACATAAGTTGATAATCCTCCTTAGTAGCTCCTGCACACATCAACTAAGAAATTAGTTAGATTGGGGGACCCAAGCCTTAATGGTCTTGGGTCGTCCAAATTCACCAACCACTGGAACATCCATCCAATATCCATTACTCCTAACTGGAGTCTTGGATCTCAGACCTGTTGGAATTTGATTTTGATTTCCACTAGGTCTTTGGTCCTGAGGGTTCCTATGTGTGTTTGGACTATTTGACCTTTGAAAATTTTTATTTTGATTCCAAGAAGCATTATTGTTGTAATTTCTAAAGTCATTGTTATAAAAATTTCGACCACCATTATTTTGGTATCGATTTTGATATTGACCTTGACTTCTGAAATTATTTGAATTTTGATTGTTCATTCTTGGTGAACTGCTTCTAGGTCTCTCAAATTTGCCTGGTGGAGATTTGGGCTGAAATCTTGGTTGATTTCTTTGAAAACGAGGAACTTGTGGAGTTCCTTTTTCAGCCTTATCCACACCAACAGCAACTTTCTCTGGTTGCTTAGGAGCAAATTTCTTTGGAGAGTTGGACTCTCTCTCCTGCTTATCACCACTCTTCTCTGGTGACTTCTCTCTCTTCCTCTCACTAACTTGTGCTTCACTCTTTTTGTTAGGACAGCAGCTAGCTACATGTCCTTTGGTGTGACATTTGAAGCACGACATCTTTTTCGAAGACTTCTTATCTGAAGCCTTTGAACTAGATTCAGGCTTTGATGATGATGCCTTAGAAGGATTAGGTTCAGTTTGCTTAATTTCAGAATTTTCTATGTTTTTATTTTTAGCAAACTCTACGTTCGATTCATTTTCAATAACAGCTGTTTCCTTTTTCATGTCACTTCCTTGAACAAAACTAATCTTTTTAACAGAAGTTGAATTTTTATTCCTAGGATGTGAAGTTTTCGTTTTCAAAACAGGTTTGCTGTGATTATCCTTCTTGGCCTCATCTCTCTCAGACTCATCCCCTTGACTTGATGTGGAACTACTTGGTGCTGTTGACATAAAATTGGTTAGCTCATCTTCATCAGGTAGGAATGAATAATCATGACTAAGAGGAGGTGGGACTTCATTATATCCCACACTAGTCTTGTCATTACTCTTCTTTAACCCACCTATCATATGTTTCATAACAAAAGTAGAATCCCTGAATTGACTCAATTTCTTTTCAAGTTCAACAATTTTGAGTTGTGCATCTGTCAACTCTTTGCATTTATCAGAAATCTCTTTTGTTTTCTCAGCCATCATGTCATGAGCTAAATCTATGACTTGAAGTTTTTCATTTAGTTTGCAGGTTAAAGAATCAATTTCAGTTTCATAACTTTTTATTTTCTTCAAGTATAGAGATTCATTTCTTTTAGCGAAAAAATTTGATTCTTTAATGTTAGACATTTCGCTTACCAAACTTTGGTTGTGTGTGGACAACCTGTCAACTTCACCCTGTAGTTCATGGCATTTTAAACACACAGAATTTGACTTTACCTCTCCTGTCTGTTTGTCAAGGTTTGCCATTAGTGCCGCAAGCTGAGCTTCCATTCTTTTGTATTTTTCATCCTTTTCTTCAGCTTCCCTTTCACAGTCAGACTTTTGCTTTTCATCTTCAGCAACAGTTGTCTGATCATCCTTCTCTGCTGCAGCTTTACTCTCTACCTTCACCTCAGCATCAACTTTCACTTCAGCATCTCCCTCAGTAGCTTTATCATCATCAATAGGCACTATCTCTGCCATGAATGCCTGAGTGGCATTCTCATTGTCTTCTAGATGAATGCTCCAAACATACGAACCTTCTCGTGCTGTACAGATCAAAGCTTTTGAGCTAGAGTTGTTTGATGCATTCCTGTTATTTGAACTCTGACTCGAATTTTCTTGCTTTTGTTTCTGACATTCCCTTGCAAAATGCCCATAACTTTGACAATTAAAGCACCTCACTTTGGTCTTGTCGAAACCAACACTTCTCCCTACAAACTTCCTTCATGTTCTGTTCATGAACCTTTTCACACGCCTACAAATCATGGCCATTTGCCATTGCAAATCCATCTCCTCAAGATCATCAGGGTCAATCTGATCGTAGTCTTCATCTAAAGTAGCAGGATTAAAAATCTTTCCCTGAATGTAGTTTTCATAAGAAGCAACAAACGAAGCAAGTAGAGCCAAATGTTCTTCAGCAGACTTCACAATCATGGGCATTGACTTAGCACTACTACTCTGCTTAGAAGCTGAAGTTTTCTTTGCTCCTGATGATCCTCCTGAAGCAGCAACAAAACACACATCACCATCCTCATTCACCATAACCTGCTCATTCTCACATGATAGAAACGCAGTAGCAGAGTCGCTAGAAGCGTTGTGAGATGAAGAAGATGTAAGCCCATTGTAAACCGCTGGATCTTGAACATGATCATATCCAGTATCTTTCTTCTTCATGCTGAGCTCATAAGCTCTCAACTTTCCTACTACCTCTTCAAGCTCTTTTGTTTCATAATCTGCTTCACCCTTGATCATAAGAGTGTAGATATCCCACTTGGTACGCAAAGCATCTAGCAGCTTGTCATTCTTCTCTACATCAGAATAGCAATCGATCTCATAATTTTCCATTTCTGACATAAGATGGTAGTAACGAGTGATGATGTCTTCAAGTGACTCATGTTCCATGTACTTGAAAACAGCAAACTGCTTCTTCAGTAGATCAATCTTGTTCTTCTTGACATCAGCATTTCCCGCGTATCTTTTCTCCAAAGCATCCCACATATCCTTTGAATTAGTGTACTTCTTGAAGGTATGCTTGATGCTATCAGGTAATGACATTTTGATTGCAGACAAGGCTCTCTTTTCAGCCTCATACATCTTTTTATCAATATCTTGCATGTTCACATAGGCTGTTCTCCGTGGTCTGCCCTCAAAGTCGTGTGTAGGGTTTGTGTACCCATCTTCAATACATATCCACATGCGTGTATCCTGATATTCGATGAAGGACTGAAAACGATCCTTCCATGTCAGATAATTTTCCACCTTCATCATCTTAGGCGGTTTGTTGGTAGTACCAACCTCATGCTCCATTCTCAACAGCTCATTCAAAGTAGACATGTTCGACATTTTTAACGTAACAGACTGATAAACCGTACAGAATTTTTCCGAAAACAGTGGTTACCAAATTATACCGTTAGAATCGTCTCGAAAAAAACGAATCCAATGATACATAATGTCGAAAACCAAATTCGGGAATTTCCAGAGTTTTTTTTTTGGTCCTAAAAATCAACCGAGTTCAACCGTGCAAACGGTTTGTCGAGATGAGCTACGGACCACTTTCTATTTTCAAAAACGTTAAATCCTCTATACGTATCTAAATAAATACTGCACCTTTTAATTTTGCTGGCAAACCAAGTTAATTTTGCTGTGTCACGCTAATTATGCTGGCAAACCAACTTAAATATGCTCATAGAGTAGTTATAATTATGCTGGTAGAGGAATTATAATTATGCTGGTTTTTTAAATTCGCTGGAATAATTATGCTAGCTGATCAAATTCGCTGGTTAATTATGCTAGCTTAATTTCGCTGGTCAGATTAATTTCGCTGGTCGCCGGTTAATTAATTTCGCTGGCTAATCAGGTCGCTATTACGACGACTTTAATTTCGCCGATTACCGTAATAATGTCGCTGAGGACAATTACAACGGTTACCAAAGTCGCCTTTGTATTTAATTTCACCGGTCACCGAAGTTAAATTCGCTGGATTAGATAATTTCTCTGATTTGTCAGAGGAATTGTTAATTTTGCTAGAAAATTATGGAAACTTAATCTATTCGAAATTATGAAGATTTCCAGATCTTTTCTAACAGAATCCTGCAAGATTAAACAACCAAATCAGTCGAATTTTTTTGAAGAAAATATGAAGAACGCGAAGAACACGAAGAACAATCTTCGAATCTTCAAGACTTTCTAGCCAAAATCCTTCAAAAATCAACCAAACCTGCAATAAAAAACACTTAAACAGCCAAATTAAATATGCAAACAGATCAAACAACCTTAAAATTTTCGAAAATTATATCAAACCCAAAAAAAAATTTCAAAAACCCTAATTCAGGTTTTAATATTTTCGAAATTTAATCCAATTTTTCACCCGAATCTGCAGTCTGCAATTCTGAACCGAGCTTCTTCAAGAGCCTAACGCTCTGATACCAATTGTAGGTCCCCTTGATGTGTATGGATCCTCACAGAATTGTCAATCCAATCAAGAGTGCAGAATCCTCTTGATCAGAATATAGCAGAAATCGTGTGGAACAACAAATCACTTTCAACCGGGTTTCTATTGATTATCAAACAAACGTATTACAATCCATCAAACCCTAATTCGTCCAAGACTATGTCTCTCACGAAATTCTATCTCTCACACAAATGTTTTGGCTGATTAACCTAAACCCTAATGTCTAACCTTGTTTATATAACACAAGGTTACAACTTAGGTTAGGGTTTACTACATGGGCTAGGCCCAATTCGTCCCCCATCACCCAATCTGGGTTTAGTTTAGCCCAAACTCAATTATCTCACTAATACACAGCTAAACCCGCTAATTGTTTATCGTTTAACTAATTACAAGATATCCAAAGACCAAATTTAAGTTGTTGTCACAGAATATGCACCAACAGAAATGAATCCCCGTTTGTTTATTTCTTCATTTCCGTTTCTGAAGAATACTCGTCAAGGAAATGACAGGATTATGCCTTGTATATCTGGTGGTTACTTGACACAAAGTCACAGATGGACTCCTACGAATAAAATTTCGGGACGAAATTTCCTAAAGTAGGGGAGACTATGACCCCTGGGTCACTGAGACCATCAAACAAATACCAAGCCAATGAAATATTGTATTTCATACTTGGGATCTGTATAAAAATGTGTATCTTTTGCACATATCAACTCTTGTTCGATTTTAAGCTCTAAATCGCTTTCTAGAAGGTTATACGCGCGCTGATGCGTAAATATAACCAGTTTAATGCAACAAATACTCCGGAATAGTGAAATAGGCTTAACATACCTTAAATAACCTTTACATAACTTAGAAATAAGTTTTGAAGGCTTTGGTATGGCAAAATCAAGTTAATTCGCTTACAGGGACTATGTTTGACAAACTGCGAAAGTATGCCAAGTTGAACTGTAACAGACATTCCGGAACATGACCATAAGTTAAACACACCTTAAAAATCCTTTACATAGCTTAGAAATAGGCTTTGAGGTGTTCGGTGTGCTAAATAAACTTTTGGATCATTCAGGGACTAAAAGTGTCAAAAAGTGCATAAGTTTGCACTTTCGCGCATGACTTACGTTCTGAAAACATCCGGACATCCAAAAATTTATGTAAGCATTATAATATTATGCCTTAGTGTTTGGCATGAGAAAAATCCATTCGTCGCGCAATTTGGATCGTTTCTCGCGCTTATGCGCATTCCGTCGTAATTAAGCGAACATCGCGATCGTACGGCCAAACGAACCAACATCCGGCATATTTTTGAGCATGTTTCATGTCCTCAATGTTTAAGCATCATTTTAGGGCCTTAAAGATGGCTTAACGGGCCTTAAACATGTCGGAAATGGCCCTAAACCACAACAGGGACCTAAACTGTCATTTCTGAAACTTGTTTTCTGATCTGGACATCCAAGCGGTCCGCGTAAGCCCAATATGAACTCTTACACGGGCCGCGTCAGCCTCCCAGACCAGATTCAATGTTTTAATCCACTTGCAGCAACCTTTCAAACCTCCAAAGGGCAACGCCACGTGTCAAATCCCTATGGTGGGGGCAAAATAAGCCACCACAACATTGCGACAAGTGTACGGGTTAGATCGAGGCACGATATTCAAGAAACGATCCTAACGGTCTTGCATATCCTATAAATACCCCCCCCATTTGGTGTAAAACCCACAAATCTGATCAAAGAGCTCTAAGTTGATGCCATTGCTTCATACCTGAGCTCCTGGATCAAGTTTAGCTTTCGGGGACCCTTCGTAAGTGTTCTTTCGTTCTTTTATTCGCTTTTCGAGTCCGAAAGTCAAGCTTTGTTTGACTTTCTGCGTTGACCAGGTTATGGTCAACACGAAGTTCGTTCGAACTTCATAACGTGAGCGTGATCACGATGGTTATAGTCCCTAGTGACTACACCTACTGATTACCACGTTATCTAGGCTCAGTGACGAGTCGTAGTTTCGGCCAAAATGCGCATTCTTGCGTATTTTGTAACCAAACTACTGATAAGTATCAAAGTCGTTTGTTTTGATACCAAACCTGTTTTCTAAACTTAGTTAAGCATGTTTTAACATGCTTAGCTCGTCACTTTTAGTATAGTGCTTATATAGGGTCGTAAGTTAAGCGATCTAAACAATCGCTTATACTTTCGAACCCGACCTATTTGGTCAATCTTTAGGATCCGACCAAACACATTAGGTGACCATAGTTGTATAGGGAATAACCTTCCGAGGTTATACCTTGTGGTCACAATGTTAGGCGTTCCAAGCGCGTTTTACGCGAACGACGTGTTAAGGTAGCATAAGCTACCAAAAGGGGTCATAATGGGTCGTAAGCACTTAGGTTAAGTTTCACTTTAGTATGTGGGCTTTGTTAAACCATATTACACGAGTCTCCATACTCGTTTGGTTTATGAACCCGCATCCTATCCAATCCTCCGATTTAGGTCCGGTAGATTAACATAGTTACCTATATTAGGTGCCGTTTGATATCCGTGATCTCTAGCATTGTTTGGTTGTTATACAAGGACTTCAAAGCAATCTCAGGTGAGTACATAGACCCCTCTTTTACTGTTATCCAAACTGTTTTGCGGTGAAACACATGTGCCTACTTGTTACTTTCATGCTTTCCTGTTTTCACATCATATACTTGCTATGTTCATTAGTACATTTATAGTACATGATTTCATTACATTTTATGCTATGTATGCCCATTGTGTGCATACTTAGTACATCACTTTACAATACATTTCATGCTACGTACGCCCATTGTGTGCATACTTAGTACATTGTTTTACATTGCATTTCTGTTGCATATGCTCATCCAGCATATGAACACATTATACTACATTTGGAACCGTTGTAACCATTTAACTATATGAACCGTCTTAACCCTTTGATTATATGAACCGTTTGTAACCATTGAACCGTGTGAACCAGTTGTATCCGTTGACATGATTTACATTTGACAATAGACATTTGACTATACATAAACATTTCTACAATTGTTAAACATTCATCTTGATGGTTTGGTTTGAGTAAGTGATCTAAGTAACGAGGCGTGTGTAATATGAAACAAGCAGGGTGGATACGCAGCTGGTACTTCCTATATATAAGTGTTTGTATGGTATTACATATCGTAGCGTTATTTGAATCATTTCAATTTGAGATATATAACATTTTATACAAATAACACACTTTTCACAAGACATTGATTTACAAACAACTTATCTTATACAAACTCATTTTACATGGTTATTCATTTAACCATACATTATTCTCTTATTTATACATATCATCTGATCTTATCGTTTTTCAAATGATTTACAAGGCATAGCAAATTACAAGGTTCATGACTGTTTTGGTCAAAAATTACCTAAGCAATTTAATGATCAAATTAGTTAAGTGAGGTAGTGTGCTAGAAAGTGTTGTTGGAAATGTGCTTGCTAAGTTGTTTATGAAAACAGTATTCGGGATACGGCTCAGGATATCGAGCTGTATTATTGATCAAACAATGAGCATAAAGTAAAGTAAATGACACGAGATGTACGAGGAAAGCCCTTGATCAATCTAGATCGCCGACATAAAACCTCGGGAGCTGACAATCGCAGCTGCCTTGTTCTTCTATTGCTTCAAATATCAGGATACAGTGCAGGATGTGGTGCGGATCGACTAAGTGTTACAATGAAATTTGAATACAAGTGTTTGTGTGTAGTGGTTGCTAGCAGCTAGAGAGCAAAAGTGTACGGAAGTGCTGGTGAAAAAGTGTGTGCCTTAAACTGATCCACCACATCTATTTATAGTAAAGATAAACCAACTAACTATCCTAAAATTGCGGGATCCACCGGATATTCCCTCATTGAACGTTGTAGACCTGGTCTTTCGGGCTCAACGTCTCTTCTTCAACAAATTCGTCCGAGTCTTGAGGAGAAGAAGTCCTTTCGACCGTTGGTAAGTCTTAGTCTTCAACCTGCACGTGGTTAATTAACAATTCTCAGGATACTACCCAAGATGTCAGTAATATCCTCTTCCAGCATCCTGGTCACAAACAAACAAACAAAGGCAGGATATTGGTCAGGATATGTATGCTTAGAAAATGACCCATAACAATTGTCCCCAAATATATCTGTTGGTGTACCAATCCATCGGATATATTTCGAAAATCTTGTCTCGCAAACCAAGGCATTTATAATGAAATGACGTTTGAGGTGACCCTGTGCAACTTCCCACACTTCTTTTACACTTTACCCCCTATATCCAGCCTATAATTAGCTGAGATATCTCTCATTATTATCATCCTTCTTCAAGCAATTTTCAGGTATCCGTCCTCTCTCTCATCTTCTACTTTCTTTGAATTCCTTATTATTTGCTTGGTATTCCTCATGGCATCGCGAACAAGATCTCGCCCGAACGATCCGATCCCAACCCTCGTGAGCCAAAATCTCATCCGAGAACCAGAAAAAGAGATCTGCTCTTTTAACAATGCCGATATCGCCGCCTTGAAGGATTCCGGCGCTTTTCCCACCGGAACTGTCATTCGCCACTTCGATCGGGAAGTCCGATCAGACGCGTCATCGAATGAGTGGGTTTGCTTCTTTGCCTACCCCTTTTCTTTAGGACTCCGGTATCCATTTCCACCCTTTATTTCTCGTTTCTTCGAGCTCACCGGTCTCAGTTACGCCCAAATCATGCCAATGGTCTGGCAGATTTTGATGGTGCTTGACCAAATCAAATCTCGTCATTGCCCTAACTTGTGCATTGAAGACCTTCCAATAGCATACCGATTGAGATCTCATGGAAATAGTCGTTTTCTCTTGTTTTCCACTTCCAAAAATCCCTTGATACTTAAAGCCACCAAGAACGAAGATCAGTGGCAACGAAAGTTCTTTTTCGTAAAGAGGGACTCCATCGACGGGGGTCTTGACCTGCCAGTTAGTTAGGATCTAGGGCTTTAGGAGCACCCCCAAATATATTCTTAACTATATTCTGACTGATATCCTAATTTTCATGCAGCGAATTTCAGAGACCTAGCACCCCCAAGTGCAGAATCACAATCCAGGATCAAAGAGATTTACCGTCGTCCTGCCTCCGAAAGAACCTTCTCCCTGTCTCTCACAAGCTCAAGTCAGAAATCCAGTTCAGAAATGTCCGGTAAGTATAGATGAGCAATTTGACTATATGATATAAATGACATAAATTAAACATTTCTCCCTTGATACAGTGCCGGTCATCAACCTCGAAGGCTTCCAGCTTGATGAGTTGGACAGTTATTCCAGACTTGCACCCATCAAACAAGAAATTAACCCAAAGCCGACCAACACTCCGAAGCCCAGCAGTTCAAAGACCGCCACCGTTCCCAAAGCTCCTCCAGCGTCCAGGACCCGGGCCTCCAGCTCCCGGAAGAGGAAGGAAGCAGATCATCCTCCTACTCCCCATGTATTCCCATATGAGGATCACGGGTTCGTGGATTCTAGCAAATTCATGACAGGTTTCCTTAATCAGGTTAGTATCCCGGCTCATATCCTGCATCATATGCTGATTATAAATGTTAGTTTAGGCTGATACCTGTTTACCTACCTTACAGGGCCTCGAACGCCTGGTATTTCTCTACGAGGACGCATGTGGCTCGAACGTCATGTTGGAGAGCCAACTGAAGAAGGCTGAGGCTACCATCGCTGACCAAGCAGCAATCGCCACCGCAAAATCGGAGCATTATGAAGCCAAGTACAAGGCCATGACTCAAGACCATCAGTCCACCGTCCAGAAGATCACCCAAGAAGCTCAAGCCAAGTACGACGCAGCCCAGGTTCAACATGAGCAGGATATGGCCTCATACCGGGAGAGCCTTAAGAACTCAGTTGTCATCTCCCTCCTCCAGGCCAGGCTAAAAATGGCATATGAGGCCAAGGCGTTGGGCTTTGAATGCCCTTCCTGGAACATCAAGGTCTGGGAGATGAAACTGAAGGATCTTGGTGGCAACCCCGTGGAGCCCTCCTCAAAACCTGCTGCAGAGGAATCCACTAAGGTGACCGAGAAGGAAGGTGATGCTGGTGCTACGAAGGATGCTGGTGGAGATGCTGCTGATAAGGCTGGGATGAATGCTGGAGAGGATGCTGCCGGAGAGGACATGATGGAAGAGGGAGCTGCCCCTTGAAAGCAGCGAAGTGGGCGATGATGGATGTTTATGCCTAGGCCGGAGCCCACTTTTTAAATTCGATGGTTGTGATTGTCTGAACAATTTACTTTTCCTGCTTTTGAACAATTTTCATTTCCTGCACTTAGACAATATGATGACCAAAGGTGGAGGGATCCTGAGTTTCAAGACGAAGCCCTTGGTTATCAGTTAGTATAGTTATTTTGAACAATATAACAGTTGAAGGCGGATGGGTCTCGGTTTGAGACGAAACCTTCAATCTGTTAAGTAAATCTAGTTAAGAACTTATTGTGCTTTTGGTGGATGGGCCTCGGTTTGAGGTGAAACCAAAAGCACAACTTTTGACCTGTTAATAATATAACTATCTTTTGACTTATTTTCTGTTACTTTGCATTACTTAGTGTAACCCATAACTTTGCAAAAAATTTCATACTGTTATCTTATAAAATATCCTGATCAGTATGCTCAGTAATATATCGTAAAACTCTTTATTAGATAGAACTTACTGTTAGGACTGGATTATTATGACATATGATCCTTACATGTGATCCTAACCAGTGATCCTTATTTCTTTGGCATATAGTGATCCTCAGAAGAGTTCCAGGATCAGGATCACGGACCATCATAGGGATCCTCATGCTAACAGTTGTTTTCATTGGATTTAGTGTTATCTTGCAGGAATGTCTAGCAGGATCCGCTCTTAGCAACGTAATCAAGGGACTCGTCTTTACAACTTTGGCATATGCTTAATCAGAGATGAACGTTGTAAAGGATATGGAAACTCAGCATGATTTAAGGGCGATAATTTAGGCTAGATTTACTTTTATTCCCAAAGGGGTAATGAGCTGATAGTTAGTCTATTTACCTAAAATAGGGCCACTCACACTTGTATATATAGCACTCTTCCACATTCGGAAGACACACAACACATTCCTCACACGCTTAGACACAATACTATAGTGATCCTTGTACTCAGCTCGTTACCATCCGAAGTTGTAATCATTATTTGTTATATTGAAGTTTGGTGATCGGTAGTTGCCATCACCCGAGGTTTTTTATGCCGGAGATCATTCATTGATCAAGGGCTTTTTCCTCGTATAAATCCTTGCGTCACTTGCATATTTCTTACTAAAGTGATCCTTTACTTTTTCATCAAACCAAGCATCATTCCCCGTTTACATAGAGTTTGGTTGCATTATCCTTGTGTGATTTTTTGACCAAAACAGTTTGGCGCCCACCGTGGGGCAATTGGTGCTTCATTCATAAAAATTTTTTCTGTTGGTGACCATTCCGGAGTGTTGCATGGCTTCGTCGTCGAAGAATACTTCCACAGCGATGTCGGCAGTCAATTCATCTACTGGCATTCCACCTTTGCCTCCACCACTAGCCGGATCTCAGAAAAATGCTGAGAAGAGACCAACTACTATCTCCTCTAAACCATCATCTTCTGCTCTAACTTCTTCTGTTCCCAGTACTAGTGATATATTTACTTTGATTTTGCAGATGAGGGATCGTATGCAGCAGCAGGATGAAACTAATGACAGGATCCTCAGGGAAATCGGAGATCTCAAAAAACAAAAGAAAGCGGCAGAGGATCATTCCCCACTGATGCCCAAATCTTTAAGTTTTGATACTCCGATGATCACTTCTCAGCCATCAGGAGTCCCAGACGTTCAAATTGTGGGAGGATCAAAAGGATTGCACCTCGGATCGGCGATAATAACTCAGGCATCAGGCTCACACTTCCACCCGGCAGGATCCTATCCTCAGCATATGGGATCCTTCGCGAATTCAGGAGCCTATCCAGGAGCACAACAATTTCAAGGATCCTACTTTGTTCCAGGATCATCCCAGGTTCAAGGATCCTTCTTTGTTCCAGGATCATCCCAGATTCAAGGATCCTCCTTCATTCCGGGATCATCTCAGATACCGGGATCCTTCCAGATGCCAGGATCCCTAAAGAGTTTGCAAACAGGAAGTCCAGATGTCCATCAAGGAGATTTTATTCCAATGCAGACCATTGCTTCCACTGGTCCATCCATTATCCCAGAATCCCAGCAATATGGATTCACACCCAATGTTCCTAACTTGAACCCGATGGGAGGTAACACTTTTAATAATTCCCTTACCACTAACCATGGATTCATGCAGGATACAGGTATCAATCATGCTATGGCCAGAGAACTACAAAAACTGAAGGATATGATATCAAGTGTTCCAGGGGTAGTCAAACCTATCCCGGAGATTGCAGATGGAAGCCATAAGGTATCTCGTTTTGCACCACCAA
This sequence comes from Helianthus annuus, assembly GCF_002127325.2. Classification (NCBI taxonomy): domain Eukaryota; kingdom Viridiplantae; phylum Streptophyta; class Magnoliopsida; order Asterales; family Asteraceae; genus Helianthus; species Helianthus annuus. Next base: position 113,785,911 of record NC_035446.2, read on the forward strand.
TTTGTGATGCTGAGATACCCAAAAGGTTCCATATCCCTACTATGAAGCTGTATGATGGTACAACGGATCCTGAGGAACACATAGCACAATACAGGGAGAGGATGGAGATCAATCTAATTCCAGAAAAGTTAAAGGAAGCATGCTTATGCAAAGGATTTGGATCCACTCTTACTGGATCAGCTCTTAAATGGCTGCTAAGTCTTCCCCCTTACTCTATTACTTCATTTGCTAATTTAGTTAATTTATTCAATAATCAATTCTCTTGTAGTAGAAAATTTGAAAGATTGACTAGTGATTTATATAGGGTAACTCAGGGTCATAATGAATCATTAAGGGATTACATAACCAAGTTTAGTAAAGAATCCTTGGACATTCCTAACTTGGATATGGCCACAGCTGTTGAGGCCTTCAAGATGGGATTGCTTAAGGATTCATTGTTCTATGATGATCTTGTTATGACACCATGCAGGAACCTAGATGAAGTAAGAACTCGGGCACTCAGGTTCATCCGGCTAGAGGATGACAAGAGAATCCAGGAGAGACAAGCAGGATCCTCAAAGCAAGAAAAGCAAGGATCCTCTTTCAAAAGCAACAGATTCAAATCCTACAATAGGAATGACAACCAGAACGTGCATGCTGTTGACCAAGAAGAGGATGATGAGGATTATCCTCCGATTTCTGAATATTGCTTTTCCGTTGACAATCATGAACTAATCCTTGCAATGTAGAATCTAGGAGAAAAAGCCAGGTGGCCCAGAAAGAATGACAAACCAACTGGAACTAAAGACAAATCGAAGTGGTGTGCATACCACGAGGATTTTGGGCATTTAACTGAAGAATGTATCGCATTAAGAAAGGAAATTGGATATCTGCTAAGCAAGGGGCATCTAAAAGAGTTGTTGGGAAGAAAAAAGCAAGGGACTCAGGATCCTGAAAGGATCCCTGAAAAAGCTCCAGCCCCTCCGGCAAATGCACAAGTGATCAACTTTATTTCTGGAGGATCAGACATCTGTGGTACATCCTTCTCGGCAGCTAAAAGGCATGCAAAGGAAGCTAAAATGGATAACGGAGAAAGGCCTATTCGAACATCAAGCGTCTCAGAAGAAAAAATTATAACCTTCGATGAGGATGATAGAATTAACATCCAGGATCCTCATCATGATAATCTAGTCATCACTCTCTTTATCTCTAACCATTTTGTCCGCAGGATCCTTATCGACGGAGGAAGCTCAGTAAACATTATCCAGCTTGATGTTCTGAAGAAGATGGGTATTCCAGAATCAGACATCACACCAAGATCCTCTGTGCTTGTGGGATTCAGTGGAGAAACTAAGAAAACCCTGGGGGACATCAAACTCCCAATCTATGTGGAAGGATTACATAATTATCAAAAATTTTGTGTTATTGACTGTTTATCTTGTTGTAATGTTATCCTTGGCAGGCCCTGGATACATGATATGAAAGCAGTCCCATCCACCTACCATCAATGTGTGAAACTCCCTAGCCCATGGGGAATAATCAAGATCGACAGTGATCAGCAGGAGGCTAAGGATTGTTATACCTCATCCATGAAACCAACCTCGAAGCCAAGGGAGCAATAGCAATTACAGTATCCTCCAAGGAATGTCTTGGAGGCAAGGGAACAGGATGTGGACGAAATCCTTTTGGATCCTAATGATCCTGAATCAAAAATCTATATCGGATCAGGGATCCTTAGCAAGATGAAAGAAGACATGATATCCTTCCTCAAAAGAAGAAAATCTACCTTTTCATGGAAACACGAAGATATGACAGGTATATCTAAGGATATTATCACTCATAAACTTGGCATTGACAGGTCAATCAAACCAATCCATCAAAAAAGGAGGAAGTTTGCACCAGAAAGGAATGCCATTATCCAGGAAGAAGTAGAAAGACTACTTCGAGCAGGTACGATCAGAGAGGTAAAATATCCAAAATGGTTAGCCAATGTGGTTGTTGTCCAAAAGAAAAACGGAAAGTGGAGGGTATGTGTCGATTTCACTGATTTGAATAAGGCATGTCCCAAGGATCCTTTCCCATTACCCCACATTGACTCCATGGTGGATGCAACGGCGGGGCATGAACTGTTAACCTTTATGGATGCATCATCTGGATTCCAACAAATTCAGATGGAGCCATCTGACCAAGAGGATACAACTTTTATGACCCCAACCGGTTTATATTGTTATATTGCTATGCCTTTTGGATTAAGAAATGCAGGTGCAACATATCAAAGGCTGGTGAATATGATGTTCAAAGATCAAATTGGACAGACTATGGAAGTGTACATAGATGATATGGTAGTAAAGTCAAAGAAAGCTGAGGATCACCTAAGGGACTTGGAGGAAGCATTTGATATCCTTGATAATTATAACATGAAGCTTAATCCTTCAAAGTGTCACTTTGGTGTTAAAGCAGGTAAATTTCTAGGATATATGGTAACTCAGAGGGGCATTAAAGCAAGCCCGGAACAAATTAAAGCATTGGTGAATATCAAATCCCCTGCCAACGCTAAGGATGTGCAAAGGCTAACAGGCAGGATAGCAGCTCTAAATAGGTTCATATCCAAATCCTCAGAAAGATGTAAAGAATTCTATGATATCCTAAGAAAAAACAAGAAATTTGAGTGGACTGAAAAGCACGAGAATGCTTTACAAGCCCTCAAAGAGTATATGTCCTCAGCTCCAGCATTGATGAAACCCGGAAAAGGAGATGTGTTATCCTTATACCTGGCGGTATCCTCAACAGCTGTAAGTGCAGTCCTTGTTAAGGATCATGAAGGTACACAATATCCTATCTATTATGTAAGTAAGAGTTTACTTGATGCTGAATCCAGGTACTCACACCTTGAAAAACTTATTCTTGCATTAATTATGGCATCTACTAAACTAAGACATTATTTTGAAACCCATGCTATCGTTGTTAGAACTAATTTTCCAATCAAGAATGTCCTCAGGAAACCAGAGATGTCCGGAAGGATGGCTAAGTGGGCAGTAAAGCTTAGTGCCCATGATATAAGATATGAGCCTAGAACAGCCATCAAATCTCAAGCATTAGCAGACTTTGTGGCTGATTTCAGTAGTGATCTACAAAAAGAAGCCGAATTAGAGGTCCAACAGCTGGATGAGACTAAGGATCCTTGGATACTGCGCACCGATGGATCCTCAAATGTCAAAGGCACAGGGCTCGGCATACTACTAAAATCGCCACAGGGGGACATAATACCCCACTCCATAGCTTGTGAGTTCCAAGCAACTAACAATGAGGCTGAGTATGAAGCTTTAATTGCTGGTTTGCAAATTGCTAAGCATATGGGGGTCAGGTATCTTGAAGTATACGTAGATTCATTATTGATCACTAATCACTTTAATGGATCCTATGCTGTGAAAGGTGAAAAACTAACCAAATATTTAGAGATAGTCAAAGAATTGGCACTCTCCTTTGTTTCTTTCAGTTTGACACAGGTACCAAGGGAGGAAAATACAGAAGCTGATGCATTGGCCAATCTAGGATCATCTTTGAAGATCCCTGAGGATATAAGTATCCCCATCATCCATATCCTAGCTCCTGCTATTGAAAATCGGGTGGCCATGGAAATAGAAGAGGATACTGCAATGATCCCTAGTGAGGAGACTCAATCTTATTCAGGATCATGGATTTCACCAATCATGAGATACTTACAACACGGGGAGATTCCTATGGGAGAAAATCCTAGGGCTTTCAGGATTAAGGTATCTCAATTCACAATCTTGAATAATGTGCTATATAAGCGATCTCTTGCAGGACCATATTTAAGATGTATCGAGGATCCTGAAATTCAAGAAGTATTAAAAGACTTCCATGAAGGAGATTGTGGAAACCACACTGGGGGCAGGGCATTGTTCTCAAGGATCCTTAGGACAGGATACTACTGGCCAACTATGAAGAAGGATGCTGTAGAGTATGCTAAGAAATGTGATCCTTGTCAAAGACACAGCAATATCCTTCATCAGCCGGCTGAATTTCTACATCCTATACCATCCTCTTGGCCATTCATGAGATGGGGGATGGATATAGTTGGCAAGCTCCCTAAGGCACCTGGTGGAAAAGTATTCATGCTTGCCATGACTGACTACTTCTCCAAGTGGATAGAGGCCGAAGCCTTTGCCCAAGTCAGAGAAAAGGAAGTGATATCCTTTATTAAAAGAAACATTATAACTAGATTTGGCATTCCTTCTGAAATTGTATGTGATAATGGTTCCCAATTTATTGGGAGCAGGACTACTAACTTTTGTGACAGTTGGGGGATTAAGATGATAACATCAACACCAGTCCACCCACAAGCCAATGGCCAAGCAGAATCATCCAACAAGATCATCATCAACAATCTGAAGAAGAAACTTGGATCCAAGAAGGGGAAATGGGCAGAAGAATTGCCTTATGTGCTTTGGGCTGACAGGACAACTCCCAAGAATGCTACTGGTCAAACACCCTTCTCCTTGGTGTTTGGGGCAGAAGCAGTGATCCCAACAGAAATGGTGGTTCCAACTGCTAGAACAAGTACCCGTGATCCTGAAGAGAATGCTGCAAACTTGGCTCAGGATTTGGATACTATTGAAGAAATCAGGGATCTGGCTAGGATAAGGATGGCTAGCTACCAACAAAGAATGGCTGGTGCTTACAACAAAAATGTCAGAATAAGGAAATTCCAAGTGGGGGATATGGTATTGAGAAAAGCATTCCAAAATACCATCAATCCTGCTGACGGGAAATTAGCACCAAAGTGGGAAGGTCCTTACTTGATTGAAGCTGAAGCAGGAAAAGGGGCATATAGATTGCTAACCATGGAAGGAAATTTGTTACCTAGAGCCTGGAATGCTGTTCACTTAAAGAAATATTTCATGTGAACATGATCCTCCTGGCACATATGATCCCTACATTGAAAGTATCCTCGAAGGATCCCGATAATGTCAATGATCCTTACTCTGGTAAAATCCTAATCCTAAACAATTTCATTTTCTTATTTTTACCTAAGGATAAGGATCATGCATCTTTCATCCTCTTCTCACGAGAATTTAAGTTCTGATAGTCCAGGTATCCTCAGCATATCATTAAGAATCTTCAAAAGCATCTCAGATCCTTGGGTTCAACCCCAGTTATCCTTGGGCTTGTCCCTAGTTTCCGCCTGTAGCGCACGATGATCCTGGTATAGTTCACGTCTTTGGGACCAGTACCCACTTTCGGGGCTGATAACCTCATCGTACTGGCTATACCTAGGATCCTACGTATAATGGTAGACGTACCATACATCCGTTCCTAAGGTTTCTAACGTTTTCACGTTAGCTAAGGTTTTGGCATTTTCATGTCACTAAGATTGGATAGTCGCCAGTAAGGGCCATACTCCAGTTTACATACGATCCTTGGGCTTGTCCCCAGTTATCCTTTGGGCTTGTCCCCAGTTATCCTTCGGGCTTGTCGCCAGTGATCCTATGGGCTCGTCCCCAGTTATCCTTTGGGCTTGTCCCCAGTTACTAACTTATCTTTTATATTGGCTTAGTCCCAAGTTATATTCCATTTTTTCAGGTTTTCGAAGTTAAACAATTAAGGATGCTTAATCCTTATTATCCATTAAAGTTTTACTTATGGTTATCCTGATTAAAGGTTAGGATCCTAACTTGGATCCTCAGGTATGATCCTTAACTATTTTTAGTTTCACTCATTATTCATTTGAATAACCCTTAGACCTTGACAACTGAACGTATGAGTCTTAAAATAAACTACCTTGAAAATTTTCGATTATAGGATATTTGATCCAGGATCATATCCTAAACTTCTTAAACATAATTTGCTTAACTTTTCTTACTCAAATAAACACATTTCTAAACAAGCAGAAAATAAGAGGATAAACAAAGGATAACAACACGAGATAAGCCAAAAAGATTAGAGTTATTTTATTAACAAAGGATTTTAAACCCTTCAAAGTTGTCAAAATTGCCAACCCACGTTTCTACCAGCAAAACGTGGCCCGTCCACATGGGTTGGCAAAGGGTGTCCATTGTTTGTGCGGTCATAGCATGCAGGTAAATAAAAAGCGGCAGGATCACAAAGGCTTCATCCCCCAAACAGAGGATCCCTCCACCATTTGCAATCCTACCTATTGTCCGAAGGATCCTGGATCCCTAATCCTAAAACTATTGTTCAAAGTTACAGACCATCATTGTTTAAAACATCACAACCACAAAAGAAACCACTACCAAAATTAAAAAATTGGGCTCCGGCTATGTCTAGAAGTTTCCTTCATCGCCCAATTCTGCAGCTCAAACCTTCGCTGCACCATCACCACCAGCTCCACTTGCTTCCCCCTGATCCTTGCCAGCATCACCTCCTTCAAGCATTGGGATCTCCTCAGCCTCCTCATCATCCTCCAACTCTACCAGCCTCGCCTTCCAGCCTTCCACGTCCCATGTGCTCTTGTCGAAGGAAGGATCCTGAGCCTCCGCAGCCATCTGCAGCTGGATCTTATATATGGTTATCGCAGCAGAGACCTTGGCATCCTGGGTAATGTCATGCTTCTCATAATCAAAATTGATCAGCATCCTGGCAGCTTTATCCTTGGTGGCCCGGAGTTCCTTCTCAAGATCAGCAATCTTGAGATCCTTCAGCACACCCATCTGTTGGAGGTCAGCAATTTGGCGATCTTGATCCTCGACGTGGCCAACATAAGTTTCTATTTCAGCAAATTTCTGCAAGGAAAACAAGGCATAACGTCAGAAACAAGTGATCCTCAAAATTGTCAGGATAACGAATAGGGGCAGTGATCCTTACCTCGTTGAAGTAGTCCAGAAACTGTTGGCGAAGCAGGGGCAGGCCTTGTAGATCCTCAGAGGCTTTTCTCTTCTTTCCTTTACCCCTAATAGGTGCTTTAGGGGCTGAAGCGGTTAGACTGGCAGCAGGGGTCTTCTTCCTTGCAGATTTAACATTAGCAAGATCATCAATGCCAAACTTGGAGGCAGATTTAGCAGATTTTCCTGCACCTACACAACCAAAATAAGATAAGTATTCTAACTGATTTAGAAATCTTACGTAAAACTACTTTTTAAATGAGGATACTTACTTGACATTGTGGCAGATGCGGAGGATACTTCCTGTGAATCTTGGGTGGCAACTTGAAAACTTCTTGTCTCCGGATCAAGCTTCTTGAAGGCCAAAAGCCTCTCTTTTGCAGCAGGTGTCAGCTTCACATGAGAGATGGAGATAGCTGCACAATAAACAAAGAACAAAGAAAATATTAGTGATCCTCATCCTAAGGAACAAATCTGATGATGATCCTTCTAGGATCCTCTATCCTACCATGAGTAGCCCACTCCTTGGGCAGATCCTTCCCATCAGGGATGGTATCCCTCCTAACAAAGAAGAACCGTCGCTTCCAATTCGTGTCATTCTTGGTGACCTTGAGAACAGGGTGATCCTCTCCGGCTTTCCGTTTAAACAAATATCGACAGGATCCAAACGTTGTCAGATCATACATCTCAGCCAGCTCCGCCATTCCTAATACAATCCCTTCCTGCTCAATGGTCCTTTCAAGGGTATATAAAACCCTCCAGATCATTGGCATGGCCTGGATATAGGAGATGCCGGTGAGGGAAAAGAAGGACTGGGTGAATTGAGGAAAAGGATACGAATATCCTATTAAGAACGGAGTAACGAGAAAGGCTACCCAAGTATCAGAAATAAAGTCACTCAAAGAAGTGGGAGTGAAGGACTTGAAGATGGTGTTCGCCGGAAAACAATGACGGATTCTATCAACCTGAGGATCAGTAAAACAGCACCTCTCGGTGGGAGAGTCTTTGATGATCCCTTGACCTTTCAAGGGACTGTTCTTCTCTGGATCCTTATGAGGGGAATTCCGGAGCAACATATTTGCAGAAGAATGAAAAGAGACAGAGAAACAGAGTAAGAGAATGAAGAAAAGAGGAGAATACCTGATCAATCTTCGGACGAGATTATAAAGGGAGTTCTCTTGAATTTAAATGCAAATTGATCCTATCTCTATCTCCTATTTAAAATGATGATCTGCAGGGCTGTCACTTCTATGACGTAAGAATTGCAACGGCTAGTCCAACTTCAACGGCTAGTTATCCGATTAACTTGTTGCGGATAAGATCAAGCAAAATATAACTCATTTATTTACAATATTACTCCTTATATTTTGGGGGCAATTGTTAGGACTGGATTTTTATGACATATGATCCTTACATGTGATCCTAACCAGTGATCCTTATTTCTTTGGCAGATAGTGATCCTCAGAAGAGTTCCAGGATCAGGATCACGGACCATCATAGGGATCCTCATGCTAACAGTTGTTTTCATTGGATTTAGTGTTATCTTGCAGGATTGTCTAGCAGGATCCGCTCTTAGCAACGTAATCAAGGGACTCGTCTTTACAACTTTGGCATATGCTTAATCAGAGATGAACGTTGTCAATGATATGGAAACTTAGCATGATTTAAGGGCGATAATTTAGGCTAGATTTACTTTTATTCCCAAAGGGGTAATGAGCTGATAATTAGTCTATTTACCTAAAATAGGGCCACTCACACTTGTATATATAGCACTCTTCCACATTCGGAAGACACACAACACATTCCTCACACGCTTAGACACAATACTATAGTGATCCTTGTACTCAGCTCGTTACCATCCGAAGTTGTAATCATTATTTGTTATATTGAAGTTTGGTGATCGGTAGTTGCCATCACCCGAGGTTTTCTATGCCGGAGATCATTCATTGATCAAGGGCTTTTTCCTCGTATAAATCCTTGCGTCACTTGCATATTTCTTACTAAAGTGATCCTTTACTTTTTCATCAAACCAAGCATCATTCCCCGTTTACATAGAGTTTGGTTGCATTATCCTTGTGTGATTTTTTGACCAAAACACTTACAAACATCGCTTCACTTTGTAGAAAGTTTTCGATAAACAACCAGTTTTTAAATGATCACAGTTCCAAACTATCATTAGTTTCAAACACCTTAATCAAATATTCTGAAAAAGACTTTGAGAATATATCAGGATACTTGCCCTTTCAATAAAACATAATGTCACTAAAAACCTAAACGATGTTTACAAAGGAAAGATCATACCAGAAATAGGATATAAACCTATTACCAAACTTCAATCCCTTTGCCATTCTTCCCATATAGATGTCCCCTGTGCAAGGTACATTAGTTCCAAATCCTATCTTTTTAGCTTTTGCACCACCACCTTAATGGGAATGTCCCCTGTGTACAATGCCTTCAAATACATTGTTTAAGCAATTTTTTATGTCCAAGGGCAAAACCCAAAGGTGTACTGGAGATCAATCCCTTATATCCTGGGGAAAATCCCAAATTTTCATGCGCTACAGGCGGGAGTGTATAAACTCCAAGACTTAGAAAGGTGAAAACCTTTAAACCTTAGAGAGTATGAAAATACCCTTTCGTGAGAGAGGGTGATCAATCCTCATATACCTTTAGGATTCAGGATTTAGCCAACAGTGACGAAATTTTCAGCCACTTTTACATGGACTAGTCCCGCCACCTTGAACTATCCCTGGATAACTTGCGCTCCAGGCGGGGTGTTTAAACCCAATTCGGAAGAAAGGTGAATACCTTTAAACCTGTGAAGGGATCAGTATCCCTTAAACGTGAGAGAGGGGGCCAATCCTCTAATCTTTCGAGTTATCCTGAGCACATATCCTGGAGCTACATCCTGAAACATATCTTGCAAAACAATTGTAAACTAAGGTGGGTGTTAGCTTGGCTAACACCCCTCCGATGCTTATGTCAGTATTGGGTTATAAAGAATAAATTAAACCAAACATATTTAAAAAAAGGTAGAATTCATACCATCCTGAGTTAGAAATTAAATTCTAAACTCACTTGAAATAGAGCTTGAGGTGTATAGCATTCCAGGACCTTGGTAGCGTATCCCCCTCCATATTTTTGAGTCTCTATGCTCCTTTTCCTGCTTCTGATTCAACCTCATATGGTCCTTCCCATTTTGGGGCTAGCTTGCCATCGGCAGGATTAGTAGTATTCTGAAAAGCCTTTCTTAGCACCCAATCTCCAACCTTAAACCTTCTGGTCCTAATGTTCTTGTTATATGCCATGGATATTCTCTGTTGATATGCTGCCATCCTTAGCCTTGCCGCATCTCTTTTTTCATCTATAGTGTCTAAATCTTGACACAAGGCTTCAGGATTCTGCTCAGGATCACTTAGGGTAGATCTTACAGTGGGCATTGTCATTTCTGTCGGGATTACTGCCTCTACTCCAAATACTAAGGAAAATGGAGTTTGCCCAGTAGCATTCTTCACAGTTGTCCTGTCAGCCCATAGGACAAATGGTAATTCTTCTGCCCATCTTCCCTTCTTAGCCCCAAGTCTCTTTTTCAAATTGTTGACAATTATCTTGTTTGAGGATTCTGCCTGCCCATTTGCTTGAGGATGTACTGGAGTGGATGTTATCATTTTTATCCCCCAACTCTTGCAGAAATCAGTGGTCCTCTTACTTATAAACTGGGACCCATTATCACAGATGATTTCAGCTGGTACCCCAAACCTGGTCAGGATATTCCTTTTTATGAAGGATACTACTTCTTGGTCTCTAACTTGAACAAAGGCTTCAGCTTCAACCCACTTAGAGAAATAATCCGTCATAGCTAGCATAAAGACTTTTCCTCCCGGGGCCTTTGGTAATTTTCCTACTATATCCATGCCCCATTTCATAAATGGCCAAGGGGAAACAATAGGATATAACGGTTCAGCAGGCTGATGCATTATGTTACTATGTCTTTGACATGCATCACATCTTCGAGCATACTCTGCGGCATCTTTTCTCATTGTTGGCAAATAATATCTTGTCCTTAATACTTTCGAAAATAATGACCTGCCCCCAGTATGGTTACCACAATCCCCTTCATGTATACCCCGAAGTACTTCTTTGGCTTCAGTATCCTCCAAGCATCTCAAGTATGGTCCTGCAAGAGATTTCTTATATAAAATATTATTTATAATAGTGAATCGTGATACCTTCATCCTAAATGCCTTAGGATTTTCATCTTCGGGGATATGTCCTTCCTTGAGATATCTCATAATTGGAGTTATCCAGGATTTAGGATCCTCTTTAGGATACACCACTCCAGGATTTTGAATACTTGCTACTTCCTTATGCTGAGGATCCGTTGCAGGATACAGGATATGTAATATCGGTATCGGGGTCCCTTCTGGTATCCTGATTGATGATCCCAAGTTTGCCAATGCGTCTGCTTCGGCGTTATCCTCTCTTGGTACCTGTTCAAGTGTAAAAATATCGAAATATCCTGCTAATTTTTTAAGAATACCGAGGTATTCAATTAGTTTCTCACCCTTGACTGCATAGGATCCATTAAAATGATTAGTAATTAACAAGGAATCAACATATACTTGCAAATTCTTGATATTCATATTCTTAGCCAATTCTAATCCTGCAATTAAAGCTTCATATTCTGCCTCATTGTTAGTAGCAGGGAATTCACATCTAACAGCATGGGGTATTATGTCCCCCTGTGGCAATTTTAGTAGTATTCCTAAACCTACACCCCTTACATTAGATGCACCATCAGTATATAATGTCCAAGATTCTAAGTTCTCTCCTAGTTGTTGCACTTCTAGGTCTACTTCATTTTGAATATCACTACTGAAATCAGCCACAAAGTCTGCTAGAGCCTGAGACTTTATTGCATTTCTAGGTTCATATATTAAATCATAGGCACTTAATTTTACCGACCACTTAGCCATTCTACCCGACATCTCCGGTTTCCTAAGCACATTCTTAACAGGATAATTAGTTTTAACATGAATCCTATGTGTTTCAAAATAATGTCTAAGCTTTGTCGATGCCATTACTAGAGCCAATATTAGTTTTTCTAGGTGAGAATATCTAGTTTCAGCATTTAACAAACTTTTGCTAACATAATAAACAGGATACTGCTGACCTTCATGATCCTTTACGAGTACTGCACTTACTGCATTCCCTGATACTGCAAAATACAGGGATAATGGTTCGCCATCTTCCGGCTTCATCAATAGAGGCGCGGTTGAGAGATACTGCTTCAAATCCTGTAGGGCTGCTTCATGCTTCTCGCCCCATTCAAATTTCTTATTCTTTTTCAAGATATCATAGAATTGTTTACACTTTTCCGGGGATCTTGAAATAAATCTATTCAAGGCTGCCACTTGTCCCGTTTGCCGCTGAACATCCTTCATATTCAAGGGTGACTTTATATTCAAGATAGCTTTAATCTGCTCCGGGCTCGCCTCTATCCCTCTTTTTGTCACCATGTATCCAAGAAACTTTCCTGCCCCCACTCCGAAATGGCATTTAGCAGGATTCAACTTCATGTTGTATTGATCCAGGATATCAAATGCTCCCTTGATATCCTGGAGGTGATCCTCGGCCTTTTTAGATTTCACCACCATATCATCGATATATACTTCCATGGTGTCCCCCAGTTTGTCTTTGAACATCATGTTCACCAATCTCTGGTACGTCGCACCTGCATTTTTAAAACCAAAAGGCATAGCAGTATAACAATAAATACCTGTTGGTGTCATGAAAGCAGTATCCTCCTGGTCTGAAGGTTCCATTTGAATCTGCTGGAATCCTGAGGATGCATCCATGAAGGTTAACATTTCATGGCCGGCAGTGGCATCCACCATCGAGTCTATATGAGGCAGAGGGAATGGGTCTTTTGGACAGGCTTTGTTCAGGTCTGTGTAGTCTACACAAACTCTCCACTTCCCATTCTTCTTTTGAACCACTACCACATTTGCTAGCCATCTAGGGAATTTGACTTCTCTAATCATTCTAGACTTCAATAATCTTTCAACTTCCTCTTGGATAATTGCATTCCGTTCAGGGGCGAATTTCCTTCTCTTTTGTTGTATAGGCTTGTATGACCTGTCGATTCCAAGCTTGTGAGTAATAATGTCTTTTGATATACCTGTCATATCCTCATGCTTCCATGCGAATGTAGACATCCTGCACTTCAGAAAGTTAGTTAATTGTTCTTCAATATCCTGAGGGATATTGGTTCCCACGAGCACCGACATATCAGGATTATCTTGGTCCAGGATAACTTTTTTTACATCCTGCTCCGAAGTTTCCACGATATCCTGAGCCCGCATCTTTAATTGCTATGTTGGACTTGGTTTGGCCGAGGATTTCATTGAGGATGAGTAACATTCTTTCGCTTCTTGCTGATCACTATCGATTTTGACAACTCCCCAAGGGGTAGGAATCTTAATGCATTGGTAGTATGTTGATGGAACGGCCTTCATATCATGAATCCATGGTCTCCCGAGGATGATGTTATAGCAGGATAGAGAATCCACCACACAGAAACGTTGCATCTTGTTGACTCCTTCGACATATACGGGCAGCTTTATCTCTCCCACTGTGTTCCTAGCTTCTCCACTGAAACCAACGAGCACAGTAGACTTCGAAGTGATATCCATCGGAGACACATTCATTCTCTTCAGAGTCTCCAGTTGGATTATGTTGATGGAACTGCCATTATCAACCAGTATCCTGCGTACAAAATGGTTAGCCACATATAACGTTATTACCAGAGCATCATGGTGAGGATCCTGGACAGTATCCCTGTCATCAGCGTCAAACGTGATCATTTTGTCGGTTGTGAGGGTAGTCATCTTGACAGGTTTGTCTCCCCTCTCAGCCTTAGCTTCTTTTGCATGTCTCTTTGCCGCTGAATACGAAGTCCCACAAATATCGGATCCTCCCGAAATAAAGTTGATTATTTTGGCATCCGGGGGAGGTGAGGCTGCTCGTTCAGGATCCTTTTCAGTATCCTGTCCTTTATTCTTTTTTCTTCCCAAGAGATCTTTTAGATATCCTTTGCTCAGAAGATAACTTATTTCCTTCCTCAAAGCAATGTAATCCTCCGTAATATGTCCGAAATCCTCATGGAAGGCGCACCATTTGGATTTATCCTTCCAATCAGCTTTTTGTTGATTCTTCCGAGGCCACCTGGCTTTATCTCCTAGACCCTGCATAGCATACATTAGTTCAGGTATATTAACAGAAAAACAATATTTAGATAATTCAGGATCCTCGTCTTCAACGGCGTTCACTCTCTTGTTATCATTTCTGCCATATGGCTTGGAGCGATATGGCTTATATGAGGATTCTGATTTCCTGTTTGTCGATTCGTATGTTGAGGATGCATTCATCTTTTCTTGCATTTTTTTGTCATCCTCCAATCGAATATATCTCAGAGCCCTGTTACGAGCTTCGTCAAGATTCCTGCAGGGATTCATTACAAGATCCTGATAAAACTGAGAGTCCTTTTGCAACCCCATCTTAAAGGCTTGCACAGCTGTTGCAACATCAAGATGTGGGATATCCAAGGATTCTCGACGGAATTTGTTCACATATTCCCTCAAGGATTCCTGAGGTCCTTGAGTTATCCTGTAAAGATCACTGGTTAGTTTTTCAAAACTCCGACTGCAAGAAAATTGACTATTAAATAAATTGACTAAGTGGGCAAATGATGTAATCGAATGCGGAGGAACATTTAACAGCCATTTTAAGGCTGATCCTGTCAGAGTAGAACCGAAACCCTTGCACAGGAAAGCTTCCCTGAGATCTGGAGGGATAGGGTTGATCTCCATCCTTTCCCTATACTGGGCAATATGCTCTTCAGGATCCGTGGTTCCGTCGTAAAGCTTCATGTTCGGAGTCTGAAATCTTTTTGGGATTTCAGCATCACATATATGATGCATGAACCGAGATATCATGTGGCTATCCTGGGATACTTCAGGAATTGGCTGCACCACCCCAGGTACACTGGATATCATATCCTTTAATTTCTGAAGCTCCCTGGATAATTCTGACGTTACAGTTGTATCCTGCAAAGATCCAACACTGTTAGTGGTAATAGCATTATTATTATTAGATATGTTACCGGTCGGAGGATTCTGCCCATATCCCGAAACATATCCCGAGCTCCTCACGGTAGAAATCCTAACCGAGGAGGGTATCTCAGGAGTAGGATTCTGAGGGAGGCTGGGCACAATATTCCCCCTATTATCCTCAGTATACACGGCTGAACTAAAGTTCAAAGCTCTGGGCTGTAATGGAGTGACGATATCCTCAGCAGGTCTGCTCGAGCCGGACTTCAGGAGTTGTATCTCCCTCAACAGCATCTGGTTTGTTTCTTGTTGCTGCCTCATTTGTCCCTGCACACTCCCAAATAAGGTTAGGATTTCATCATTAGAAGCCAAAATCAGAGCAGATCCCTGAACAGTCCGGGTAGGGATAACGTCCTGAGGTTGCGAAGAAGATTGCATCCTTGGAGGAGGTGGTGGAAGTACTGGACCAGTAGTAGCAGAAGTCATAGCAGACACAGTAGAGGAACTCATGTTTGATCTTGAGGCCATTATAGACAATGTGGCAAAAAGTTTTGAAAACAGAAAACTGATTAGCGATTTGATAAAGATTTTTAGTAAAGAAAGCACCACTCGCCCCCACGGTGGGCGCCAAATTGTTTTGGTCAAAAATTACCTAAGCAATTTAATGATCAAATTAGTTAAGTGAGGTAGTGTGCTAGAAAGTGTTGTTGAAAATGTGCTTGCTAAGTTGTTTATGAAAACAGTATTCGGGATACGGCTCAGGATATCGAGCTGTATTATTGATCAAACAATGAGCATAAAGTAAAGTAAATGACACGAGATGTACGAGGAAAGCCCTTGATCAATCTAGATCGCCGGCATAAAACCTCGGGAGCTGACAATCGCAGCTGCCTTGTTCTTCTATTGCTTCAAATATCAGGATACAGTGCAGGATGTGGTGTAGTGGTTGCTAGCAGCTAGAGAGCAAAAGTGTACGGAAGTGCTGGTGAAAAAGTGTGTGCCTTAAACTGATCCACCACATCTATTTATGGTAAAGATAAACCAATTAACTATCCTAAACTTGCGGGATCCACCGGATATTCCCTCATTGAACGTTGTAGACCTGGTCTTTCGGGCTCAACGTCTCTTCTTCAACAAATTCGTCCGAGTCTTGAAGAGAAGAAGTCCTTTCGACCGTTGGTAAGTCTTAGTCTTCAACCTGCACGTGGTTAATTAACAATTCTCAGGATATTACCCAAGATGTCAGTAATATCCTCTTCCAGCATCCTGGTCACAAACGAACAAACAAAGGCAGGATATTGGTGTAGTGGTTGCTAGCAGCTAGAGAGCAAAAGTGTACGGAAGTGCTGGTGAAAAAGTGTGTGCCTTAAACTGATCCACCACATCTATTTATAGTAAAGATAAACCAACTAACTATCCTAAACTTGCGGGATCCACCGGATATTCCCTCATTGAATGTTGTAGACCTGGTATTTCGGGCTCAACGTCTCTTCTTCAACAAATTCGTCCGAGTCTTGAGGAGAAGAAGTCCTTTCGACTGTTGGTAAGTCTTAGTCTTCAACCTGCACGTGGTTAATTAACAATTCTCAGGATATTACCCAAGATGTCAGTAATATCCTCTTCTAGCATCCTGGTCACAAACGAACAAACAAAGGCAGGATATTGGTCAGGATATGTATGCTTAGAAAATAACCCATAACAATGACTAAACATTTTCTCAAACATAAGTCATGAATTCTGTTTTCACAAAACCTATGTATCTCACAGGCATTTTTATGCTGACGTACCTATTTTCACATGTATTTTCAGGAGATGATGCATAGGACTTATCAAGACATACTTAGGCGGACTTGTGCCTTAGTGACTTAAAACGAGACAAGAACTAGTTAATTTATGTTTTGTACTCTTTGGTTCTTGTTTAAAACAATGTGAACTTTCATGTTTGATTAATAAAACGAAACTTCAATTGCCATGGATTTGAAACAATAAATTCTGTTACAACACTCCCTGACGTTTCCGCCACGTTTTGTATGTTCTTCGTGGTCGGGGTGTGACAAGTTTAAGTTCTTAAAACACCTAAATCATATCTTGAATCAGTTGAAATTTGTATGAAAATTTAAGTGGACCAGTATATCGACAATCTAAGTGAATTGTTTAATTCTTAAAGTGAAATTAAGCTCAACGGTACTAGTGACTTGTCAAAAACTGATATGATCCTCTGACGCATACTCAAACAAAAATATTGTCTGTAAATATGTTTGTACATATTTCTTTACTGCTTTATATTTTCAAGAAATACAAAAAGATTTTGATTTCTGCTTTATTTTCGACAACCGATATCTGAGATGTTGAGTTTCAAAATCTAAGTAAGCTGATTGTGTTTCTGTAAATAAGACAAGTTCATTAATTTGAAACTTGATATTAAAAAAAAAACAAAAATTCAAAAATAGTTTGTGATATCTCCAAGGTCATTAGTTTGGACTTGGATGATTAACTGTGGAGGATTTGGATGCTTATATTGTTATAGAGCTAGTTTTCGATACGATTCGATGAAACTGCCAAATTCATGTGAAGTGATTTTGAAAAGTTTGAATTGTCAGATTATGATTTCTGGAAAATGGAAGTTTAAAATGTTGTTACTTATAGATGTATGAGTGATTGCAGGAAAAATCCAGACTACGATCCCGAGAGCAGAGTCTAAGGTGGAGTCTGAAGACAAGCTGGAAGTTAGGAGGAGCTTGTAGCTGGAAAGCTAGGTGTCGATCCCTAAAAGCACGGAAGCTTGATGAAAGGGGGAACCTTATGATGAAGCTGTTGATGATAGAGATAGTGATGAGATTCTGTTTTAAAAGTCAAAGAGAGAAGCTGATCAAAGAGAAAGATTGAAGGATGCTTACAATGTTACAATCTGAGTGAGAATGCAGAATGATCAAGACTGAAGAGGTGTCATGACAGAGATTAGTCACTGAAGTCTTCGTCAATATCCGAGGGGGAGTCTGTTAGTGCATTACGTCTATTGACTTCGTCTTGTATCATGTAATAGGATAGGTTAGAATAACCAGTGCACGAGGTTCGAGAATCAAAGATTAGAAGTTAAGATGTTGATTTCGCTTATAATGACCAAGGTCACTTGGAGCGAAATCAGAAACTTCTGATTTCGCTCATAAGGCATTTGGTCATAAAAGCGAAATTAGCTCATGTATATATAGTGCACATGTTTGTTCATTTGGCACGGATTCAGAAATTGTAACGAAGTGCTACCCAACTGTTCTCAGGTTGTAATCATTGTTAAATCAATACAAGAGACATTATAATTAGTTTGAGCGTCCGTTTCATTGATTCCGCCTTTGAATCGGATAGAAAACTCTTCTGATCGACTCATTTGGGTCCAACAACGATCCTACAATATACACGTGTGATTTAGTTTACGAATATTTTTCAATGCCGAGAACCTCGATCAGAGAGTAAAAAAGGCTTAAGGTTTGCAATGGTGTAAAATTAAAATGTGATATACCGGGATAGGATTCGATTTACAGGAACAAGGGCCAAACCAACCACCCAAGAATGGAATCGTCGATAGAAAACACTTGACAACCTCCTAGAAGCAGCTTTTCTTGCCACCAGACCTTTCTCCATCAATTAGGAATCTGATGTCATCACTAAACACAATCCTTAAATTGTAGCCATTTTTTGAGTGTTTATTTTTTGTTGTCTAATCCGCATATATATCACCATTGCTCTTGATTTTCTTGACTGTATATCTCTAAAGTGTCAACATATACACATGTGATTTAGTTTACGAAGATTTTTCAATGCCGAGAACCTCGATCAGAGAGTAAAAAAGGCGTAAGGTTCGCAATGGTGTAAAACTTGTTAGGAAACTTTATTTGTAAGTATTAAAGAAAATCAGATTCAACTTGATCTATGAAGAAAACAACAGTCCTGAAGATCACAAGAAGAAGAAGAAGATCGGATAGGACAACTGAAATGAACAGCATCTACTTCAAAGAATCACAAGTTGATCAATTGCTGACAAAGATTATCATAGAAGGTCATTTATGATGGATCTGATGATATTTCTGATGAAATATCATCAGTTTCTTACGATTCTGATCATCAGATTTTCTGATGATTTGTTCACCAGAATTTCTGATGAAGTGGTTTATCAGAAATTCTGATGAATACCCCACTTGTCTGAAAATCAGCTCTATCCTGCCACAATGACCGAAGCACTTAACATTAATGGATATCATGATTTCAAAGGCAACTTGAATGTTGGATTCAATGAATATGTCAAATTGCTACTTTATGTAGGACTTATTGCATGAATAAACAATTGTTTATTCGTGTACCTAGCCTTCTATAAATAGAAGGCTCACCAAGCAGAAGACAATTGAGTTTGAAGCTTAGCATCATACATACTACATAAACTCCATTTCCCTCTCACCCACAGAATTCAAGATTCATTTGTATTAGATAATAATCTTACAGTCACCTTGTAAACTATTTTGTTTCAAAGTGATATAAACTTGATAATTCTGTAGGTCTTGTTTCTGAAAGCCTGATTTCCATTGCCGCACATCTTTTTCACATCTACTGAAATCACTTGCCATATTATGTGAAAAGAAGGTTTTAAGCCCAAACTGGGTCTAACAAATGGTATCAGAGCAGACTGAATAAACTATTTTCAAATGATCAATCGCTCATCTTCTTTTTTCTAAATATGACCAGCTTTCAATCTTGGAATAATGCTTTTATGTAACACCCCGAAAATATAAATCTTTATATTAAAGATTTTAAACGAATAAATAAACAAGAGTCAACCAACTAAGAGTTTTAACCTAGTTAATTACAAGTCCTTAAATAAGTCATAATAGGGCTAAAACACTAAAACTTAAGGATTTACCAAAATTGAGGGTTTAAACTTGTCAAAAACTCAAATTATGTTACTAATAGTAACAAAACAAACCAAACATCCCAAAATTGGGAGTCTGGTCGATCAAAGAACAAGCAAGGGGCGACATCCGCCATTCCTAAACCCTAACATCAAGCAAATCTCTAAATTGAAGCCTCAAATCAGCCCTAAATCAAGTCTTGAACACGAATTAGTGATCCCCTTGTAGTGAGGATCTTAAAGGTATGTAAAATCTTGATATTTTGTTCCATCTTGAATTCTAGGTTAAGTGTGAAAAACAAGAAATTCAACTTGATTGTTGATGCATGGCTGAAATTAGAAGGGTTATGAGGTTTAGGATCAAACCCTAGATGATTTTTTGACATAACCTTTGTATGATACTTGTAGGGCTACATAATCCCCATTGTAGGTGAGTAGTGAACTCCAAGAAACTTGATAAATGCAGAATTTAAAACTCTTGTTCTAGCACAATCTGAAATTTGGAAGTGATTTCTGAAATGTTAATGATAAGATATGTGCAAAGTCGTTTAATTAAAGTGAAATTCGATGAAAATTACAAGATATGAACTTGGTAATGATTGTAGGAAAATCTGACCCGTTAGGTGTTTGTTGAAATGCCTAAGTGAGGATTTAAATGTAAAATGTTGATAAAAACGCAGATTTGATAATGGTCCATAATGATGTGATTGTGGTCATAAAAAGAGTTCTAAACATGTTGTAAACTGAATTTTCTAGGCAAAGAGTCCGGATCGTCAAGCGGACAAGCCGAAGGGAATCCACGGGGAAAGGGCGTGCTCTAAAGGTACGAAATACCGTTTCGTTACGTAAAGGTTGATTATTGTTTTTCTTTATGACATAGTATAAAGCATGGTAAACAGGATAGACCCTTGAGTCACGAAAGAGACTTTGCGTCTTAAACAAGTGAACGGGTCAAAACAAGTGATAAGCATGAAATCTTGCATGTCCTGATGGTGTGTAAATTCAGCACCCAAACGGGTCAAACAAGTTTTGGTAATGTCACACCCCGAATTTCCACGTGTCACCGGTGGGCCCGGTGGGGGAGTATCGTGACGTAGTTGATATCATCGTTTGTCAAACAACACAAATTATAATGCACAGCGGAAGCAAATGAAAATAGATTTATTTCAACCATTAAGTGTAATATCGAGTATCACAAATAGTCGAAATAGATCCACAGGCGGATCGAAAATAAAGAGAAAGAAATTGTTCAACAGATATATGCATCCCAAAGCTTGCGAGACTCTATGATGCTAAGGAGAAACCAGCCTATTGCGTGTAGCACCTGCACTTAATCTTTTTGGGGAAAATATGTCAGTTTGCACTGGTAAATACAATTTAACTGACTCATTTTGAAAACATTTGAAAAATTTGGTCTTAAATGCGCAAGGCACAAAACATTTTATAACTTGGGGATAATTAATCAAAGTTAAACTTGTAAAAGATTTACATGTTTGTTGTGCGTTCAGTCGCCCGAGTCGGGTCGGGTTTAAGGTTAAATGACACACCACTAGTATAAGTCCGCGGCGGGAAGCCAACGTTTATACCTTAATAATATGGACATAATACCGGGTGTACGCCTACACCCGGGTGTCAAGGTCGTGGCCAAAAATGATGCCAAGGATATCCGGGACATGGTCATTAAGCTCCCAAAGGCGTAAAAACAAACAACACCAAGTTTTCAAACGGGTCACATTGATAATACCCAACTACTAATGAGTTAGGGTCAATTGCCCGACCAAGCGGTATTTTATATACCGTACCCCCAAGCCCGTATAGGGAAAATAAGTTAAAAAAATTTACCTGAGCAAGTATAACCACAATTTCAAAAATGCACGTGTCTTTTACTGGGCTCCTATTCTGGAACGAAGGTTATAATAACCTATTAGAATCCTAACGGGTCTTTAATATAGCCTAAGCCTAGACCGGTTAGTTTCAACGAATAAATACGGTTTAATCGCGAGGAATGCGAAAACCGGGGAGGAATGTGATTTAGACCCTACAAGCTTGGATACATGTATAATATGGGTAACCTAAACACATTCTGAATTTAGAGACTAAGATGATATGGTTTGACCCGTTTCGGCTAATATGCGTGAACTAGTCACATAAGCAGATCCGAACGCGAAAGTGTGTAACGAGTAACCATATAAGTCATATGCAAGTTTCCTGAGATTATATGCACCAAATATATTGTAATATTAGTAAGGTATGTCCAAATATGCCCCAAGTGTTTTTAAACGCTAATTACGCCTCATAAGGGCATTTTGGTAATTTTACATAGGCTAAAAGGTTAAAAACAGAAAATCTGAGTTTCCAACTTTAGTTTACTGTTATAATATAAATTTTTATTAAATATATCAGTAGGTATTAGACCTTTTATATAAAAACTAGTTTCGACATATACTATGTCGTAAAAATGCCTAAAAAGGCGATTTGGAGCCATTTCCGGGTTTTAAAAGAAAAGCTGATGTTTTTATATTTCCAGAAGGCTCAAAATATCATACTTAACATAATAAATCAGTAGAAAAAGGTTTGGGGTCAAAAGGTTATGTAAAACTCATTTTATGGCCGAAAAGGGTAAAACCGGCATAGGCCGAATTAAACTTAGAACCTCAAGTTATGCTCAGCCTAAAAATAAATAAAAATCTTTAAAATTCCCAAAATATTATTATATAACAGTGGGTATAAAGTTTTGATATAAAATTCGGGTTTAGATAGGTTATGCGTTAAATACACTAATTATTTACTAAGAAAGCTTCTAATTACGCTAATGAGCATAACTCTTAATCTAGACCTCAAACTGATGTCAAATTTTGGGGACAAGTTTATATTTCAGTAACTAAGGTGTCTACCCTTTTATATTTCCAAAATTCATGATTTTTGGACATTTGGGCATAATGGTCAATATATGGGCATTTAACGGAAACATGCATATAATCAAGATATCTAATGAACCGTGTTGTATAATCACAGGAGGATATACTAACATGCTATTAGGTCCAAAAGAAGCTCTAAGGCAATCTTAATGTTGACTAAAACGGGCCAGAACTGAAAGTCAAAGCGAAAGTCAAACTATGCGACTTTCGGTTCCGAACCGGGTCTAAACAGAAAATTGTCGAGTAGAACATGTTGGAACATGTTCTTATACTTATTACCAAGTTATATTAATGTTCAAATAGGTTACATGCAACCTACATTGCTAGTTATGCGTTAATTTGAGATTAAGCATTTTGTTGACTTTTTATAATTAGCTTTGACTCGACAATTGACATGCTTAGAGTGGGAATCTGGAAACACCCTTTTAAGGGTTTGTTACCCACTTAATTACCTTCCTAAAGGTATCTTTAATTCGTGATTTGACAGAGCACATTATGCTTAATCACGAAGTCAAACCTTAATTACGACGGTTTGACTTTTACTTAATTAGCTAAGCTAGAAAGGATTAAAGAAGGTTAAGGACACTTACAAGATTCCTAAGATGGATTAAAGAGCCTAAGAAAATGAGTTGGTGACCAGATGAGCTCCAGAGAGTCTTTAGCCAAAGTTCCAAGTTAGCAAGTGTCAAATGATCACACTTGAACCCTTTATATAGTGAACTAGGAGCTCCAAGATCTTGACAAGCAAGTCTAGGGTAGTAAAGGGATGATCCCAAGTGTCCCTAAGAAGCTATTTACTGCCTAGCAAGCCCATAGATTCCCAAATTTACGTTTTAAGTCGGTTAAACTTGTTGGACAGGCAGCTGTCCAAAATCTGCTGCCAGCGACGTCCTTACGGACCGTAATCACATGGCCTTGCGGTCCGTATGCCTCCCTTACGGACCGTAAGCTTAAACCTTTACGGTCCGTAACCGACCTTGCTGAACACGCCGAGGTAACCTTCTTACGGACCGTAAGCCTGGGGCCTTGTGGTCCGTAAGCGATGGCCAGAAGACAAAAGTTTGAAAACTTTTAAGTCTTGACCATGCAACCATCAATGCCCGAAACATGCCTTCACTTTTCAGTTTGTGGGACCATCTTGACCAGCCATTGCATGGCTCATTTGCCCTTACATGTCCCCCATTTAATCTTTACTCAAAAAGGGACTTGTTACATGACGGAGATTTCAAAATTGAGTCTTGGACTCTCAATTACTTGGCCAAGCTATAACAATTCTTATTTACAAGAGTTTTATTTAAATTAGGAGTAGTAACAACCTATAATTTCCGAAGTCCTTGATAAAGATGCAACTTTATTTATTTGAGAGCAACCGGTTATCATATGAGATGATCATCAATTGATTTAAGGATCTTGGGATTTATAAAAATTTCGGGTCGCTCAGAGGTGATTTAATAACGTGTCGCCCTTGGGTCGTTCAGAGGTATTTTAAATAACATGACGCCCTAGAAATCCTACCACATATCTCTTTATTTAATCCGGTTTTCCTGACACGTCTGTCACACATGACACGTGTCTTTATTCTAATGGACAGGAATTTTCGAGGTGTTACATCCTCACCCCCTTAAAATAAATCTCGACCTCGAGATTTACTGAAACAATTGAGGGTATTTCTCCTTCATCGTGGATTCTAACTCCCACGTATAATCGGGACCTCTGCGGCCCTCCCATTTGACCTTGACAATGGGTACATACTTCCTTCGAAGCTTCTTTACCTGTCGGTCCTCAATCGACACAGGTTTTTCTATAAACTTTAAGCTTTCGTCTATATGCACATCTGTATGCGGTATGGCTAGCGATTCATCAGCTAGACATTTCTTCAGATTGCAGATGTGGAACACGTTATGAATACCACTAAGCTCCTCTGGTAAGTTCAACTTGTAAGCCACTGATCCTACACATTCGATGATCTCGAATGGTCCGATATACCTCGGGCTTAACTTACCTTTCTTGCCAAATCTCATTACCCCTTTCCATGGTGATACTTTGAGCAAAACTTTATCGCCAACCTCAAACTTGAGGGATTTTCGCTTACCATCAGCATAGCTCTTTTGCCTATCACGGGCAACTTTTAGGTGTTCAGTAATCTGGGTAATCTTGTCCGTTGTCTCCAGGACTAATTCCGGTCCTGATAACTGGACGTCTCCTACCTCTGCCCAACAAATGGGTGTTCTGCACTTTCTACCATATAATGCCTCAAAAGGCGCAGCCTTAATGCTGGTGTGGTAGCTATTATTGTAGGAAAATTCGATCAGAGGTAGATGCCTATCCCAACTTCCTCCTAGGTCAATCACGCATGCCCGAAGCATGTCCTCCAAGGTTTGAATAGTACGCTCACTTTGCCCATCCGTCTGAGGATGATAAGCTGTACTAAAATTCAATTGCGTACCCAGGGACTTTTGGAAACTCTCCCAGAAATGAGATGTGTATCTGGTATCCCTATCTGAGATAATAGATACCGGTACGCCATGCAGGGATACAATCTTATCCACGTACAGTTGGGCTAGCATGTCGGAACAGAAAGTTTCTCTAATAGGTAGGAAATGTGCTGACTTGGTCAGTCGATCCACTATCACCCAAATAGTGTCATTTCCTTTCTGCGTCTTGGGCAACTTGGTGATGAAATCCATTGTTACCATTTCCCATTTCCAAGTGGGAATCTCAGGCTGTTGTAGTAAACCTGACGGTTTCTGATGCTCAGCTTTAACTTGAGCGCACGTCAGACATTTAGCCACATGGGTGGCTATAGACTTTTTCAAGCCTATCCACCAGTAATTTGCCTTTACATCCTGGTACATCTTGTCCGCTCCAGGATGGACGGAATATTTCGAACTGTGGGCTTCCTTAAGAATGACGTCACGAAGACCTCTATAAACAGGAACCCATATTCTTCCATTTAGTCTCAGGATTCCGTCTTTACCATAGGATAACTGCTCTTCAGTTACTCCTAGCTTTTCATTGGGGTAGTTAGCTTCTAACACTGCCTCTTTTTGTGCGGCTAACAACCTTTCATTTAGACTGTTCCTCACCTCAATGCTTTTGGCATTGATTCTGATTGGCTTTACCCTCTCCTTTCTACTCAAGGCATCTGCGACTACATTAGCCTTGCCTGGATGGTATCTGATTTCACAATCATAATCATTCAGAGTTTCCATCCATCGTCGCTGCCTCATGTTCAATTCTTTCTGGTTGAACAGGTGCTGAAGGCTTTTATGATCAGAATAGATCACACATTTAGTGCCATACAAGTAGTGCCTCCACAACTTTAGTGCAAATACAACGGCACCCAATTCCAAATCATGAGTGGTGTAATTCTTCTCGTGCACTTTCAATTGTCGTGAAGCGTAGGCAATGACATTGCCTTTCTGCATTAACACACAACCCATCCCGGTGTGTGATGCATCACAATAGACTACAAATTCATCAATCCCATCAGGTAACGTTAACACGGGAGCGTTACTTAATTTCTGCTTCAAAGTATCGAATGACTCTTGCTGCTTAGGTCCCCAATTGAACTTGCTATTCCTGCGAGTCAGCAAAGTTAGGGGTGCTGCAATTCTTGAGAAATTTTCGATGAATCTCCTGTAGTATCCAGCTAAACCTAGGAAACTGCGGATTTCCGTAGGTGTCTTCGGCTCCTGCCAATTCATGACAGCTTCAACTTTTGCGGGATCCACTTGAATACCACGCTCACTGACCACATGTCCAAGAAATTGGACTTCTCTCAACCAAAACTCACATTTGGAAAACTTCGCATACAGCTTTTCTTGATGAAGCAGCTTCAGAATACAACGGAGGTGCTTCTCGTGATCAGCTTGATTCTTGGAATAAATGAGAATGTCATCGATAAAGACGATGACAAA
The DNA here is from genome assembly GCF_002127325.2 of Helianthus annuus. NCBI lineage: Eukaryota > Viridiplantae > Streptophyta > Magnoliopsida > Asterales > Asteraceae > Helianthus > Helianthus annuus. The sequence continues at coordinate 113,812,596 of NC_035446.2, forward strand.
CTTATCCAAATATGGCTTGCAAACGCGATTCATGAGATCCATGAATGCGACAGGCACGTTTGTGAGCCCGAAAGGCATCACTAGGAACTCGTAGTGACCATAACGAGTCCTAAACGCAGTCTTGTGCACATCTTCATTCTTAACCTTCAACTGATGATATCCCGACCTCAGATCTATTTTGGAGAAATAGCTTGCCCCTTGAAGTTGATCGAATAGATCGTTGATCCTGGGTAGAGGATACCTATTCTTAATGGAAACCTTGTTAAGCTCTCGGTAATCGATACATAAACGCATCGAACCATCTTTCTTTTTGACAAATAGAATCGGTGCTCCCCAAGGAGACGAACTAGGTCTAATGAAACCTTTGGCTAGCAAATCGTCTAGCTGTGTTCTCAATTCCTTCATCTCTGTTGGCGCTAGCCTATAAGGCGCTCTAGCAATAGGTGCAGCTCCAGGAACGATATCGATTTTGAACTTTACTTGTCTGTCTGGCGGCAGACCAGGCAGTTCTTCTGGAAAGACTTCAGGGTATTCTGATATGACGGGAATATCTTCAATTTTGGGCTTTTGCTCATCAATGGTTACTTGTGCCATATAGATGACACAACCATTCTTCAAACATTGGGACGCCTTGAGCATAGACATCTGCTCAGGTAATCCATGACGCGTATCTCCCTGAATGGTGAGAGGTTCACCAGATGGAGTCTTGATTATTACTTGCCTTCTACTGCATACTATCTGGGCTTGGTTATGCGATAACCAATCCATGCCCAATACTACATCAAAACCGGCTAACTTGAAGGGTAGCAGGGATAGAGGAAAAGAGTGGTTCCTAATGGATATAGCACATCCATCTAACACAGTCGAGACTGTTTCTAAGGTACCATCTGCTAATTCTACCTCATACTTTGCACTAAGGGCTTTAACAGGCAATCCTAACAGCTCACAGAATTTACTATCCACAAAAGATTTATCTGCCCCGGAATCAAATAATACTCTTGCGAAAACGTCATTAATGAGAAACGTACCAGTTATGACGTTATCGTTCTGGATGGCCTCTTGAACATTCATTTGAAAGACCCTGGCATTGGTCTTCTTCCCATCCTCAGTCTTTTTGACATTCTTCGGGCAGTTGGTCTTGATGTGCCCTTTTTTGTTGCAACTGTAGCAAGTCGCATCCTTCAACCTCTTGCACTCAAGAGTCCTGTGTTCAGAAGACTTGCATATCCCACACATCTTGGGCTGGGATTTCTGCTCGAACCTGCACCTCCCAAAATGGTGCTTCCTACAAATCTTGCACTTGGGCCTATCGCCCGACTGTTGCTCGCTTCTCCTGGCCTCAGACCCTTTCTTACCATCACGGTTTCCCTTATGTTTCTTACTCGATCAACGTGAATTATCATCTTCACGTTTCCTCTTGTCAGATTCCGCACTTCTTAACGCTCTTTGTTTCGCTGCATCCTGAGTGAGAGACAGAGATAAGTTGGTGACAGATCGGAATGTAACAGGTCGCGAGGCCTTCACACTGGCCTTGATTTCTGGGGCCAAACCCCCAATAAAGCGCGCGATCCTTTTAGGTTCAGGGGTCACTAGGTAAGGTACCAATCTGGATAAAGTATTGAAACTGGTGAGGTACGCCTGGCAATCTAGGTTCTTCATAACCAAAGATAGGAATTCGGACTCTATACGCTCAACCTCATGCTGAGGGCAGTAGTTTTCCTTGATAAGAGCAACAAACTGCTCCCAAGACATGCTATACAGGGCAGCCTTTCCAGAAGCCTGAATCAATGCTCCCCACCAGGCTAGAGCCTCACCCTTGAAAGACTGGGATGCAAACTTAACCATATCCTTCTCAGCACATCCACTGATGTCTACCACTGTCTCAATCTCATCAAGCCATGTCATACAATCAACTGCCCCTTTCTCCCCAGTAAACTCTCGAGGTTTACATGACACAAAGTATTTATACGTGCAACCCTTAGCACGTGGGGCTTCATCAACCACAAGCTTCTTGGGGTGAACACTGTTTTCATTTGAGGAATGACGATCCTCATCTTTCTTAGGTTTGGAAGGAGTAGGTGGCGGTTTGTTGCGAATCTCAGAATGATTCTTTGGTTTAGCATGCGGTGTAGACAGAGTTCTACTGCGGGTTTCACTGTACTCGCTGTACTGTCGCGCTAAGGCTTTCGCAACCGTATCATTCACAATTGTTTTTAACTCGGCACTAGTCACTAGGAACTTTGCATCATCACGGTTCTCAACCGGATGGCTATTGGCTTCTTCTGATCTGGCCATGTAGCTTTAAACGCTACATATAATTGATAGGCAAAGTTTTCACTTAAAGGCTCTTATAGTATTTTATGTTTTGTTAACCAAGGTTTTAAATTGCCATTTTAGGTTAATTTATTAAAACATTAGGATGTGGTTATTATCCTATAATACTCTTATTATTAGCACATAAGGCCTAGTCACAAGGACAGTTAAGATATTTAATAACCAAGATTTTACAATATCTAGGTGTTTTAGGTCGAATCATAGTTCGTTACCATCTATTAACAGGGAGTCATAAGCTACCACTGTCCTTAGTCACGGAGGACATTAAATTATTGCCAACAGGCACTTCACTTCAAAGAAGTGGTTAAATAATTTAAGGGAATTTAAAATTAACCCTTTATGATATATGGCCTGTGCGACTTTACTGATTCACACTTTGCCAAGAGCATTAACATACTAACAGATGTTAATAATTGGAATCTATTACATGGGTTATACCATCTTGGCCAGGTTTTGCAATAACACAAAGGCTAGGTTTTACCTCCAAGATTCTTCAATAATTAACGCAGAATAGTCCTAAATTGAGATGTTAATTATGGATCTTAACCTAATTACGGAACTACCATCTTGGCCTTGTTTTATAAACTATAAGGCTAGGTCTTGGTTCACTTTAGATTTTACCAATTATTATAATGGCAGATCCTTTTAAATATTTCATTTATCTTCATATTTTATGCATGCAATAAAATGAAAACTTAATTAAAACATCCCACAAATTGTTTTAAATCAGAACAACACTTGCCCAAACGGGACTTCTACTAAAAATAAATGAAAATGCCCACGCAGGGGTGGGAAACAAGAACAAACCCACGCAGGGGTTAACTAACCAAACTTGCTCACGCAGGAGCAGAATACAAACCACAAGCTCACGCAGGAGCTGAATACTGGAATAACAAGTCCACGCAGGGACTGAATGACAACTTAAATAAAATAATCAGGGTTTTCAATGACCCCTCCTCTTCGACTTCCCCTTAAGCAAGTCTGACAGCCCTTTGAAGAAAGCTTGCCGCTCTCTACGGTCTTCACGAACCTCCTGTTCGACTTGGTTCAGCCTTTCAAGAACTTCCTGCTGAATCTGTGGCTGTGGCGGCTGATACACCGGTGGAGGAGGTGGCTGATGCTGGTACCCATAAGTCGGGTAACCAGTAGTCCATGGCCCTCCGTATGGTCCTTCAGGGTGAAGGGCATTGTAATCCCGAGCTACTTGATACGGATCTACCTCCGCATAACCGTAGTTGTAGTTGTAGTGGGTGTGCGCCGGCTGCTCGAATGGGTTGTACGCTGCTGACTCAGCATACGCAGGAATCGGGTTATCGAAACCCAAAGGTGGTACCACAGGTACTGAGTTGACATCTGGTATAGGGCTTGTTGGACCACCCATCTGCGGGTCCTCTTCCTCCTGAAGTGGCGGGTAGTGGCTGCCACTTGATGGCTGGGGAGTACTAATTCGAACTCCACCTCGCACAGACATCCGTGCATTTGACCTTCTCCGCCTCGGTGACTCCGGAGGCGGCTGCTGCTCCACTGGCGGTGGTGGCGGCGGTGTGACTGCCACAAATTGATGACCCACCGAAGGATCCTGTTGCTGCTCGTAATGCGAGTGCTCAGACGGGGTGAAATACCAATCATACTGGTTGAACTTCTCCATAAAACTGTCCGGTCCGCGGTATGGCGATCCATGGAATGATGACCCATCCGAGATCTCAATGGGATGGTTCGGCGTTCCTGATGCAGGCTCCACGTGTGACAACTCGAATTTCCAAGATTCTATTTCGCATTTATTGCACGTTCTTGTATTATTTAGTTGTTTACTTGCACAATTGATTGCCATGGAATTATATATGTTTTAATTGTGTGGTTGTGCATGTTATGTGTTAATTGTGATAGATTTGTCAAATGCATAAACTTGGTGGTGAAACTGTGAAATTGTTTGAGATGGTGTACTATTGTAAGATATAGTAATTCAGGGTGTAAAGAGTTATTAGTGAAACTTAAATCATACTTAACCCTAATCCCTTTTCACTAATCATTTGCACACAAACCAAAACACGTACTTGCAATCCTCTGATTCTCTGGCAATCATCATCACCAAGATATTCATCACTTTTGATTCCTCTCCTTCTCTAGAATCATCCAAGGTAATTGTGTTATCATTTGTTTATTAATCGTTTGATTGTTAGCAATGCTTAATTCTTGTAATGCTTGTAAACCCTAGTTTCCAAATGATGCTTCTGTGTTTTTGATTGATGTTGATTGTTGTGTTATGAAGATGATTAGTCATATAATCAATTGCTTGATGATTTTGATGCGTGAGATGTAGACATAGTGATTATTGTTTTGATCAGTGTAATGCAAACGTATGAATTTAGGGTTTCCTGTTCGTATGATAGCAAGAACATAACTGTTACGATCTCAATTGAATAAAACATTCGTATGAATTTTTGTTGTCTGAGCTTTGTGAACGAATGGTATGGTCCGAGTTTTATGACCACATCACCTAGCCCGAGTTTCTAAAGAAGTAGATGTCCGAGTTTCTGATATGTTTTACTGGGTCCGAAGTTTATGTATAGATATAACATGCCACCCGAGTTTTTAAATCATTCATAAAAGGGTCCGAGGTTGTTAAGGGTTGATGTCCGAGTGTTAATGAGTCTTGAAGTCCGACTTTATATGTATATCATGGTCCGAGGTTCTTATTCATGGTGGCCCGAGTTTTGGGGTGTAGAACACCCTGTCCGAGTTTTAGTCCATCCACACATGTAGTCCGAGTTTCAAGCATAGAAACCCCCCCCACTTAGTCCGAGCTTTAAGCATTAAAGCTTTGTGTCCGAGTTTAAAGGAGAAGCTCACATGGTCCGAGTTTAAGAAGCTCACATGGTCCGAGTTTAAGAAGCTCACATGGTCCGAGTTTGAGAAGCTCACATGGTCCGAGTTTTCTTAGCATAAGTCCGAGTTCTTTTGGTGAGAGTCTTGGCCCGAGTTCTTTCTGTATGGTAATTACTATACGACTTTTAAAGTAGTAATGCATAACCTGAGTTTTTAAAGTGTTTCGGCGCAACTGATAACCCTGTTGATTTGTAACTCTATTAGTTATTAGTTATGTAATTTATGCATGAGACTTCGTTAATCATGTAATTATTAAACATGTCAGTATGTTACGTGTGTATGATAACTCTGATTAATACTAAACAATTCTGTTTCGTATGGTTCGAATAAATTGAAGTAAGCCTTTATGTGAAACGTGGATTGTATGATTATGATTAATTGACGTATAATGCATGTTATCAACGGTCGAACATACTCTGTGCTATAAATTGTATGCGAAACATTACGAACATGAACTGATCAAGTATACGTGCTTAATATAGGATTTGATTGAGTAATTTCTAGCACATAGTTAATCATACCGAGCAAACCAAGGTGAGTTCACACCCTTACTAAGGCATGGGATTCCCAAGGGCTTGGGAATGGGATTGAAGGAATAAGGTTGAATAGATTCGTACTGACACTAATACTAGACTACCATACCACTGTCCTCGGTTGTGCAGGACACATACTTATGCTATTCACTGTCCTCGGTTGTGCAGGACACATACTTACAATCTACGTAGACTTATACTTACTACTATCCTCGGTTGTGAAGGATACCTATACATACTACTATCCTCGGTTGTGAAGGATACTCATACCAAATTACTATCCTCGGATGTGAAGGATACTTATACTTATTACTATCCTTGGATGTGAAGGATACTTATACTTATTCCTATCCTCGGTTGTGAAGGATACTTATGGTTACGAGTAGTCTAGTGGTTATACAACATGGGAAGCCCCCACCAATAGAACGTACTAACGGCCCAGTAGAGCCACCTGTTACAAACGAACTTACTATTACGCATTTACTTTCTGTGAACTCGCTCAACTAGTTGTTGATCCTCTGTTACATGCCTTGCAGGTCGTTAGGTATATGGAGCTTGCACATGGAGGAGCGGGTCGTTGTGGGCTTGGATCGTGATTATCCTGTTAAACAATTTTGATATTTGATACTTACTTACGATGGGTTTTATTTATACGCTTCCGCTAAACAAAGATAACCTTCTTATGATTTGGAACACCTTTCATATGGATTTGATTTGGTTTAAATGACAATTACTTTTATTATATGTATTGCTTTGTATGATTGGTGGCTTGATCCTGGTCAGTCACGCTCCCAAGCGGTGATACTCCGCGGGTGGATTTTGGGGGTGTGACAGATTGGTATCAGAGCCATTGGTTATAGAGAACTTGGTTTTAATATGGGAAAAACGTTTTTTTATTAAAACCAGACTATAACCAGAACAGTGCCCTCAACGATCTACAACGACGCTTCGCTCCACGTGCAAGACTCAACATACTAGGTAATAAGGTTTATGTTTATTGCCTACTTGCTAGAATTGCATAGAACTTTGCTCGTAGTATGCTTACATTACTTTGCTCACTACTTGTTATTGCTTGAGAACACCTACGTGCTTACACTCTTCTGTCATCGCACTATTCGCGAACCTCTCTCACTTACGTTATATTTGCTATGAAGATCATGGCCGGACATATCAACATGACACAAGCCCAGTTGACGGCTCTCATTAACGAACGAATTGCTGCGGCACTGGCAGCCATACAAGCAGGAGGTCAACACGCTCAGTCACCTGCTTGCACCTTCAAAAATCTCAAGGATTTCCAACCTAGTACCTTCAGTGGAACTGAGGGGGTTGAAGGCCTCCTCCATTGGTTCGAGAGACTCGAAACTGACTTCGAGGTGCATGATTGCCCTGAGTCACGTAGGGTAAAGTTGCTACTGGAACACTCGAAGGTGCCGCATTAACCTGGTGGAAAGCACAGGTTCAGATGTTAGGGCTGGCAGCTGCTAATGCCACCCCCTGGAACGAGTTCAAGGACTTAATTAAGGAAGAGTTTTGCAGTCGAGAGGACATCCACAAACTTGAGGTAGAGTTCCTCAATCTACAGATGGTGGGGTCTGAAATTGAAGTTTATACGAGGAGATCAAACGAGTTAGCCACATTTTGTCCTACTATGGTAGACCCTCCCACCAAACGCATCGAACTGTATCTCAAGGGTCTGGTGCCCGAAATTCAGAATTATATGACCACAGCTAACCTTGGCACTATCCAGCAAGCCACTCGACTGGCTCATCGTCTCACAGACCAGGCTGTAGAACAGAACAAACTACCGAAACGAGCTAAGACTGATACTGCATGTGCTTCTAGAGATAACAAACGCAAGTGGGATGAAAACCTGAGCACGGGATTAATTTTGGTCCAGCCTCTGACGCAGCAGCAAGAGATAGATGACTACCAGAGCCCCAGACAACAGTTTTCTAGTAGTCATGGGCAGAAAAGATATCGAGGAATTCACCCATGGTGCAACAAATGTAACAGACACCACGGTGGCCAGTGCAACAGGGGTCGTTACCAGCGGTGTCTCAAGATTGGTCATGAAGCTAAGGATTGTCGAAACTCACGTCCTGTAACTCAAGAACAACAACGACCGCCTCAATCTTCACAGAATCAGCAGCAACAACAAAGTTTTAAAGGATGTTTTCAGTGTGATGCTAAAGATCACTACAAGAGGCATTGTCCGCATATGAACCAGGACCAGACTCAGAACCACGACCATGGAAACAGGGACGACAATGGTGATAGCGTTGGGGGAAACAGAGGAAACAATGACGCCGGGGCCGCGCGTACGTGATTGGTCAGGGTGACGCAATGAACGATCTTATCGTAACAATGGGTAAGTTTCTTCTTGTCGACTTCTATGTTATTATATTGTCTGATTCGGGTGTGAATACCAATTATATGTCTTTGAAAGTTAGTCGAATGTTAAAACGTACACCAACTCCCTTGAACACCAAACCTGTTGTAGTGTTAGCTTATGGTACAAGCCTAGAGGCCACACATAGTTCAGAGTTGTAATATTATCCTCGCTGGGTAGACGTTCCCTATCGACTTCATTCCTATAGTTCTGGACAGCACCTACACCTCGCGCACCGTATCGCTTAGCTCCATCCGAATTGGAAGAACTATCGACGCAGCTGCAAGAGCCCTTGGATAAGGGCTTCATTCGTCCAAGCTCTTCGCCTTGGGGAGCTCCAGTACTATTCGTGAAAAAGAAGGATGGCACTTTCAGAATGTGCATTGATTATCGCGAACTGAACAAGGTCACGGTGAAGAACCGCTATCCTCTTCTTCGCATTGATGAATTATTCGACCAGTTGCAAGGGTCGAGTTACTACTCCAAGATTGATCTAAGGTCAGGTTACCATCAGCTGAGAGTCCGGGATGAGGACGTCTCCAAAATCGCTTTCAGAACTCGCTACGGCCACTACGAGTTTCTTGTTATGCCATTCGGGCTTACGAACGCGCCTGCAGTCTTCATGGATCTTATGAACGGGGTGTGCAAACCCTATCTTGACAAGTTCGTCATTGTCTTCATCGACGACATTCTGATCTACTCCAAGAGTCAGGAGGAACGCGAGCAGCACTTACGTCTTATCTTGGAACTCCTTCGAAAGGAGCAATTGTACGCAAAGTTTTCTAAATGCGACTTCTGGCTTCGAGAAGTCCACTTCTTAGGCCATGTGGTGAACAGGGATGGGATTCATGTCGATCCATCCAAGGTAGATTCGATACGGAACTGGCCTGCACCGCGAACACCGACGGAAATACGCCAAATCTTGGGTTTGGCGGGATATTACAGGCGATTCATCAAAGACTTTTCGAAGATCGCACAACCGCTTACTATGCTGACGCAGAAGGGTGTCACCTACCGTTGGGGAGATTCCCAGGAAACCGCTTTTCAGTACTTGAAGGATAGGCTTTGCAGTGCACCTATTCTCTCATTGCAAGAGGGCACCGACGATTTCGTGGTCTATTGTGACGCATCGATACAGGGGCTTGGTTGTGTATTGATGCAGCGTGACAAAGTTATTGCCTACGCTTCACGGCAACTCAAGGTTCATGAACGAAACTACACAATGCACGATTTAGAGCTGGGAGCTGTTGTTTTCGCGCTTAAGACATCGCGACACTACCTGTACGGTGCCAGGTGCACGATTTACACCGATCACAGGAGTCTCGAGCACATCTTCAAGCAGAAGGAATTGAATATGCGTCAACGACGATGGGTCGAACTGCTTAATGATTACGAATGCGCTATCAAGTATCATCCAGGCAAGGCCAACGTTGTGGCCGACGCCCTTAGTTGGAAAGACACCTTACCTAAGCGCGTGCGAGCGCTACAGCTTACTATTCAGTCCAGTCTTCCTGCACAGATACGAGCTGCTCAGATAGAAGCTTTAAAACCCGAGAATGTCATGGCTGAAGCCTTACGCGGCTCAAGGCAACGCATGGAACAAAAGGAAGACGGTGCCTACTATGTAACGGGGCGTATTTGGGTCCCACTTTATGGCGGTCTACGAGAGCTTGTGATGGACGAAGCGCACAAGTCTCGCTACTCGGTACACCCAGGGTCGGATAAAATGTACCACGATATCAGAACAACATACTGGTGGCCAAGTATGAAAGCCAACATCGCCACCTATGTTGGCAAGTGCTTGACCTGTGCGAGAGTCAAGGTTGAATATCAGAAACCCGCAGGTCTACTTCAGCAACCCAGGATACCACAGTGGAAATGGGAAGAGATTTCCATGGATTTTGTTACAGGCCTACCCAGATCCCAGCGTGGGAATGATACTATATGGGTGATCGTGGATCGACTCACCAAGTCTGCACACTTCCTGGCTATTAAGGAAACAGATAAGTTCTCCACTCTCGCAGACATCTATCTTAAAGAAGTTGTTTCGAGGCACGGGGTGCCCACCTCCATCATTTCAGATCGGGATGCACGATTCACGTCAGAACTATGGCAAGCGATGCACAAATCCTTCGGCTCACGATTAGACATGAGCACAGCATATCATCCTCAGACGGATGGGCAGTCTGAGCGAACAATCCAAACTCTTGAAGACATGCTTCGTGCATGTGTTATCGATTTCGGCAACGGCTGGGAAAAGCATCTCCCTTTGGTGGAGTTTTCGTATAATAACAGTTATCACACCAGCATTCAAGACGCTCCATTCGAGGCATTGTACGGACGTAAATGCCGGTCACCTCTCTGTTGGGCAGAGGTGGGGGATAGTCAGGTTACGGGTCCAGAGATTGTAGTGGACGCCACAGAAAAGATTGCACAGATACGACAACGCATGGCGGCAGCACGCGACCGCCAGAAAGCCTACGCGGATAAGCGTAAGAGGCCATTGGAATTTCAGGTCGGGGACCAGGTTTTACTTAAAGTCTCACCCTGGAAGGGTGTGGTTCGATTTGGTAAACGAGGCAAACTCAATCCACGGTATGTTGGACCGTTCGAAATCAATGAAAGAATAGGCCCAGTAGCCTACAGACTGAACCTACCAGCTGAACTCGGTGCAGTTCACAATGTATTTCACGTGTCGAATCTGAAGAAATGCCTATCAGATGAGACCCTCATAGTTCCTTTTAAGGAACTCACTATCGACGAGCGGTTGCAGTTCGTCGAGGAGCCAGTTGAAATCACGGACCGGGATGTTAAGGTCCTCAAACACAAGAGAATCCCTCTTGTTCGAGTTCGTTGGAACTCCCGACGTGGCCCAGAGTACACCTGGGAACGCGAAGATCAAATGAAAGAAAAGTACCCCCAGTTATTCGAAAACCGTGCAACCACTACTGAGACTGAAGCTACTACTGCGGAATTTCGGGACGAAATTCCAAATCAACGGGGGGATGATGTGACACCCCAGGAAAACCAGTGCACAATACAGCTTACCTAGCTTCCTCAGTGAGTGCGTACCAAATTTCGGGACGAAATTTCTTTTAAGTTGGGGATAATGTGACAACTCGAATTTCCAAGATTCTATTTCGCATTTATTGCACGTTCTTGTACTATTTAGTTGTTTACTTGCACAATTGATTGCCATGGAATTATATATGTTTTAATTGTGTGGTTGTGCATGTTATGTGTTAATTGTGATAGATTTGTCAAATGCATAAACTTGGTGGTGAAACTGTGAAATTGTTTGAGATGGTGTACTATTGTAAGATATAGTAATTCAGGGTGTAAAGAGTTATTAGTGAAACTTAAATCATACTTAACCCTAATCCCTTTTCACTAATCATTTGCACACAAACCAAAACACGTACTTGCAATCCTCTGATTCTCTGGCAATCATCATCACCAAGATATTCATCACTTTTGATTCCTCTCCTTCTCTAGAATCATCCAAGGTAATTGTGTTATCATTTGTTTATTAATCGTTTGATTGTTAGCAATGCTTAATTCTTGTAATGCTTGTAAACCCTAGTTTCCAAATGATGCTTCTGTGTTTTTGATTGATGTTGATTGTTGTGTTATGAAGATGATTAGTCATATAATCAATTGCTTGATGATTTTGATGCGTGAGATGTAGACATAGTGATTATTGTTTTCATCAGTGTAATGCAAACGTATGAATTTAGGGTTTCCTGTTCGTATGATAGCAAGAACATAACTGTTACGATCTCAATTGAATAAAACATTCGTATGACTTTTTGTTGTCTGAGCTTTGTGAACGAATGGTATGGTCCGAGTTTTATGACCACATCACCTAGCCCGAGTTTCTAAAGAAGTAGATGTCCGAGTTTCTGATATGTTTTACTGGGTCCGAAGTTTATGTATAGATATAACATGCCACCCGAGTTTTTAAATCATTCATAAAAGGGTCCGAGGTTGTTAAGGGTTGATGTCCGAGTGTTAATGAGTCTTGAAGTCCGACTTTATATGTATATCATGGTCCGAGGTTCTTATTCATGGTGGCCCGAGTTTTGGGGTGTAGAACACCCTGTCCGAGTTTTAGTCCATCCACACATGTAGTCCGAGTTTCAAGCATAGAAACCCCCCCCCCACTTAGTCCGAGCTTTAAGCATTAAAGCTTTGTGTCCGAGTTTAAAGGAGAAGCTCACATGGTCCGAGTTTAAGAAGCTCACATGTTCCGAGTTTAAGAAGCTCACATGGTCCGAGTTTGAGAAGCTCACATGGTCCGAGTTTTCTTAGCATAAGTCCGAGTTCTTTTGGTGAGAGTCTTGGCCCGAGTTCTTTCTGTATGGTAATTACTATACGACTTTTAAAGTAGTAATGCATAACCTGAGTTTTTAAAGTGTTTCGGCCCAACTGATAACCCTGTTGATTTGTAACTCTATTAGTTATTAGTTATGTAATTTATGCATGAGACTTCGTTAATCATGTAATTATTAAACATGTCAGTATGTTACGTGTGTATGATAACTCTGATTAATACTAAACAATTCTGTTTCGTATGGTTCGAATAAATTGAAGTAAGCCTTTATGTGAAACGTGGATTGTATGATTATGATTAATTGACGTATAATGCATGTTATCAACGGTCGAACATACTCTGTGGTATAAATTGTATGCGAAACATTACGAACATGAACTGATCAAGTATACGTGCTTAATATAGGATTTGATTGAGTAATTTCTAGCACATAGTTAATCATACCGAGCAAACCAAGGTGAGTTCACACCCTTACTAAGGCATGGGATTCCCAAGGGCTTGGGAATGGGATTGAAGGAATAAGGTTGAATAGATTCGTACTGACACTAATACTAGACTACCATACCACTGTCCTCGGTTGTGCAGGACACATACTTATGTTGTTCACTGTCCTCGGTTGTGCAGGACACATACTTACAATCTACGTAGACTTATACTTACTACTATCCTCGGTTGTGAAGGATACCTATACATACTACTATCCTCGGTTGTGAAGGATACTCATACCAAATTACTATCCTCGGATGTGAAGGATACTTATACTTATTACTATCCTCGGATGTGAAGGATACTTATACTTATTCCTATCCTCGGTTGTGAAGGATACTTATGGTTACGAGTAGTCTAGTGGTTATACAACATGGGAAGCCCCCACCAATAGAACGTACTAACGGCCCAGTAGAGCCACCTGTTACAAACGAACTTACTATTACGCATTTACTTTCTGTGAACTCGCTCAACTAGTTGTTGATCCTCTGTTACATGCCTTGCAGGTCGTTAGGTATATGGAGCTTGCACATGGAGGAGCGGGTCGTTGTGGGCTTGGATCGTGATTATCCTGTTAAACACTTTTGATATTTGATACTTACTTACGATGGGTTTTATTTATACGCTTCCGCTAAACAAAGATAACCTTCTTATGATTTGGAACACCTTTCATATGGATTTGATTTAGTTTAAATGACAATTACTTTTATTATATGTATTGCTCTGTATGATTGGTGGCTTGATCCTGGTCAGTCACGCTCCCAAGCGGTGATACTCCGCGGGTGGATTTTGGGGGTGTGACACCACGGGGTCAGTATCCTCATCCATGTCGTTTTCCCCTGAAAAGTGGTCTTCCGGTCCAAGTGGGTTAAAACCCACGGGTTCTGGCAGAAGGTTAGCCGGGTTAAATCGGCTTTGGAAAACGGGTGTTGGGTCGCCAAAAGAGTGATGGGAGTTGGACCTCTGTAAAGGTATGAAAGCTGGCGGCTGGTTGTTGGGCTCGTTTTCTGAATGGGTCCCAAAAGAGTGTTGGTACGAAGGTGAAGAGCTAAGGGATACAGATCGCCTTCCGGGTTCGACATAGAGCCTCCATGGCTCTTGCGGGCTTGTGCTCATAGTGATAGATGGAGTACGCCGGTGCGAAGGCCCGGCTTCGTGATCATGACCTGACACGGGTCCTTTGCCTCTACCTCGAAGGAATCTGGGTGGCATGATGACCTGCACACAATATTTAGCTAACAACAACAATTTAATAAAAGACTCAAAATAAAACAAAGCAGAGTTTGTCCTATGTTCGATGTCTAGACTTGGAACTCGAAGAATGTGCAATTTGTGCACTGAGATTAAACACAAAAGGCTAGTGTTTAATTCACTCAGTGTTGGCTCTGATACCAACCTGTCACACCCCGAATTTCCACGTGTCACCGGTGGGCCCGGTGGGGGAGTATCGTGACGTAGTTGATATCATCGTTTGTCAAACAACACAAAGTATAATGCACAGCGGAAGCAAATGAAAATAGATTTATTTCAACCATTAAGTGTAATATCGAGTATCACAAATAGTCGAAATAGATCCACAGGCGGATCGAAAATAAAGAGAAAGAAATTGTTCAACAGATATATGCATCCCAAAGCTTGCGAGACTCTATGATGCTAAGGAGAAACCAGCCTATTGCGTATAGCACCTTCACTTAATCTTTTTGGGGAAAATACGTCAGTTTGCACTGGTAAATACAATTTAACTGACTCATTTTGAAAACATTTGAAAAATTTGGTCTTAAATGCGCAAGGCACAAAACATTTTATAACTTGGGGATAATTAATCAAAGTTAAACTTGTAAAAGATTTACATGTTTGTTGTGCGTTCAGTCGCCCGAGTCGTGTCGGGTTTAAGGTTAAATGACACACCACTAGTATAAGTCCGCGGCGGGAAGCCAACGTTTATACCTTAATAATATGGACATAATACCAGGTGTACGCCTACACCCGGGTGTCAAGGTCGTGGCCAAAAATGATGCCAAGGATATCCGGGACATGGTCATTAAGCTCCCAAAGGCGTAAAAACAAACAACACCAAGTTTTCAAATGGGTCACATTGATAATACCCAACTACTAATGAGTTGTGGTCAATTGCCCGACCAAGCGGTATTTTATATACCGTACCCCCAAGCCCGTATAGGGAAAATAAGTTAAAAGTATTTACCTGAGCAAGTATAACCACAATTTCAAAAATGCACGTGTCTTTTACTGGGCTCCTATTCTGGAACGAAGGTTATAATAACCTATTAGAATCCTAACGGGTCTTTAATATAGCCTAAGCCTAGACCGGTTAGTTTCAACGAATAAATACGGTTTAATCGCGAGGAATGCGAAAACCGGGGAGGAATGTGATTTAGACCCTACAAGCTTGGATAGTTGTATAATATGGGTAACCTAAACACATTCTGAATTTAGAGACTAAGATGATATGGTTTGACCCGTTTCGGCTAATATGCGTGAACTAGTCACATAAGCCGATCCGAACGCGAAAGTGCGTAACGAGTAACCATATAAGTCATATGCAAGTTTCCTGAGATTATATGCACCAAATATATTGTAATATCAGTAAGGTATGTCCAAATATGCCCCAAGTGTTTTTAAACGCTAATTACGCCTCATAAGGGCATTTTGGTAATTTTACATAGGCTAAAAGGGTAAAAACGGAAAATCTGAGTTTCCAACTTTAGTTTACTGTTATAATATAAATTTTTATTAAATATATCAGTAGGTATTAGACCTTTCCGGGTTTTAAAAGAAAAGCTGATGTTTTTATATTTCCAGAAGGCTCAAAATATCATATTTAACATAATAAATCAGTAGAAAAAGGTTTGGGGTCAAAAGGTTTTGTAAAACTCATTTTATGGCCGAAAAGGGTAAAACCGGCAAAAGCCGAATTAAACTTAGAACCTCAAGTTATGCTCAGCCTAAAAATAAATAAAAATCTTTAAAATTCCCAAAATATTATTATATAACAGTGGGTATAAAGTTTTGATATAAAATTCGGGTTTAGATAGGTTATGCGTTAAATACGCTAATTATTTACTAAGAAAGCTTCTAATTACGCTAATGAGCATAACTCTTAATCTAGACCTCAAACTGATGTCAAATTTTGGGGACAAGTTTATATTTCAGTAACTAAGGTGTCTACCCTTTTATATTTCCAAAATTCATGATTTTTGGACATTTGGGCATAATGGTCAATATATGGGCATTTAACGGAAACATGCATATGATCAAGATATCTAATGAACCGTGTTGTATAATCACAGGAGGATATACTAACATGCTATTAGGTCCAAAAGAAGCTCTAAGGCAATCTTAATCTTGACTAAAACGGGTCAGAACTGAAAGTCAAAGCGAAAGTCAAACTATGCGACTTTCGGTTCCGAACCGGGTCTAAACAGAAAATTGTCGAGTAGAACATGTTGGAACATGTTCTTATACTTATTACCAAGTTATATTAATGTTCAAATAGGTTACATGCAACCTACATTGCTAGTTATGCGTTAATTTGAGATTAAGCATTCTGTTGACTTTTTATAATTAGCTTTGACTCGACAATTGACATGCTTAGAGTGGGAATCTGGAAACACCCTTTTAAGCGTTTGTTACCCACTTAATTACCTTCCTAAAGGTATCTTTAATTCGTGATTTGACAGAGCACATTATGCTTAATCACGAAGTCAAACCTTAATTACGACGGTTTGACTTTTACTTAATTAGCTAAGCTAGAAAGGATTAAAGAAGGTTAAGGACACTTACAAGAGTCCTAAGATGGATTAGAGAGCCTAAGAAAATGAGTCGGTGACTAGATGAGCTCCAGAGAGTCTTTAGCCAAAGTTCCAAGTTAGCAAGTGTCAAATGATCACACTTGAACCCTTTATATAGTGAACTAGGAGCTCCAAGATCTTGACAAGCAAGTCTAGGGTAGTAAAGGGATGATCCCAAGTGTCCCTAAGGAGCTATTTACTGCCTAGCAAGCCCATAGATTCCCAAATTTACATTTTAAGTCGGTTAAACTTGTTGGACAGGCAGCTGTCCAAAATCTGCTGCCAGCGACGTCCTTACGGACCGTAAGCACATGGCCTTGCGGTCCGTATGCCTCCCTTACGGACCGTAAGCTTAAACCTTTACGGTCCGTAACCGACCTTGCTGAACACGCCCAGGTAACCTTTTTACGGACCGTAAGCCTGGGGCCTTGCGGTCCGTAAGCGATGGCCAGAAGACAAAAGTTTGAAAACTTTTAAGTCTTGACCATGCAACCATCAATGCCCGAAACATGCCTTCACTTTTCAGTTTGTGGGACAATCTTGACCAGCCATTGCATGGCTCATTTGCCCTTACATGTCCCCCATTTAATCTTTACTCAAAAAGGGACTTGTTACATGAAGGAGATTTCAAAATTGAGTCTTGGACTCTCAATTACTTGGCCAAGCTATAACAATTCTTATTTACAAGAGTTTTATTTAAATTAGGAGTAGTAACAACCTATAATTTCCGAAGTCCTTGATAAAGATGCAACTTTATTTATTTGAGAGCAACCGGTTATCATATGAGATGATCATCAATTGATTTAAGGATCTTGGGATTTATAAAAATTTCGGGTCGCTCAGAGGTGATTTAATAACGTGTCGCCCTTGGGTCGTTCAGAGGTATTTTAAATAACATGACGCCCTAGAAATCCTACCACATATCTCTTTATTTAATCCGGTTTTCCTGACACGTGTGTCACACATGACACGTGTCTTTATTCTAATGGACAGGAATTTTCGAGGTGTTACAGGTAATAAGCACGAAGCAAGACATTATTACATAATGCATGATTTACATGACGTGTAAGCCGTGTAGCTAACACCATAAGCAAATTAAGAAACTTTGCTCTTAATATAGGAGTTAAAGTTTAGATATTTGATGCATGACAATAGCACAAACGACTAACTAAATACCTTGTAATTTAGTTTGTAAGCTAATCCGTAGACATGCCCTCATGAGAATAGTTGAGTATTATCATAAGTAAAATACAAGTATGGAGAAATTAGCCCAGTCGCTTAACATTTTATGTGAGATTAAGCTGATTGACTCTCGAAAATAACCAGCAAAACTGCATTTGAAACAAGGGGGTTTTGTACAGGGCACACCGTAAATTACGGTGGTACCGTAATTTACGGTGGCCAGTATACTGCTACGGTGGGAACCTACTGGTTTACGGTAGGTCCCAAATTGTCCAGAAGCCACCGTAATTTACGGTGACACCGTAAATTACTGTGACACTTTGGATTTTCCCGGACAACCTTTCGATGTAACATGTGTGTACGTAAACTATTAAGTGAAAAATTATGAATTGCTTGTTATTACGTGTTGTGTGCACATATGTACGTATAGATATATATATATATATATATATATGTGTGAGTTATATACGAACCGAAACCTCAACCCGACTCGAGACCCGGAGTGGTCTCGAGTGAACAGTGAATTGGGCCGGTCAGGGCCAAAGCCCATCCTCAACCCACTCGGTATATGTAAGCCGGTCACACACACTCTCCAAACTTTCCCTCATTTTCACCAACACCCTCATCATTCTCTCATCACTCTCTCTCACTAAGAACCCTAAAAACCTAAGAACTCTAGCAACCAAAACCACCTCCTTTTCCCTCTTCCTCTCTCGGATCAAGTAGACAAACAACAAGGAGGATCGGCCGGATCAATCTTCACCCGAACACCCCCTTTATTACACCTCAAGTTAGCCGGTTAGTGCTTTTTGGCTTGAATGTGATCTTCTTTACTTTGTGCTTAACTATGTTTGTTTAATGATTGTTTTGCCATGTTTTGTGTGAATAAAAATATGTGAAATGGATAACCGGTTAGCATGCTTTTGTTTCGAAATGTTTGATAGTATACGGTTCATGGTTAAGAAGTTAAAGGAGTAGTGTTGAACATGTTTTGATAAGTTAAGAACCAAAACCAAATGATTGTTGCTAATTGTGATGTTTTGGCCAAATATTATTACATGTTTGATTATGATTGTCATCCGATTGTTAATAAAGGCTCGGTTAAGGATTTTATGCATAATTTAGAATGATTATTCATTGTGGTTATGAATGTGTTTGAATGTGGTTGATAAATGAAGAACACTTTGAAGGTTGCTTAAATATTTCAAATATGCTTTGTTTGATCTGTTTTGTGCACATTTTAGACAAGAAAACATGTTTAGTGGGTATAGTACACTGATTTCATGAAATTGCAATATCATTGGTTAGTACAGTTTGCAGGTTCTAGAAGGTCTTCTTGTGCACGTAATCACGGTTGCGAGTCGTAACCTTTGGTTGCGACTCGAGACCACATCAAGCTTTGTCGAGACCTCCCAGTTGCGAGTCGCAATCAACACGAGTCGAATCCGGTTGCGAGTCGTAACCACTGTTGACAAGTCGGAACCGCTAGTTGCGAGTCGTAACCTCTGTTTGCGACTCGTAACCAAAACGTGATGAACCGAGACCTCGGTTGCGAGTCGTAACCTCGATTGCGAGTCGCAACCACCCTTGTCTCGACTGGGCTACCTTGTTGTTATTGGGCTTTGACTGTTGGGCTTTCTGTTGACTGGACCGCATGTTTGTTACTGCTGATTATATGTTAGGGCTGACCCGATAACCCAACTGTTTGTTGTTACGCATGTCATACGTGTTTGCTATATGTGTTTGCCGTACGTATTCGCTATGTGTTTACTTGTACCCGACTTGACCCATATTTGGTAACCATGTTAGGGCGTGGTGACCAACATACTTGACCGGGTAAAAATATCTACCGAGCAACCCAAGGTGAGTTCACAACTTAAAAGCATGCGTCCCGGTGGTTTGGGACACGAGACTAAAACAACCCTATCCCCTTGCAAAGGGGATACCATTTACATTCCTTCCCTAGTTACTGGGAACAAACTTACTTTTCCTTCCCTTGTATTGGGAAACCTTTTAGTTAATTACTGTTTATACGGAATGCAACCAACGGCACTAAACGCAACTCTATCACTCAAGTCCCTACTACATAATACCGATTAGTCGCCGGGGCCAGGCGAACGGGTTATTAGTTGATAGCGCTATTTAGGTTTTACCAACCTCACACCGTGCCATGGTATGGGATCGGTCGTGAACTAATGTACTCAGGCATCCGTCAATGATGATAGAACATTGACATCGGGGCATCCTGCGGAAACGCAAACGGTTACCTAGTGTTCGGTATTGGAAAAACAGTTTAGTCGCTAACTTTTGGGGTAGCTCCCCATGGCATGTATAAACGGATAAATTAACTGGTGAAACGAGTTTTTGGTAATTAAAACTGGACAACTAGTGAACTCACTCAGCATTATTGTTGACCCCCTTACTGCATGCTTTGCAGGTGGCCAGTGACTGGAGCAGCTGCTTGGGATGTGTAGTGGTCGTCTGCCCATGTGTTGGGCATTTATCATGACTTACCTTATGAACATTGTTTAAAACTGTTTATTTATGCTTCCGCTACTCATTACTGTTGGAACTTGAAACCTTAAACTCTGAACTTGATTATTTGCTAATCTTATGGTTAGTAAGTATTACTTTTGTCATCAATTTAATTATTCAGTATAATTGGTGGCTGGATCCTGGTCAGTCACGCCCTCGAAGCGGGTGTTACCCGCAGGTGGATTTTGGGGGTGTGACAGATTGGTATCAGAGCCATTGGTTATAGTGAACTTGGTTTTAAAATAGGGAAAATCTTTTTGAGAAAAACCAGACTATAACCCGTGACTTGTGACGACACTACACTCCAAGTACAAGGCTCGACTTATCTGACCTCATAGCTCGGACCCATATTTACTCGCTTAATTGTCTTATGCTTTCTGCTTTACGATGCGTACTAGTCTGCCTGATTAGATAGATGCGTCTCCTCTCTTCTATCTTATTCTCGCTATGTTACGACACCACACTCATACTATGTTTTCTGGTTATGAAGACAATGAGTGGACGCGGACGAGGAAACGTCAACATGACTCAGGCTCAGTTCACTAACCTGCTCAACACTGTGGCTGCAGCTTTCGCAGCTCACCCTATAGGTAAGCTCGTTGTTTTAGGATGTTTAGATCCTATCGCCACATCGTCTTTTCGCCTCTAAACCTATTTCGCTTCACTCCTCACAACAGGTCAGCCTGCGCCTGTGCAACCACGTGTTTGTACCTTCAAGACCTTCATGGATTGCAAGCCTCTTCCATTCAGTGGCACTGAGGGTGCCATAGGTCTCCTGCACTGGATCGAGAAGGTCGAAGCTGTCTTCGCTATCTGCGAGTGTCCCCCTGCTAATTGGGTGAAGTTTGCTACTGGTACTCTTGAGGGAAGCGCACTTTCTTGGTGGAAGGCGCAAATTCAAATGCTTGGTTTGGAGACTGCTAACGCTACTACATGGGAAGATTTTAAGGATATGATCAAGGAAGAGTACTGTCACAGGGATGACATCCACAAACTCGAGGACGAGTACTATGAACTCAAAATGGTTGGGTCAGAGATTGAGACCTACACCAAGTTGTCCAACGACTATGCTGCTCTTTGTCCAAACATGTCCCGACCCATGTACCGACGAATCGAATTGTACATCAAGGGTTTAGTCCCGGAAATCAGGAGCCACGTAACCTCAGCCAACCTCCCTACCATACAGCTTGTGGTTCGTCTTGCCCACAAACTCACCAACCAGGCTGTGGAGGAGGGCAGGTTGCCCAAAAGGATCAGTGCTGCGGAAGGAACTTCTAGTGATGGTAAACGAAAGTGGGATGGAAACCAGGGCAAGGATGCTAACTCTACTCAGGCCCCAGCTCAGCAAAGGAAAACTGACAACAACAAAGGCACTCAGCAACAGGGTGGCTACCGGGGAAGCTACCCTAAGTGCAACAAGTGTAACAGGCACCACAATGGGGCATGTAACAAGGGTCAGTGTCAGCGATGCCACAAGATGGGGTACGAAGCCAAGGATTGTAGGAGTCAGTTCCCAGCAAGGCAGAATCAGCAGCAACCCCAACAGCAACAGCAGCAGGGAAACAACCGGGCATGTTTTAAATGTGGGGCAACAGGGCACATGCGAAAGGATTGCCCTGAACTGAATCAGAATCGCAACAATAATCAGGGAGCTGGGAACAATGAGCAAAACAACAATGCTGGGAATGCAAGGGGAAGAGCTTTCGTGATTGGAGCTGGAGAAGCAAGGAACGACCCCAACGTAGTGGCGGGTAAGTTCCTACTTGATGATCGTTATGTTTCTGTGTTATTTGATTCCGGTGCCGATGCCAGTTATGTATCCCTTCGCATTAGTAAGAAACTTAAGCACTCGCCTGCATTATTAAGTTCTAAGCACGTCGTCGAGATAGCTAATGGTAGGAACATCGAGTCCACGCACATGGTCCACGACTGCACCCTAGAATTGTCTTGCCACACGTTTAGTATCGATCTTTTCCCTGTCAAACTTGGAAGCTTCGATGTCGTCATTGGTATGGATTGGTTATCCAAACATCGCGCTGAGATCCTCTGTCAAGAGAAAGCAGTTCGTATACCTCGTCGTTCTGGCCAACCCCTCATCGTCAAAGGCAACAAAGGTGGAGAAGTTACAGGCGTTATCTCGCTTTTAAAAGCCCAGAAGTGTTTGCAAAAAGGGCACACCGCTATCCTAGCACTTGTCACCGATACTCACGAAAAGGAAAAGAGGATTGAAGATTTTCCTGTAGTACGAGACTATCCCGAGGTATTTCCTGAGGAACTACCTGGACTCCCTCCCCACCGTCAGGTCGAATTCCAAATCGAGCTAGCTCTCGGAGCAGCACCCATAGCTCGTACCGTTTAGCCCCTGCAGAACTGAAGGAACTCTCTACGCAACTACAGGAACTATTGGATAAAGGATTTATCCGTCCTAGTTCATCACCCAGGGGAGCACCAGTACTCTTTGTCAAGAAGAAGGATGGCACATTCCGAATGTGCATTGACTATCGTGAGCTGAACAAGGTTACCATCAAGAATCGTTACCCTCTCCCGCGCATCGACGACCTGTTCGATCAGCTGCAAGGATCGAGCTACTATTCTAAGATTGACCTGCGATCAGGCTATCATCAGCTGAGAGTTCGTGATGAAGACATCTCTAAGACTGCATTCAGGACTCGTTATGGTCATTACGAGTTCCTCGTTATGCCTTTTGGAATGACCAACGCGCCGACAGTGTTCATGGATCTTATGAACCGCGTATGTAAGCCTTACCTCGACAAATTCGTGATTGTGTATATCGACGACATCTTGATTTATTCGAAAAATCAAGAAGAGCATGAACAACACCTACGCCTTATTCTGGAACTCCTTCGCAACGAGCAGCTGTACGCCAAATTCTCTAAATGTGACTTCTGGCTTCGAGAAGTCCATTTCCTCGGCCATGTAGTTAATAAGAACGGAATTCATGTTGACCCAGCTAAGATCGAATCGATAAAGAACTGGCCTACACCTAAGACTCCCACTGAAGTTCGCCAATTCTTGGGATTAGCAGGTTACTACCGCAGATTCATTCAGGGATTCTCAAAGATTGCACAACCCCTCACTATACTTACTCAGAAAGGCATCGCCTACAAGTGGAATGAAGCACAGGAATCTGCTTTTCAGAGGCTTAAGGATAACCTCTGTAGCGCTCCTATTCTCTCATTGCCTGATGGCACTGACGACTTTGTGGTTTACTGCGATGCGTCTATTCATGGGCTCGGTTGCGTGTTAATGCAACGCGAGAAAGTTATTGCCTACGCCTCACGACAACTCAAGACACACGAAAGGAACTACACAACGCATGACTTGGAACTGGGAGCCGTGGTTTTTGCCCTTAAGATATGGAGACATTACCTGTACGGTACCAAGTGCACTATTTACACCGATCACAGGAGTCTCGTGCATATCTTTAGGCAAAAGGAATTGAACATGAGACAACGTCGATGGGTCGAACTCTTGAATGACTACGAATGCGCCATCAAATACCATCCGGGCAAGGCCAATGTCGTGGCAGACGCCCTCAGTCGAAAGGACACTATACCGAAGCGCGTGCGAGCATTGCAACTTACCATCCAGTCCAACCTCCCTACCCAGATCCGAAATGCTCAAGTTGAAGCACTGAAGCCGGAAAACATCAGGGCTGAGTCTCTGCGAGGATCGAGACAGCGACTAGACCAGAAAGAAGATGGTGCTTACTATGTAACAGGGCGCATTTGGGTTTCACTCTTTGGAGGTTTACGTGAACTCGTGATGGACGAAGCCCACAAGTCCCGCTACTCAGTACATCCTGGTTCGGACAAGATGTACCACGACTTGAAGACTACATATTGGTGGCCTGGCATGAAGGCCCACATAGCAACATACGTCAGCAAATGTTTGACTTGCGCAAGAGTCAAGACAGAATACCAGAAACCGGCAGGCCTACTCCAACAACCAGAAATCCCGAAATGGAAATGGGAGCAAATTTCCATGGATTTTGTTACAGGGCTACCTAGGTCTCAACGCGGAAATGACACTATTTGGGTAATAGTAGATCGATTGACCAAGTCCGCGCACTTCCTGGCTATTAAGGAAACAGACAAGTTTTCTACCTTGGCGGAGATTTACCTAAAGGAAGTAGTTTCGAGGCACGGGGTGCCAACCTCAATTATTTCCGACCGAGACGCTCGTTTTACTTCGGAATTGTGGCAAGCTATGCACAAATCCTTTGGCTCACGTTTGGACATGAGCACTGCTTATCACCCGCAAACGGATGGACAATCTGAACGCACCATCCAGACTCTAGAAGACATGCTTAGAGCATGTGTGATCGATTTTGGCAAGAATTGGGAGAAGCATCTACCGCTGGTAGAGTTCTCTTACAACAACAGCTACCACACTAGTATTCAGGCAGCACCTTTTGAGGCATTGTACGGTCGTAAATGCCGGTCACCTCTCTGCTGGGCGGAAATCGGTGATAGTCAAATCACGGGCCCAGAGATGGTGGTAGATACAACGGAAAAGATTGCCCAGATCAGACAACGCATGGCGGCAGCTCGTGACCGTCAAAAGAGTTACGCTGATAAGCGTAGGAAACCATTGGAATTCCAGGTCGGTGACCGGGTTCTACTTAAAGTCTCACCCTGGAAGGGTGTGGTTCGCTTTGGTAAGCGGGGCAAGCTTAACCCGCGTTATATCGGACCATTCGAAATTACCGAGAAGATCGGTAAGGTTGCTTATAGATTGAACTTGCCTGAAGAACTGAGTGCGGTACACAACGTTTTTCACGTATCTAATCTGAAGAAGTGTCTATCAGATGAAACGCTCGTAATTCCTTTCAAGGAACTAACTATCGATGAACAGCTACACTTTACTGAGGAACCGATTGAAATCACTGATCGAGAGGTCAAAATCCTCAAACGTAGCCAGATACCTCTCGTACGAGTCCGTTGGAACTCGCGACGTGGCCCAGAGTATACCTGGGAGCGGGAAGATCAGATGAAGCACAAGTATCCCCGGCTATTCCCTAACGAAACATCCAGCACTGGAGCTACAACCGAATTTCGGGACGAAATTCCAAACTAACGGGGGGATGATGTGACACCCCGTTGAAACGCTTTTACTTACACTAGCTTGACAGTGGCTGCCTTAACTTTCGGGACGAAAGTTCCTAAAACTTGGGGATAATGTGACACTTTGGATTTTTCCGGACAACCTTTCGATGTAACATGTGTGTACGTAAACTATTAAGTGAAAAATTATGAATTGCTTGTTATTACGTGTTGTGTGCACATATGTACGTATAGATATATATATATATATATATATATATATATATATATATATATATATATATATATATATATATATATATATATATATATATATATATATGTGTGTGTGTGTGTGAGTTATATACGAACCGAAACCTCAACCCGACTCGAGACCCGGAGTGGTCTCGAGTGAACAGTGAATTGGGCCGGTCAGGGCCAAAGCCCATCCTCAACCCACTCGGTATATGTAAGCCGGTCACACACACTCTCCAAACTTTCCCTCATTTTCACCAACACCCTCATCATTCTCTCATCACTCTCTCTCACTAAGAACCCTAAAAACCTAAGAACTCTAGCAACCAAAACCACCTCCTTTTCCCTCTTCCTCTCTCGGATCAAGTAGACAAACAACAAGGAGGATCGGCCGGATCAATCTTCACCCGAACACCCCCTTTCTTACACCTCAAGTTAGCCGGTTAGTGCTTTTTGGCTTGAATGTGATCTTCTTTACTTTGTGCTTAACTATGTTTGTTTAATGATTGTTTTGCCATGTTTTGTGTGAATAAAAATATGTGAAATGGATAACCGGTTAGCATGCTTTTGTTTCGAAATGTTTGATAGTATACGGTTCATGGTTAAGAAGTTAAAGGAGTAGTGTTGAACATGTTTTGATAAGTTAAGAACCAAAACCAAATGATTGTTGCTAATTGTGATGTTTTGGCCAAATATTATTACATGTTTGATTATGATTGTCATCCGATTGTTAATAAAGGCTCGGTTAAGGATTTTATGCATAATTTAGAATGATTATTCATTGTGGTTATGAATGTGTTTGAATGTGGTTGATAAATGAAGAACACTTTGAAGGTTGCTTAAATATTTCAAATATGCTTTGTTTGATCTGTTTTGTGCACATTTTAGACAAGAAAACATGTTTAGTGGGTATAGTACACTGATTTCATGAAATTGCAATATCATTGGTTAGTACAGTTTGCAGGTTCTAGAAGGTCTTCTTGTGCACGTAATCATGGTTGCGAGTCGTAACCTTTGGTTGCGACTCGAGACCACATCAAGCTTTGTCGAGACCTCCCAGTTGCGAGTCGCAATCAACACGAGTCGAATCCGGTTGCGAGTCGTAACCACTGTTGACAAGTCGGAACCGCTAGTTGCGAGTCGTAACCTCTGTTTGCGACTGGTAACCAAAACGTGATGAACCGAGACCTCGGTTGCGAGTCGTAACCTCGATTGCGAGTCGCAACCACCCTTGTCTCGACTGGGCTACCTTGTTGTTATTGGGCTTTGACTGTTGGGCTTTCTGTTGACTGGACCGCATGTTTGTTACTGCTGATTATATGTTAGGGCTGACCCGATAACCCAACTGTTTGTTGTTACGCATGTCATACGTGTTTGCTATATGTGTTTGCCGTACGTATTCGCTATGTGTTTACTTGTACCCGACTTGACCCATATTTGGTAACCCTGTTAGGACGTGGTGACCAACATACTTGACCGGGTAAAAATATCTACCGAGCAACCCAAGGTGAGTTCACAACTTAAAAGCATGCGTCCCGGTGGTTTGGGACACGAGACTAAAACAACCCTATCCCCTTGCAAAGGGGATACCATTTACATTCCTTCCCTAGTTACTGGGAACAAACTTACTTTTCCTTCCCTTGTATTGGGAAACCTTTTAGTTAATTACTGTTTATACGGAATGCAACCAACGGCACTAAACGCAACTCTATCGAATGCAACCAACGGCACTAAACGCAACTCTATCACTCAAGTCCCTACTACATAATACCGATTAGTCGCCGGGGCCAGGCGAACGGGTTATTAGTTGATAGCGCTATTTAGGTTTTACCAACCTCACACCGTGCCATGGTATGGGATCGGTCGTGAACTAATGTACTCGGGCATCCGTCAATGATGATAGAACATTGACATCGGGGCATCCTGCGGAAACGTAAACGGTTACCTAGTGTTCGGTATTGGAAAAACAGTTTAGTCGCTAACTTTTGGGGTAGCTCCCCATGGCATGTATAAACGGATAAATTAACTGGTGAAACGAGTTTTTGGTAATTAAAACTGGACAACTAGTGAACTCACTCAGCATTATTGTTGACCCCCTTACTGCATGCTTTGCAGGTGGCCAGTGACTGGAGCAGCTGCTTGGGATGTGTAGTGGTCGTCTGCCCATGTGTTGGGCATTTATCATGACTTACCTTATGAACATTGTTTAAAACTGTTTATTTATGCTTCCGCTACTCATTACTGTTGGAACTTGAAACCTTAAACTCTGAACTTGATTATTTGCTAATCTTATGGTTAGTAAGTATTACTTTTGTCATCAATTTAATTATTCAGTATAATTGGTGGCTGGATCCTGGTCAGTCACGCCCTCGAAGCGGGTGTTACCCGCAGGTGGATTTTGGGGGTGTGACAATTACGGTGGAGCCCAGCTTGATGTGATTTCTATTTTGATTTCTATTTTTATCTCTCGAATAATGTGTTCGAATTTGATAGAATACGTAAAATCTTAGAACCATAATGCTAATGCTTGTTTAAAATATTTAGTTTTCAGGTACCAAGAAAAAGGATGATGATCAAGCAATCGAGTCGAACCGAACACATATATTATAACGCTTCCGCCCTTGATCTTTTGCTTTGTAACTATGTAGATACTCGTAGTTTTATCTTGAACATCGTTTGGTAGGTTAAACATGTGAATGATTTAACTAGTTGGTTTTTAAATCTTCAAAACATTTTGTAAACTCTGAAGTTTTGGCACGAAATGTATGGTTCTAACTTATAAATAATTAGTATTATAAACTGGGTCTTACAAGTTGGTAATCAGAGCCCAAGGTTGCCAATAAGTGTTCGGTTCAAGCTTGATCAAGCATCCGGTAAGAGTTAATCGTTTAAGTATAAATTAGAGAATATAGAAATAAATCATGAACAAATATGCACGAAAAGGGTGTGTAAGCCCACTCAAGAGTCACCGAACAAATGAGAATAGTGATTGCCGAGGAGGTTGGAAAGGCGATCGAAAACAGTTTATCGAACTTCATTGATAAAATCCAAAATACGGTTTTATCAGTAGTAGAAGAGAGAATCAAGAAGCTAGAGGATAATTCGAATCTAACAAAGGAAAAATCTGGAGGACGAAAGCCTTGTTCGTACAAGGAATTCATGGCTTGTAAACCACCCATATATAATGGGGAGGTTGATCCAATTGTGTGTCAACGATGGATAGGCGATATCGAGGGAGTATTCGAGAGAACTCATTGCGATGAGAATGACTATGTAGCTTATGGTACGGGTCAATTAAGAGGTCAAGCAAAAGACTGGTGGGATAATAAAAAGAAGGAGATTGGAAGTGAAGCGGCTAAGACCATGACATGGGAGGAGCTTAAGACGCCGTTTCTTAAACACCATAGTCCCAAAGCGGTCATAAACAAGATCAAGGAAGAGTTCATGCAACTCAGACACAAAGGTGAATCCATAGACAAGATCACGGGGATGTTTATGGACAAGATGAAGTTCTGCGATGATCTGATAACGAATGAAGAGCAAAAGGTTTATTACTACCATAACATGCTAAGTGCAGAGTATAGGGAGTTCATCACCCCTTCAAAATACGAGACCCTTACCAAGATTGTCAATGCCGCTCGGGAAAGGGAAATCGAACTGAAAAAGAGTATAGAACGAGGTGAACGAAGGGCACAAGACGTAAATCCAAGCCCTGCCAAGAAAGCAAGAACGAATGAAACAACGAAGAAATCAGATACAAAGGGTGGTACCCCATGTTGCAAGATTTGTGGCAAGAATCATAAGGGTGAATGTCGCTTCAAAGATAAGCCTTGTCCCATATGTCGAAAAACGGGACATATGGCTATATCATGCCCGGAGAAAGTGACTGTTTGTTACAACTGTTACCGAACGGGTCACAAGAGATCGGAATGCCCGGAAATGGTTGGAAAGAAAGAAGGGCAAGACTCGAAAGGTGAAGCCTCGAAAGCAAAAGCAAGATCTTTCCAATTGACCGCTGCTGAAGCAAAGGTCGAACCTGACGTGGTCTCAGGTATATTCACTGTAAATTTAATTCCCGCACATGTGTTATTTGATACTAGTGCGAATAAATCCTTTGTTTCATATGGGTTTATTCGGCACCCTTCATTTGTTCTAACAAAATTAGCTATGCCTTTAGAAGTAGAGATAGGTAATAACAAGAGCTTTATTGTTTGCGATATATGTGAAAACTGTACAATGAACATTGATGATGAGGAATACGCAATAGACTTGATTCCGATGTCGATGGGAGAATTCCAAGTGATAGTGGGAATGTATTGGTTATCCCGTTACCACGCGAAAGTGGTTTGTTTCCGAAAGGAAATAAAACTAACGTCTCCTAGTGGAAAACAAGTTACAATATATGGTGAAAAAGGAGGTAACCCGGTGATATGCACAATGCTAGAAGCCCATAAACTCATGAAACATGGATGCAAGGCCTATATGGTATACGCGAGCGAAACGGAAAAAGAACCTCTCAAAATTGAGAATGTACCGGTGGTGCGAGATTATGAAGATGTGTTTCCGGAAGAACTACCGGGGGTACCACCAGAACGGGAGGTAGAGTTCGGAATCAAGTTGATTCCGGGCGCGAAACCCGTGGCCAAGGCGCCATACCGACTTGCACCGTCGGAGTTACAAGAATTGATGTCTCAAATTCAGGAATTTCTTGACAAGGGGTTTATCCGACCGAGTGTGTCTCCGTGGGGCGCACCAGTCTTATTCGTGCAGAAGAAGGATGGCAGTATGCGCATGTGTATTGATTACCGAGAGTTAAACAAACTCACGGTGAAGAATCGATACCCACTTCCAAGAATTGATGATTTGTTTGACCAACTACAAGGAGCAAGTTGGTTCTCCAAAATTGATCTCCGATCTGGTTATCACGAATTGAAGGTCAAGGAGGAAGACGTCCAGAAGACGGCCTTTCGTACACGGTACGGGCACTATGAGTTCCTTGTAATGCCCTTTGGATTGACAAATGCACCCGCGGCTTTCATGGACCTCATGAACCGGGTTTGCAAACCCATGCTAGATGTGTGTCATTTGAGGGAAGTATTAGACACCCTCAGACGAGAAAAGCTGTATGCAAAATTTTCTAAGTGCGCTTTCTGGCTAAGAGAGGTGCAATTTCTTGGACATATCATTAGTACCGATGGAGTACTAGTGGATTCGTCCAAGGTGGAAGCGGTGTCAAAATGGAACCCTCCAAGAAACCCCTCAGAAATCCGAAGCTTTTTAGGGCTTGCGGGGTATTATCGGAAATTCATACAGGATTTCTCCAAAATTGCCTTGCCATTGACCAAATTGACTCGCAAGGAGGAAAAGTTTGTATGGGGCGTTAAGCAAGAGGAAGCTTTCCAAACGCTCAAAGAAAGGTTGACCCACGCTCCGGTGTTGACATTACCGGAAGGGACTGACGACATGGAAGTTTACTCGGATGCTTCCCATTTAGGGCTCGGGTGTGTTTTGACGCAACGAGGTAAGGTCATCGCCTACGCCTCGAGGCAATTGAAGGTTCACGAAAAGAAATACCCGGTTCACGACTTGGAATTGGCGGCGGTGGTGTTTGCCTTAAAGATATGGAGGCATTATTTGTACGGGGTAAAAATTACAATTTTTACCGACCATAAAAGCTTGAAATATTTCTTCGATCCGAAGGAATTAAACATGAGACAAAGGCGGTGGTTGGAAACAGTCAAAGATTTCGATTGTGAAATACATTACCACCCTAGGAAGGCCAATGTAGTGGCCGATGCGCTGAGTCGCAGAGCAGATTATACCCCGATACGGGTACGATCAATGCAACTTGTTGTGACTTCAAGCTTATTAGAACGAATTCGAGAAGCACAGGATGAAGCTGTAAAGGCGGAAAACTGGAAAAAGGAAAGAATTATCGGCCAAGTTAAAGATCTTGAGATAGGCAGTCACGGCCTAAAGACTCGTTTTAATAGAATCTGGGTCCCTAACACATGTGGGGTTAAGAAGCTTCTACTTGATGAAGCTCATAAATCCCGTTATTCCATTCACCCGGGAGCGACCAAGATGTATAATGACTTGAAGCAAAACTATTGGTGGCCCGGAATGAAGCGGGACACCGTGAAATACGTGGAAAAGTGTTTGACTTGCCTACAAGTTAAGGCGGAACACCAAAAGCCATATGGTAAACTTCAACCGTTATAAATCCCGGTTTGGAAATGGGAACAAATTACGATGGACCTATTGACCAAACAGCCTAAAACAAGCCGTGGTTTTGATGCTATATGGGTAGTTGTGGATAGGTTAACTAAAAGTGCTCACTTCATTCCGATTCGTGAGACTTATACGTCTGAGAAAATGTCGGAAGTATACACCAATGAAATCATAGCAAGGCATGGGGTACCGATATCCATTGTGTCAGACAGAGATACTCGGTTTACTTCGAAATTCTGGCGTGAATTCCAAGAACAAATGGGAACTAAATTGTTCCTTAGCACTGCTTACCATCCACAAACGGATGGGCAGATCGAAAGAACAATACAAACGTTGGGAGATATGCTGCGGGCTTGCATTATTGACTTTGGAGGTAGTTGGGATGTCCATTTACCCTTGGTCGAATTTGCATATAACAATAGCTATCACACGAGTATTAAAATGGCCCCGTATGAGCTATTATATGGCAAAAATGTCGGACTCCGGTATGTTGGGGAGAAGTGGGTCCGCCGGGGCTAGCACCTGCCGATATAATCCGAACTACAAATGAAAAAATCGACATAGTTCGGGCACACTTAAAAGCGGCTCAAGACCGGCAAAAGGCATATGCAGATAAAAGAAATAGGCCAATTGAATTTCAGGTTGGCGATATGGTTATGCTAAAAGTTTCCCCATGGAAGGGTATTATTAGATTCAGAAAAAGGGGAAAACTAAGCCCAAGATTTATTGGGCCATTTAGAGACACTGAACGGGTTGGTAAAGTAGCATATCGTCTTGAATTACCCGAAGAGTTGAGTGGGATACATAACACATTCCATGTGTCACATCTTCGAAAATGTTTGGCCGATGAGACCGCTCATATCCACTACGATGATATCGAGGTGGATAACAGCCTCAACTATGTGGTAAGACCTATTGCGATTTTAGACCGTAAGGTGAAAACCCTAAGGAACAAAGAGATTAACCAAGTGAGGGTCAAATGGGAACACAAGAAAGGGGCGGATACCACATGGGAATCTGAAGAGGAGATGCAACGGCTTTACCCTACTTTATTCGGTACGTGATTCGGTTTCGGGGACGAAACCCCTTTTAAGGGGGGTGGACTTGTAACACCCCGAAAATATAAATCTTTATATTAAAGATTTTAAACGAATAAATAAACAAGAGTCAACCAACTAAGAGTTTTAACCTAGTTAATTACAAGTCCTTAAATAAGTCATAATAGGGCTAAAACACTAAAACTTAAGGATTTACCAAAATTGAGGGTTTAAACTTGTCAAAAACTCAAATTATGTTACTAATAGTAACAAAACAAACCAAACATCCCAAAATTGGGAGTCTGGTCGATCAAAGAACAAGCAGGGGGCGACATCCCCCATTCCTAAACTCTAACATCAAGCAAATCTCTAAATTGAAGCCTCAAATCAGCCCTAAATCAAGTCTTGAACACGAATTAGTGATCCCCTTGTAGTGAGGATCTTAAAGGTATGTAAAATCTTGATATTTTGTTCCATCTTGAATTCTAGGTTAAGTGTGAAAAACAAGAAATTCAACTTGATTGTTGATGCATGGCTGAAATTAGAAGGGTTATGAGGTTTAGGATCAAACCCTAGATGATTTCTTGACATAACCTTTGTATGATACTTGTAGGGCTACATAATCCCCATTGTAGGTGAGTAGTGAACTCCAAGAAACTTGATAAATGCAGAATTTAAAACTCTTGTTCTAGCACAATCTGAAATTTGGAAGTGATTTCTGAAATGTTAATGATAAGATATGTGCAAAGTCGTTTAATTAAAGTGAAATTCAATGAAAATTACAAGATATGAACTTGGTAATGATTGTAGGAAAATCTGACCCGTTAGGTGTTTGTTGAAATGCCTATGTGAGGATTTAAATGTAAAATGTTGATAAAAACGCAGATTTGATAATGGTCCATAATGATGTGATTGTGGTCATAAAAAGAGTTCTAAACATGTTGTAAACTGAATTTTCTAGGCAAAGAGTCCGGATCGTCAAGCGGACAAGCCGAAGGGAATCCACGGGGAAAGGGCGTGCTCTAAAGGTACGAAAATACCGTTTCGCTACGTAAAGGTTGATTATTGTTTTTCTTTATGTCATAGTATAAAGCATGGTAAACAGGATAGACCCTTGAGTCACGAATGAGACTTTGCGTCTTAAACAAGTGAACGGGTCAAAACAAGTGATAAGCATGAAATCTTGCATGTCCTGAATGGTGTGTAAATTCAGCACCCAAACGGGTCAAACAAGTTTTGGTAATAAGCACGAAGCAAGACATTATTACATAATGCATGATTTACTTGACGTGTAAGCCGTGTAGCTAACACCATAAGCAAATTAAGAAACTTTGCTCTTGATATAGGAGTTAAAGTTTAGATATTTGATGCATGACAATAGCACAAACGACTAACTAAATACCTTGTAATTTAGTTTGTAAGCTAATCCGTAGACATGCCCTCATGAGAATAGTTGAGTATTATCATAAGTAAAATACAAGTATGGAGAAATTAGCCCAGTCGCTTAACATTTTATGTGAGATTAAGCTGATTGACTCTCGAAAATAACCAGCAAAACTGCATTTGAAACAAGGGGGTTTTGTACAGGGCACACCGTAAATTACGGTGGTACCGTAATTTACGGTGGCCAGTATACTGCTACGGTGGGAACCTACTGGTTTACGGTAGGTCCCAAATTGTCCAGAAGCCACCGTAATCTACGGTGACACCGTAAATTACGGTGGAGCCCAGCTTGATGTGATTTCTATTTTGATTTCTATTTTTATCTCTCGAATAACGTGTTCGAATTTGATAGAATACGTAAAATCTTAGAACCATAATGCTAATGCTTGTTTAAAATATTTAGTTTTCAGGTACCAAGAAAAAGGATGATGATCAAGCAATCGAGTCGAACCGAACACATATATTATAACACTTCCGCACTTGATCTTTTGCTTTGTAACTATGTAGATACTCGTAGTTTTATCTTGAACATCGTTTGGTAGGTTAAACATGTGAATGATTTAACTAGTTGGTTTTTAAATCTTCAAAACATTTTGTAAACTCTGAAGTTTTGGCACGAAATGTATGGTTCTAACTTATAAACAATTAGTATTATAAATTGGGTCTTACATTTTAACATTGGTTCTCTGTCTAAACCTCCGACTCTGGTCAGAGAGGAATACCCCCAATGTAAAATAAGGATGGTCAATTTCCTCAATGGTCATGACCGAGCTCTGTTTCAATCCATTGAAAGAGTTCCACATATACCAATGACTGAAATACCAGCTATTCCAGCAACTGACCAATCACCTGCAATCCCTGCCTCCCGTGCTCTCGAAAGTGAAATAAACTGGAGCGCGGAAGACAAGGAACTGGTGGCTAGGGATGAAAGGGCAAAGTCACTTTTAATAATGGCCATCCCCATTGACATATTTTCACAAGTTGATGCATGTGCATTAGCAAAGGAAATATGGGATCAGTTGGAAAATCTTTGTGAAGGAGGAGAAAGGATGAGAAGAAACAAGAGAACAAACAACGTTTCCTCATATGAGAGGTTCAAAAGTTTACCCAATGAAAGATTAAATGATACATATCAAAGATTTACAAAACTTTTGAACGAGCTAAAGAAATTTGGTATAACTAAATCAAATGATGAAAGAAACATAAAATTTCTAGATGCTTTACCTAAAGAATGGAGAAGTCTAACCATGACTTTGTCCTCAACCTTAGAACTAGGAAATATGAGTCTTCGTGACTTATACAGCATCTTGATCCCCAGAGAGGAAGAAATATTTAAAGAAACCATTCAAAGAGGGGGATCTTTAGCTCTTATCTCAAACTCACAAAGAACACCACCTACCAATGATCCACAACCATCAAACAGCCAAAATCTTGAAATTTCTGATACATCATCAGATTTTTCAGCTTTTGCTGAAGCAATAGCACTGCTCGCCAAAACATTTGAGCCGAGGTTGAGGAGAGGAGGCCAGAGATACCAGAGAAGTGACAGAGGGAGGATGGATGGAAGATCTAAGGAAGAAGGTAGATCTAATGATAAGGGCAAGGCTGAAGTTGTGTGCTACAAGTGCAAGCAAAGAGGCCACTATGCATCAGAATGCAAGACCAAGAAGCTGAAAGATGTTTCTTATTATGAGAAGAAGCTAGAAGAAGCTAAGAAGCACCAGCAAGTCAGTTTAATTGCAGGGACAGACACCTGGCTTTCTGATGACTCTTCTGATGAAGAAGAAGAAGAAATGGCTAACTTCTGCCTCATGGCACTTTCTGATGACATACCAGAAACTTCAGGACAACAGGTAAATT
This sequence comes from Helianthus annuus, assembly GCF_002127325.2. Taxonomy (NCBI): domain Eukaryota; kingdom Viridiplantae; phylum Streptophyta; class Magnoliopsida; order Asterales; family Asteraceae; genus Helianthus; species Helianthus annuus. The sequence continues at coordinate 113,848,978 of NC_035446.2, forward strand.
TAGACAATCTTGATCTTGAACACAAGCTAAACGAGCTCATGTAAGATTTTCTAAATCTGCAAGATAAACATCAATCAGATAGTAAAAAAATATGATGAGTTGCAAAGAACCATGAACAAAATCATTCTTGAAAACCAATTACTAATAGAAGAAAGTTTAGATCAAAGAGCTAAACTTGAGTTCTATGGAAATGAAAGAAAAGATCTTTACAAGAAAATCAATGATAAAGAAATTAATGTAAGAGGTTTTCAACAAGCCAAAGAATTCATAAACTTCATTCAGTCCATACCAAAGAACAAAGGAGAGGGTTTAGGATATGTGAAAACAAGAGAAAGTAAACCCATTGTCTTTGTAAAAGCAACCCATCAGATTTCTAATAAATTTTCATCAGAATCCGATTCTGAATCTTGCAAGTCAACCTGTTCTGAATACTCTTTTGAAAAACCCAACTTTAAACCAAACAGAAGTGAATGCAAACAAGAATCTTTAAAGACTCCAGAAGCAGTTCACTCATCTTTTCAAAATTATCCATTCATTCCATAACAAGAAAGAATATCAGAAAATTCTGATAAATCTTGTATGTGTGTTGACATACTGAAGCTTGTTCAACACCATCTCCAAAAGAAAAATGTAAAATCTGTTTATGGCTCAGCATATAATAGAATTTCTGATGAAAGGCCAACAAGAGAAAGCAATTTGTTTAAAATCTCATCAGAAAGAGTACCCAAGCAAGCCTGGGTACCAAAAACCCTCTAACTCTTCTATTTCAGGACCATCATGTGCAGTAGACCTGGTACTACGATTCAGGAAGCTCCAAGCACATGACAGGGGACAGGAGCTTACTCAGGAAGTTTGTTTCAAAGCTGGGTAAAATGGTAAATTTTGGAAATGGAGTGAAAGGGAGGATCATGGGATATGGATGCATAAGGTATGGATGTTTGACCATATAGAAAGTAGCCTATGTTGAAGGCTTAAAGTACAATATGCTAAATATTGGTCAATTCTGTGATAAAGGCCTTTCAAATAACCTTATTACCAGAAAAATGCTTAAACAATTTGTCTCAATGATAATAAAAAGAAAAGGATGGTAAATCTGATAAAGCACCAGAAAATCTGATAAATTATCAGAAAATCTGATGTATCATCAGAAAATCTGATATATCATCAGAATATCTGATAAATCATCAGAAATTCTAGTAACTCATCAGAAAACATTTTGAAAATCAGAATCATTGATTTATTATTAGAACAAATTCATGCATGTCATCTTTATCTATATCTCATATCTGCAAATTCATAGACTATAGTGTTTTCGTTTAGTTTTATTTTCTTTTATTTTTTTCTTAAAATTTGAAAACATCATATGACAGAAGATTTTCTAGGAACTCGTCAGTGGGTATAAAGCTTTTTCTCTCCTTCATTAAATACACTGAAGTGACATATTGGTAGGTAATCATGATATACAATCAGAAAATGGCCGCCTAAATCATTTATTGCAGGAGAGTTTATCTGGGTTATTCTATATGCCATCTTGTAGAAAATTTAATAACAAAGATTGTGATGAACAAAATCTATAAGTAGGTAGATATCATTTATGGCAAACTTTAAGTTTACTATATATGTTCACCACCTTAAGCAAAGACTGTCACCATCACATAAGGAAACACAAGAAAACTTAACTTCATCTTCTTCTTCAACACTCACATCTTCTCACACTCACAAAAATGCTTACCATAAAAGCTGATCGTTTCCCACTTCCTCACTATCCCTACCACAACCTCAAACTAAGAACCAACTTTGAGGGTCCTCACTGGGAAGGATGCCAAATAGTGGTGAATCTGCTCATGGGAAGTAACTTGAAATATGCGCTCACAGCCAATTTAATAGTCTTCCCAGAAATTCTTCAAGTGTTCTAGCAAAATGCATCTTTGTCAGAATATGAGAATAGAGGATAAATATTTATTGAAAGTGTTGTGCTTAATCAAAGAGTTCGAGTAGATAAAGGTATCATCAAGACGGTTCTACAACTCGATGATAGTGATGTTCTGATGTTCACAAAGATTGAAATAGAAGAAACCTTGGAGCAGATGGGTTACAAACCTATAAACTCACCACGAGCAATCACCAAAAATGGCTTCATTAAGCCATGGCAATTTCTGATCACACAAATGGGTGCATGCTTCTCAAAGAAGGTCATTAATCATCCTGAAGCATCCCTTAGGTTGATGGAGAATGTTCGAGCACTCATATTAGACATACCTTACAACTTCTCTTATTACTTGATGAAAGACTTTGCAAGTAATATGTGGTCTGGCAGGCCATTCTTGATTTATCCTTGTTTTCTGATGAGGATAATCACAAGCCAGCTAGGCTTTGGAGGAGTTCCTGCAGGTTATCTCAGAGTTGAGATGAGACTCCAACAAAACATGAATATCAGTGTGCTCAGACCTACTGATCAGAATTCTAGTTTGGTGACTGATCTATGGGTGCTCCTTGAAATGGATCATGGAGAAGGGGTAGATCTTGATTAGGTTTTTCTTTGTTTAAACCTAGTTTGTGTAGATATTTTGCCTAATAATGTGTTTATATAGTGTGTTTCCTATATTGCTTTGTTATCTGACTTATGGTTTGGGAAAAAGGAAAATGGGTAAAGAAAAGTGTGAAAACATGATCATCAGAAAACAAAAACATTTGACATAAAATTCTGAGTTTCTGATGACAGGAGATAATCTGGTAATCCAAACTTAAAAATGCATCTCTAATTTTTTTTTTCTATTAAAAATTCAAAATAATAAAAAGTTTTAGAAAATATCAGAAAAAGCCAAAGAGACTTGGATGCCACCAGAGAATCACATGTAAGTCTTCTGATCTTATCTCATTCCCTCTCATCTCAAAAAAAAAAGTACCAATACACCTCTAATCAATCAAAATAGAAACTTCAAAATCTGTTGAAGAAGGTCACAAATTTAGGGGGAATTTCAATTGAGAAATTCTGTTGAAGAAAGTTGACTTCTGTTGACCACATCTAAAAGGTCAACACAAGCCAAAACAAAAGAGAAAATATACCCTTAATAGAATTTATGTTGAATTTCTGATGACATCATCAGAATAGTACTTTGACTGATAAGGGAAAGAGGATGAAGAAAGCTAATTGGACCTCTTTACAAAATGGGGTCCACAAAGATGAAAAGGTGTCATATAACCGATAGCTTTCTCCAATCAAAATTCAGTTTAACACTTTCGTGAAGGAATGATTGAAGAAACTACAAAATGAGAGGATAAGTTGAAAGGGCATAACCACGATTACACGATCAACCATCATTAAATATCTTGATACCCACGATCCAACGGTTACATTCTGAACCAAAACTCACATCACACGATCTAACGGTAATAAAGACAATTAATGATCATTTAACCGCCATTACATGGCACGTTCCATATCCCCTCAACTCCATAAACCCACAATTCTCTGCTAAAACCCTCACTATATAACTCACACTTAGCAGAAATTCAAAACTTACTCACCTTCTTCACAAAACTTCAAACCGAACTCACACTTAGCAGAAATTCAAAACTTACTCACCTTCTTCACAAAAACTTCAAACCGAAACATCCCCTGTTCCTCACTCAAAATCCAAAAATCCCTAAATTTCAAACCCTAATTCACAAAGATCAACAATGGTAGAAGTAAATCTCAACATCCCAATTGTTCAACATGAAGTACCTTTTGTTGAAGACACAAAATTTCTACCAATGAAGGAAAACAATCTGCTGATGAATACAGAGCATTCGGAATATGATGTAAGATGTCAACTTCTGGTAGAATATCTTATGAAATGTCCAATCTCAGGAGCACTAACAAAAGGAAGAGAAGTACCAGAAAAGTTACTATAGCAATTTGTTCACTCTTTTAAAGAAGATGAAGAGAATCATGTCTCTGCTCATGTATGGGGAAATGTTTTTGTAACATTAACCCCTGCAAGGGTAAGAGAATTGCTTGAACTTCCAATTCTTGAAAGTTACATTGAATCACCAAGCAGAGAAGAATTGATAAGCTTTATCATTAAGCTTGGTTACAAGGAAAAGGATATCAACAAAATTGGAGCAATAAGAAGGAATGAATTACCAGCTATCTGGCAAGTAATGATGGAAGTGCTAAACAAATGTCTCACATTAAAGATAGGAGGAACTGATAAAGTCAGTCAAGCTATTCCGACAATCATGTATGGACTCATAACTGGGTTCAAAATTGATTATGGGTCAGAAAAATACAACATGAAGAACTTCTGACCAAATCAGATTCTCCAACAGAAGAGCCCAGCAAAGAAGTTGTTAACTGTTCTTCATCACCAGAAGAAGAAGAAGTTGAGAAGTCCTGGTCATCAGGAACAGAGGCTGCAAGAGGAGAAGGAATTCTGGAGATAACTAACTCACCAGAAAACAAGACAGAACATATGCTGAGAGTCAACAGATTCATAAAGGAGGAATTCATCATGAATTTGATATTCATCAAGAGAAAGTACATGAACACTATGCAGAATCATACATTGCTGGAGGAACTCATGAAGAAGCTAAAGAACAACATTATGAAGAAACTCACTTTGATGGTACTACAATTGAATCCACTGAAGTTATACATCATGATGAATCTTAGATTGCTGGTACATCTCTTTTAAACATTGTTTTAGTTGATACTCACTCAAAAGAAACAAAATCAGAAAGTTCAGTTAATGTTTCTTACACGTTAGAATATAGAAAAACTGATGTTGATGAAGAGGTTACTAGTTCCATTAATCTCAACTCTGAATCAGAAAGTGAGGAAGAGGATGAGATCCCAACAGATAGAGATAAATGAACTGATCAAGGAAATCTGGCAAAAGGTAATCTGTTTACCTCAAAACTTATGGAGAATCATATATTGATATGGTTCAAGGACATAAGGAAATCCAGGATGAAAATGTGTTTTTCACCACTGGTGGAGATGATTCTGGTACACTTAAAGCTGTACCATAATCTGGTAAAGCAAAAAGTGACCCTATCATTTCCAAAACAGCAGCAAATGTGTTTGCAGCTGGAATGTTACAAGGAACATCTGTTGTTCCAAATGTCCCAGAAACACCCATGAACCAAGAAAATTTGGAAATTGTGCTGGAAAATGTTTACAAAGCCCGCAAAAGAAATCCAGTAGAAGAAAAACTTGATATGTTGCTGTCAGAAATACAAGGTCAAAGGGCTGATATAAAGACTTTGTCAGAATCAGTGGAGGTGATTAAGAAACAAACTGAAAGAAACAGTGAAGCACTAAAGTCTCTTCAAAAGATGAAAGAAAAAGCACCAGAATCCAACATCTCTACATCAGAAATCCAGATGATTCTCTCAGAAATAGAAAAGATCAAGACACATGTTGCAAATGTTGTGGAATCAAGACAATCAAGCAATGCAAACAGAGTTTTGGAGGAAGTTACCATCCTAAGGGCAAGCAACAACAGTATCACAGATGCCCTTGAGAAGCTGTCAAAAGAATGGGCTGCAATACAGATGAAAGCTCAAACTGAATTCACCAAAGTTCAGAAAAACATAGCTAGCAACTCAAATCAGGTAAGAGAGGTGCAATAACTGGTGAAGAAGATGCAATTCAACATTGCAAGATTAGCCAAAGTGGACCCCAAAGGAATCATGAAAGAAATTCCTGCTGAAAGTTCACACCAAGAAGCTCCAAAGTCAACCACACAGCAATCATCAGCTACACCAATCACAAAGGCTGGAACCACAATGATGGGTCCACCTCCAAATGTCTCAAAAGATGAAATGCTGAAAAGGTTAGCAACTTCAAAACCTCAAGTTGTTAAAAATTTGAAACTTATAACTTCTCAAACTGTCCCAAAACCAACTTTGTCTATGACTCTGCCATGAGTAAACTCATGAATCTGCAATCAATGAATGAATGGGAACAAGAAGGTGATTCAAGAAAACTACAAGTCGTTAAAAGAAAAATCTCTGAAACTCAGACTGTCTTGGTTAGAGAGATTGACAAGGATATAATGATATTCCCTGAATACAATCTGGTGAAATATTATTTGACAAAAAAAGATGCAACACCAAGACCACTGACTACTGTTAGACTAGCCTTAAGGGAAGAAAACATAATAAGAGGTTCAAACAGCATTCACTACAAGAATGAGAATCCAGTGAAAAGGATCTTAAAAGTGGATGAAGTAAAAGTTGCAACTAATGATATTGGAGGAACTTATGTGCAGAACAGATAAACACTCCTCAGAGAAAATGGGAAAGAAGAAAGAGTGACTGACGAAGAAATAGCTGACAAGTTACATCCTTTAGACATTCTGTTTATGAAGGATCATTATAAAAAGGAAAAGAAAAACACCCAAGAAGTCAGAAGGGCATTAAAGGGCATATCTGTTTGAAAGAATGGCTTTTTCAGACTTTGATTTGTGCATTAACTATGAACATGTGCACAACAAAAAAAGTGTATGTCAGATCACCAAAGACAAAAGTTCCCTCAGACATATTGGAAGCTGCAAGATCTGGAGACATCATTGAACTGCCAAGTAAAAATGAAGAACATAACTATGGTGTAATCTTCAGAGATAATGAAAGAAACAAAGCTCTATTCAGAAGTGTTAATATCTGCAAGTACTCAAATCAAAACTCTAAAGTTTATCATGAAAGGTATGAACAAGAGACAAGAACACCTTCAGAAGATAGGAAAGAACTTGGAGGGTCACAGGAAAGAAATTGAGCAAATGATTGAAGAATGGATCCAAGCAAGAACATGGTACAAAGACATGTATGACATCTGCAACAAGTATATCTCCTACAAGAAGCAGTTAAAGAAAGGAGATGTGCACAAGAAAATGAAGCTGAATTGAAGAACTTGTTTATTTGAATTTTCATCTTTTATGTAATTTGTTTTTCAAAACATCAGTAACTGGTTTAAATTTGCAAATGTTATGTTTCCACTGTTTGGAAATTTTCTGTTCATGAGATAGTTTATTTTCTTACAATACTTAGGGGGAAACTGTTAGGAAACTTTATTTGTAAGTATTGAAGAAAATCATATTCAACTTGATCTATGAAGAAGACAACAGTCCTGAAAATCACAACAAGAAGAAGATTATCAGAGAAGGTCATTTCTGATCGGATAGGACAACTAAATTGAACAACATCTACTTCAAAGAATCACAAGTTGATCAAGAGCTGAAGAAGATTATCAGAGAAGGTCATTTCTGATGTATCTGATGATATTTCTGATGAAATATCATCAGTTTCTTATGATTGTGATCATCAGATTTTCTGATGATTTGTTCACCAGAATTTCTGAGGAAGTGGTTTATCAGAAATTTTGATGAATACCCCACTTGTCTAAAAATTAGCTCTATCCTGCCACAATGACCGAAGCACTTGACATTATTGGATATCATGATTACAAAGGCAACTTGAACGTTGGATTCAATGAATATGTCAAATTGCAACTTTATGCAGGACTTATTGCATGAATAAACAATTGTTTATTCATGTACCCAGCCTTCTATAAATAGAAGGCTCACCAACCAGAAGACAATTGAGTTTGAAGCTTAGCATTCATACATACTACATAAACTCCATTACCCTCTCACCCACAGAATTCAAGATTCATTTGTATTAGATAATAATCTTACAATCACCTTGTAAACTATTTTGTTTCAAAGTGATATAAACTTGATAATTCTGCAGGTCTTGTTTCTGAAAGTCTGATTTCCATTTCCGCACATCTTTTTCACATCTATTGAAATCACTTGCCATATTACGTGAAAAGAAGTTTTTAAGTCCAAACTCGGTCCAACAAAACGAAAATTGGATATACCGAGCTAGGATTCGAGTTATAGGAACAAGGGCCAAACTAACCACCCAAGAATGGAATTATCGAGCGAAAACGCTTGACAACGTCCTGGAAGCAGCTTTTCTTGCCACCCGACTTTTCTCCATCAATTAGGAATCTCATGCCATCACTAAACACATTCCTTAAATTGTAGCCATTTTTTGAGTGTTTATTTTCTGGTGTCTAATCCGCATATATATCAACATTGCTCTTGATTTTCTTGACTGTATGTCTGTAAAATGTCAACATATACATGTGTGATTTAGTTTATGAAGATTTTTCATTGCCGAGAACCTCGATCAGAGAGTAAAAAAGGCGTAAGGTTCGCAATGGTGTAAAACTAAAATGGGATATACCAGGCTAGGACTCGAGTTACAGGAACAAGGGCCAAACCAACCACCCAAGAATGGAATCAACGAGCGAAAACACTTGACAACCTCCTGGAAGAACCTTTTCTTGCCACCAGACCTTTCTCCATCAATTAGGAATCTGATGCCGTAACTAAACACATTCCTTAAATTGTTGCCACTTTTTTATTGTTTATTTTTTGGTGTCTAATCCGCATATATATCACCATTGCTCTTGATTTTCTTGACTATATATCTCCAAAGTGTCAACATATACACGTGTGATTTAGTTTATGAAGATTTTTCAATGCCGAGAACCTCGATCAGAGAGTAAAAAAGGCGTAAGGTTCGCAATGGTGTAAAACTAAAATGGGATATACCGGGCTAGGATTCGAGTTACAGGAACAAGGGCCAAACCATCCACCCAAGTATGGAATTATCGAGTGAAAACACTTGACAACCTCATGCAAGCAGCTTTTCATGCCACCAGACCTTTTGTCACACCCCGACCACGTAGAACATACAAAACGTGGCGGAAACGTCGGGGAGTGTTGTAACAGAATCAATTGTTTCAAATCCATGGCAAATGAAGTTTCGTTTTATAAATCAAACATGAAAGTTTACATTGTCTAAACAAGAATCAAAGTGTACATAACATAAATTAACTAGTTCTTGTCTCATTTTAAGTCACTAAGGCACAGGTTCGCCTAAGTATGTCTTGATAAGTCCTATGCATCATCTCCTGAAAACACATGTGAAAATAGGTACGTCAGCATAAAAATGCCTGTGAGATACATTGGTTTTGTGAAAACGGAATTCATGACTTGAGTTTGAGAAAATGTTTAGTCATGAACCTCGTATTTTGCTTTGTCTTGTAAATCATTTGAAAAACGGTAAGATCAAATGATATGTATAAATAGGAGAACAATGCATGGTTAACTGAATAACCATGTAAAAAGAGTTTGTATAAGATTTGTTGTTTGTAAATCAATGTCTTGTGAAAAGCGTGTTATTTGTATAAAATGTTCTATGTCTCAAATTGAAATGATTCAAATAACGCTACGATATGTAATACCATACAAACACTTATATATAGGAAGTACCAGCGGCGTATCCACCATGCTTGTATCATATTACACATGCCTCGTTACTTAAATCACTTACTCAAACCAAACCATCAAGATGAAATGTTTAACAACGGTAGAAATGTTTATGTATAGTCAAATGTCTATTGTCAATTGTAAGTCTTGTCAACGGATACAACTGGTTTACACGGTCCAACGGATACAAACGGTTCATATAATTGAAGGGTTAAGACGGTTCACATAGTCAAATGGTTACAACGGTTCAAAATGTAGTATAATGTGTTCATATGCTGGATGAGCATGTGCAACAGAAATGCAATGTGAAACAATGTACTACGTATGCACACAATGGGCGTACGTAGCATGAAATGTATTGTAGAGTACAACGGTTCAAAATGTAGTGTAATGTGTTCATATGCTGGATGAGCATATGCAACAGTAATGCAATGTGAAACAATGTACTACGTATGCACACAATGGGCGTACGTAGCATGAAATGTAAAGCAATGTACTAAGTACGCACACAATGGGCATACATAGCATAAAATGTAATAAAATCGTGTACTATAATGTACTATCGAACATAGCAGTATATGATGTGAAAACCGGAAAGCATGAAAGTAGCAAGTAGGCACATATGTTTCACCCCAAAACAGTTTGAAAAACAGTAAAAGAGGGGTTCAATGTACTCACCTGAGATTGCTTTGGAGTTCTTGTATAATAACCAGATAATGCTAAAGATTACGGGATATCAAACGGCACCTAATAGGTAGCTATGTTAATATACCGGACCAAATCGGAAGGATCGGATAGTACGCGGGTTCGTAAACCAAACGAGTATGGAGACTCGTGTAATATGGTTTAACAAAGCCTACATACTAAAATGAAACTTAACCTAAGTGCTTACGGTCCATCACGACCCGTTTAGGTAGCTTATGCTACCTTACGCGTCGTTCGCGTAGAACGTGTCTGGAATGCCTAACATCGTGACCACTAGGTATAACCCCGGAAGGTTACAACTATGGCCACCTACAGTGTTTGGTCGGATCCTAATGATCGACCAAATGGGTCAGGTTCGAAAGTATAAGCGATGGTTTAGATCGCTTACCTTACGACCCTATATAAGCACTAAACTAAAAGTGACGAGCTAAGCATGTTAGAACATGCTTAACTAAGTTTAGAAAACAGGTTTGACATCAAAACAAACGGCTTTGATGCCCACGAGTAGTTTGGTTACAAAATATGCAAGAATGCACATTTTGGCCGAAACTACGACTCGTCACTGAGCCTAGATAACGTGGTGATCAGTAGGTATGGTCACTATGTACCATAACCATCGTGATCACGCTCACGTTATGAAGTTCCATGAACTTCGCATCGACCATAAGCTGGTCAATGCAGAAAGTCAACAAAACGTTGACTTTCAGACTCGAAAAGCGAATAAAAGAGCGAAAGAAGACTTACGGAGGGTCCCCGAGTGCTAGTCTAGATCAAATAGCTCAGGTATGAAACAATGGTTCCAACTTAGAGCTTTAGATCTGATTCTTGTGGGTTTTTACACAAAAGGGGGGGGGTATTTATAGGAAAAGTGGAACCGTTAGGATCGTTTATTGAATATCGTGCCGCGATCTCGAGCGTACACTTGTCGAAATGTTGTGGTAAGTCAGAAAATGCCCCTTGGCTCTTGATTGGGTGAAAGGACATCACCCCTTGATCGAACGAAAGGCCAACTGCATTAAATGCATACATTGAATCTGTCTGATAGTCCCACGCGGCCCGCGTCAGGATATGCAAAAACTCAGGCGGGCCGCCTGAGCCCGTCTGATCTGCATATACTTTGAAGAATGACAGTTTTGGTCCCTGTTGCGTATTTAAGCCATTTCCGACACTTCTAAGGCCCGTAAAGTCAACTTTAAGGCCATAAAATGATGCCTAAACATTGTGGACATGAAACATGCTCAAAAATGTTCCGGATGTTGGTTCGTTTGGTCGTACGAACGCGATGTTCGCTTAATTACGACGGAATGCGCATAAGCGCGAAAAACGATCCAAATGACGCGACGAATGGATTTTTCTCATGCCAAACACTAAGGCATAATATAAGGATGCTTACATAAATTTTTGGATGTCCGGATGTATTCAGAACGTAAGTTATGCGCGAAAGTGCAAACTTGTGCACTTTTTGACACTTTTAGTCCCTGAATGATCCAAAAGTTTGTTTTAGCATACCAAACACTTCAAAGCCTATTTCTAAGCTATGTAGAGTTTGAAATGGAACAATAATTGATATGTGAAAAACATACACATATTTATACAAGATCCCAAGTATGAAATACGATATTTCATCGGCTTGGTATTTGTTTGATGGTCGCGGTGACACAGGTGTCACAGTCTCCCCTACTTTAGGAAATTTCGTCCCGAAATTTATTCGTAGGAGTCTATTTGTGACTTTGCCAAAAAACCACCAGCGATATGTAAGGCAATATCCTGTCATTTCCTTAACGGTCATTCCTCAGAAATGAATATGAACAGACGGAGTCATTTTCCTCAACGAGTATTCTTCAGAAATGGAAATGACGGAATAAGCAAACGGATGTTCATTTCCTCAATGGACAAATCGTCAGAAACGAAAATGAACTAACGGAGTCATCTTCAACGATTGCTTCCTGAAAGTTGGAAATGAAGGATTTCACAACGAATATTCATTTCCTCAACGGATAAATCTTCAGAAACGAAAATGTACAGACGGAGTCATTTTCAACGGTTGCTTCCTCAGAGTTGGAAATGAAGGATTACACAACGGATATTCATTTCCCCAACGGATAAATCGTCAGAAACGAAAATGAACTAACGGAGTCATTTTCAACGGTTGCTTCCTCAGAGTTGGAAATGAAGGATTACACAACGGATATTCATTTCCCCAACGGATAAATCGTCAGAAACGAAAATGAACTAACGGAGTCATTTTCAACGGTTGCTTCCTCAGAGTTGGAAATGAAGGATTTCACAACGGATATTCATTTCCCCAACGGATAAATCGTCAGAAACGAAAATGAACTAACGGAGTCATCTTCAACGATTGCTTCCTCAGAGTTGGAAATGAAGGATTACACAACGGGTATTCATTTCCCCAACGGATAAATCGTCAGAAACGAAAATGAACTAACGGAGTCATTTTCAACGGTTGCTTCCTCAGAGTTGGAAATGAAGGATTACACAACGGATATTCATTTCCCCAACGGATAAATCGTCAGAAACGAAAATGAACTAACGGAGTCATTTTCAACGGTTGCTTCCTCAGAGTTGGAAATGAAGGATTTCACAACGGATATTCATTTCCCCAACGGATAAATCGTCAGAAACGAAAATGAACTAACGGAGTCATTTTCAACGGTTGCTTCATCAGAGTTGGAAATGAATAGGGTTAACTCTAGACACATGACAGAACTTGCTGTGATTTCTGTGCACTAAATTCCATAATTATGTATGCATCAATAATTACGTAATCCCTTGCACAGTCCGCACAGTTTGTTTTGTAATGTTTTGGGGAAGGATATCACACTTGTGATGAGGGTGACTAGACTTCCATCGGTTCCTTTTAATTAGATCGACAGGGGATCTTCTTAGTTAGGCCACCAAGGAGTCCTTTCAGCTATATCATCACATGATATCCTTATCCAGATTTTTGGATGAATCTGTTTAACTAGACCACTCAAGGTTCTAATTATGAAGTAGTACTTTATAATCCGAGGGACTTAACTATAACATAGAAGTCCATTGAGGATTTTAAGTAATACTCCTGGGTATCTTACGATGAATCTCTTGTACAAGGATATGTAAGATTCTACGAGGATTTGGATAGCATAATTTGGATCACACAACAACACATAAAGGAACACATAAGCACAAAGTCACATAATTGTTTAACTTGATTATAATTTGTTATTAACTTGTTATTGATTGAATACGGATATGGAAACAAATCGACGGGTCTCAATGTTCACTGGGATCTATCTGAGAAGATAGAAAGATCTCCCAAAATTCGATTTTTGATTACAAGGAATCACCACATTCGAATTAAGGTATACAACAATTAAAGACTTACGGGAAGTCCTTAGGTACCCTATTAAGGATTTATAGTGGTACTTTGGGTATTCGTCTTGTGTTGTTACTTCGTTTCCTTTAGAATAAACGGGTACTTAGGAATTTTGTAGAAGACGCAAGCGATTATAGAATGGGAGAATTTTGGGGGTAGTTTGTTCTTTAAGGAATACGGTCCCTTGATTGTCGGTATTGTAAGGGATATGTCGTTTATACATGCAACCACAGAAATACATTGCAATGCAAATAAAAGATTTATTTATAAACAACGATAACAACGGTTTCTTGGACCTTGACAACAAAAGAAAATAATACATAAGACGTGATTATTTCTAAACGATGTTGTCTTCTTGTCAGTCGGATGCTTATCCCTGTGCTGGATTTGCATTAGCAAGCTTTGGGCAATTTCTTCGGAAATGACCCATCTCGCCACAGTTGAAACAAGAGCCTGGTAGAAAACGACCTTGAGCAGGATTGTTGCCAGCTTGGTTTGGCGCAGCTGCAGCTGGGCAGACTCTTGCTGTGTGGCCTATAAGTCCACAAGTTTGGCATTTGCAGCATTGTACATTGGCGTGATGATGGAGGCTACATTGGTTGCACAAGGGTGCAGTTCCATTGTATGGTTTTCTAGCAGGGGGTTGAGCTGGTTGGTTGGGGACGGCTTGACCATTGTGAGCGACCACGGCGAAGTTCTGAGAAGCCTTTCGCTTCTTTGACTTCTTAGGAGTTTCAGTCTGTTCATCCATGGTCTTTGATTCCTCGATTGGTTTCTTGTCACCCTTTCGAAAAAGTTTATGCTTTCTGATCTGCGATTCAGTCAAGGTTGCAGATAGCTCAATGGCCTAACGGAGTGTGGTAGGGTTGCTACCAGTGACAATGTCTTGTACCGAGTCAGGCAGGCCGTCGATGTACCTTTCGATAGCCTTGTCGAGTGGGGCGACCATAGTCGGGCAGAGTAGACTCAACTCCTCAAACCTATCAGTATATGCCCTGTGTTCGCCACTATCTTGTTTCAAATCATCAAACTCCTTCTCCAACGCTCGTTGTTCATGACGAGGACAAAACTCTCTCATCATAAGAGCTCTCAGTTCAGCCCATGTTTGTGTTAGAGCAACATCTGCACCACGGTCTCTCATTACCCCGTTCCACCATGTAAGAGCCCTCTTCTGAAACACACTCGAAGAAAACTCGACCTTGCGATTTTCCGGACACTGCACGTGGCGAAAGGTATTCTCGATGCTCTCGAACCATTGAAGAAGCCTAGTTGCTCCCTCAGAACCACTAAACTTGAGTGGTTTAGCCGAGTTAAAGTTCTTGAAATTGCATGTACCATTGTTGTTGTTGGCTTGGTTCCATTGAGCAAAGAGATTTGGGAATTGAGCAGCCATCTGCTGCGCAATAATTTCTGCCAGCTCGGCAGTTGCTATCTGGTGTTCGCGTCGAGGAGGCATTCTAAAAGAGGAAAACATGAAAGGAAACAAATAAAATGGTATTGGGTAAGAATAGGATGTTACAATCACTGACCATAATCACGGTTGATGGTCACTTGTTTGAATCATGAAGCAAACAAACAACACCAAGGCTGAATCAAAGCAAATAGATCCTCATAGTGTATCGCGAAGACATGCTCGCCTATAAGTGGACACTCACCCCAAGAGTTCCCAGGTAAGAGTGACTGGTCCGATTATGTGGATTTGTACGAACACTCTAACCTTAGACAGAAAACCCAGGGTACAGGCATTTACTCTTCCAGTTCGCACGTGTTCACACTAGTTAGGACCCAAAACTTTGACGGGAGTTTTGAAAATTTAAAGGGGTTCAAAACCTTATAACAGAGGGTTCAAAACCTAGTAATCAATCATCCTAGAACAGATGGTTGGTTTTCAAAGCGGTTTTGAAATTTATGTTCTTGTTGTGGTCGTCGCCTAAGGATAGGTGACGGTATTGTTTTGTGACTAAACGCAAGTAAACTCGCGTTAGGGTCCTAGGAAGGTTATAGACTAGGTCAAAGCATTACTAATAACCTAATTCCCTATAACCATTGGCTCTGATACCATCTTTTCTGTCACACCCCGACCACGTAGAACATACAAAACGTGGCGGAAACGTCGGGGAGTGTTGTAACAGAATCAATTGTTTCAAATCCATGGCAAATGAAGTTTCGTTTTATAAATCAAACATGAAAGTTTACATTGTCTAAACAAGAATCAAAGTGTACATAACATAAATTAACTAGATCTTGTCTCGTTTTAAGTCACTAAGGCACAGGTTCGCCTAAGTATGTCTTGATAAGTCCTATGCATCATCTCCTGAAAACACATGTGAAAATAGGTACGTCAGCATAAAAATGCCTGTGAGATACATTGGTTTTGTGAAAACGGAATTCATGACTTGAGTTTGAGAAAATGTTTAGTCATGAACCTCGTATTTTGCTTTGTCTTGTAAATCATTTGAAAAACGGTAAGATCAAATGATATGTATAAATAGGAGAACAATGCATGGTTAACTGAATAACCATGTAAAAAGAGTTTGTATAAGATTTGTTGTTTGTAAATCAATGTCTTGTGAAAAGCGTGTTATTTGTATAAAATGTTCTATGTCTCAAATTGAAATGATTCAAATAACGCTACGATATGTAATACCATACAAACACTTATATATAGGAAGTACCAGCGGCGTATCCACCATGCTTGTATCATATTACACATGCCTCGTTACTTAAATCACTTACTCAAACCAAACCATCAAGATGAAATGTTTAACAACGGTAGAAATGTTTATGTATAGTCAAATGTCTATTGTCAATTGTAAGTCTTGTCAACGGATACAACTGGTTTACACGGTCCAACGGATACAAACGGTTCATATAATTGAAGGGTTAAGACGGTTCACATAGTCAAATGGTTACAACGGTTCAAAATGTAGTATAATGTGTTCATATGCTGGATGAGCATGTGCAACAGAAATGCAATGTGAAACAATGTATTACGTATGCACACAATGGGCGTACGTAGCATGAAATGTATTGTAGAGTACAACGGTTCAAAATGTAGTGTAATGTGTTCATATGCTGGATGAGCATATGCAACAGTAATGCAATGTGAAACAATGTACTACGTATGCACACAATGGGCGTACGTAGCATGAAATGTAAAGCAATGTACTAAGTACGCACACAATGGGCATACATAGCATAAAATGTAATAAAATCGTGTACTATAATGTACTATCGAACATAGCAGTATATGATGTGAAAACCGGAAAGCATGAAAGTAGCAAGTAGGCACATGTGTTTCACCCCAAAACAGTTTGGAAAACAGTAAAAGAGGGGTTCAATGTACTCACCTGAGATTGCTTTGGAGTTCTTGTATAATAACCAGATAATGCTAAAGATCACGGGATATCAAACGGCACCTAATAGGTAGCTGTGTTAATATACCGGACCAAATCGGAAGGATCGGATAGTACGCGGGTTTGTAAACCAAACGAGTATGGAGACTCGTGTAATATGGTTTAACAAAGCCTACATACTAAAATGAAACTTAACCTAAGTGCTTACGGTCCATCACGACCCGTTTAGGTAGCTTATGCTACCTTACGCGTCGTTCGCGTAGAACGCGTCTGGAATGCCTAACATCGTGACCACTAGGTATAACCCCGGAAGGTTACAACTATGGCCACCTAAAGTGTTTGGTCGGATCCTAATGATCGACCAAATGGGTCAGGTTCGAAAGTATAAGCGATGGTTTAGATCGCTTACCTTACGACCCTATATAAGCACTAAACTAAAAGTGACGAGCTAAGCATGTTAGAACATGCTTAACTAAGTTTAGAAAACAGGTTTGACATCAAAACAAACGGCTTTGATGCCCACGAGTAGTTTGGTTACAAAATATGCAAGAATGCACATTTTGGCCGAAACTACGACTCGTCACTGAGCCTAGATAACGTGGTGATCAGTAGGTATGGTCACTATGTACCATAACCATCGTGATCACGCTCACGTTATGAAGTTCCATGAACTTCGCATCGACCATAAGCTGGTCAATGCAGAAAGTCAACAAAACGTTGACTTTCGGACTCGAAAAGCGAATAAAAGAGCGAAAGAAGACTTACGGAGGGTCCCCGAGTGCTAGTCTAGATCAAATAGCTCAGGTATGAAACAATCGTTCCAACTTAGAGCTTTAGATCTGATTCTTGTGGGTTTTTACACAAAAGGGGGGGGTATTTATAGGAAAAGTGGAACCGTTAGGATCGTTTATCGAATATCGTGCCGCGATCTCGAGCGTACACTTGTCGAAATGTTGTGGTAAGTCAGAAAATGCCCCTTGGCTCTTGATTGGGTGAAAGGGCATCGCCCCTTGATCGAACGAAAGGCCAACTGCATTAAATGCATACATTGAATCTGTCTGATAGTCCCACGCGGCCCGCATCAGGATATGCAAAAACTCAGGCGGGCCGCCTGAGCCCGTCTGATCTGCATATACTTTGAAAAATGACAGTTTTCGTCCCTGTTGCGTATTTAAGCCATTTCCGACACTTCTAAGGCCCGTAAAGTCAACTTTAAGGCCATAAAATGATGCCTAACATTGTGGACATGAAACATGCTCAAAAATGTTCCGGATGTTGGTTCGTTTGGTCGTACGAACGCGATGTTCGCTTAATTACGACGGAATGCGCATAAGCGCGAAAAACGATCCAAATGACGCGACGAATGGATTTTTCTCATGCCAAACACTAAGGCATAATATAAGGATGCTTACATAAATTTTTGGATGTCCGGATGTATTCAGAACGTAAGTTATGCGCGAAAGTGCAAACTTGTGCACTTTTTGACACTTTTAGTCCCTGAATGATCCAAAAGTTTGTTTTAGCATACCAAACACTTCAAAGCCTATTTCTAAGCTATGTAGAGTTTGAAATGGAACAATAATTGATATGTGAAAAACATACACATATTTATACAAGATCCCAAGTATGAAATACGATATTTCATCGGCTTGGTATTTGTTTGATGGTCGCGGTGACACAGGTGTCACACCTTTCTCCATCAATTAGCAATCTGATGACGTCAATAAACAAATTCCTTAAATTGTAGCCATTTTTTGAGTGTTTATTTTTTGGTGTCTAATCCGCATATATATCATCGTTGCATTTGATTTTCTTGACTGTATGTCTCTAAAATGTCAACATATACACGGGTGATTTAGTTTATGAATATTTTTCATTGACGAGAACCTCGATCAGAGAGTAAAAATTGCGTAAGGTTCACAATGGTGTAATACTAAAATGAAATATACCGGGCTAGGATTCGAGTTACAGGAACAAGGGCTAAACCAACCACCCAAGAATGGAATCGTCGAGTGAAAACACTAGACAACCTCCTGGAAGCAGCTTTTCTTGCCACCAGACCTTTCTCCATCAATTAGGAATTAGGAATCTGATGCCGTCACTAAACACATTCCTTAAATTGTAGCCATTTTTTGAGTGTTTATTTTTTGGTGTCTAATCAGCATATATATCATCTTTGCTCTTGATTTTCTTGACTGTATGTCTGTAAAATGTCAACATATACACGTGTGATTTAGTTTATGAAGATTTTTCATTGCCGAGAACCTCGATCAGAGAGTAAAAAGGCGTAAGGTTCGCAATGGTGTAAAATTAAATGAGATATACCAGGCTAGGATTCGGGTTAAAGGA
Organism: Helianthus annuus; assembly: GCF_002127325.2. Lineage (NCBI taxonomy): Eukaryota > Viridiplantae > Streptophyta > Magnoliopsida > Asterales > Asteraceae > Helianthus > Helianthus annuus. The sequence goes on from NC_035446.2 coordinate 113,868,093, forward strand.
ACAGGGCCAAACCAACAACCCAAGAATGGAATCGTCGAGCGAAAACACTTGACAACCTCCTAGAAGCAGCTTTTCTTGCCACCAGACCTTTCTCCATCAATTAGGAATCTGATGCCGTCACTAAACACATTCCTTAAATTGTAGCCATTTTTTGAGTGTTTACTTTTTGGTGTCTAATCAGCATATATATCACCATTGCTCTTGATTTTCTTGATTGTAGATCTCTTAAATGTCAACATATACACGTGTGATTTAGTTTACCAAGATTTTTCAATGCCGAAAACCTCGATCAGAGAGTAAAAAAGGCGTAAGGTTCACAATGGTGTAAAACTAAAATGGGATATAACGGGCTAGGATTCGAGTTACAGGAACAAGGGCTAAACCAACAACCCCAGAATAGAATCGTCACACTTGACAACCTCCTGGAAGCACCTTTTCTTGCCACCAAACATTTCTCCATCAATTAGGAATCTGATACCGTAACTAAACACGTTCCTTAAATTGTTGTCATTTTTTGAGTGATTAATGTTGGTGTCTAATCCGCATATATATCACCATTGCTCTTGATTTTCTTGACTGTATATCTCCAAAGTGTCAACATATACATGTGTGATTTAGTTTACGAAGATTTTTCAATGCCGAGAACCTCTATCAGAGAGTAAAAAAGGCGTAAGGTTCGCAATGGTGTAAAACTAAAACGGGATATACCGCGCTAGGATTCGAGTTACAGGAACAAGGGCCAAACCAATAACCCAAGAATGGAATCGTCGAGCGAAAACACTAGACAACCTCCTAGAAGCACCTTTTCTTGCCACCAGACCTTTTTCCATCAATTAGGAATCTGATGCTGTAACTAAACACATTCCTTAAATTGTTGCCATTTTTTGAGTGTTTATTTTTTGGTGTCTAATCCGCATATATATCACCATTGCTCTTGATTTTCTTGACTGTATATCTCCAAAGTGTTAACATATACACGTGTGATTTAGTTTACGAAGATTTTTCAATGCCGAGAAACTCGATCAGAGAGTAAAAAAGGCGTAAGGTTCGCAATGGTGTAAAACTAAAATGTAATATACCGGGCTAGGATTTGAGTTACAGGAACAAGGGCTAAACCATCCACCCAAGAATGGAATTGTCGAGCGAAAATACTTGACAACCTCCTGGAAGCTGTTTTACTTGCCACCAGACCTTTCTCCATTAATTAGCAATCTGATGCCGTCACTAAACACATTCCTTAAATTGTATCCATTTTTTGAGTGTTTATTTTTTGGTGTCTAATCCGCATATATATCACCATTCTTGATTTTCTTGACTGTATGTCTCTAAAATGTCAACATATACACGGGTGATTTAGTTTATGAAGATTTTTTATTGTCAAGAACCTCGATCAGAGAGTAAAAAAGGCATAGGTTCACAATGGTGTAATACTAAAATGAGATATAACGGCTATGATTCGAGTTACAGGAACAAGGGCTAAACAAACCACCCAAGAATGGAATCGTCGAGCGAAAACACTTGACAACCTCCTGTAAGCAGCTTTTCTTGCCACCAGACGTTTCTCCATCAATTAGGAATCTGATGCCGTCATTAAAGACATTCCTTAAATTGATGCCATTTTTTGAGTGTTTATTTTTTGGTGTCTAATCAGCATATATATCACCATTGCTCTTGATTTTCTTGACTGTAGATCTCTTAAATGTCAACATATACACGTGTGATTTAGTCTACGAAGATTTTTCAATGCCGAAAACCTCGATTAGAGAGTAAAAAAGGTATAACAGCCCTGAACCGACACCCTCGTGATATTTTTCGACACCCTAAAAATATTTAAAATATCCCAATATGTCCCTAAAGACACCCCATACGTGAAAACGGGCCCCGAATACCTTAAATATTAATAAAAACAATTAAAATAATGTTTTTGGGTTTGTCGCGGGCCGGGTAAACCACTTAAGGGTCTTACGCGGGCCGCTAGAGATCAAGATTGTGGCGCAGCCCGGTGCTGACACGTGGCTCCACACTTGTTGAACCTAGTCGATGACCCGGATCACCAAGAGCCTAGTCCAGCTATGACGTGGGCTGCGTAAGCTTTTGCTTACCTTTACGCAGGCCGCGAGAAACCTAGATTACAACCCTATATATAGAGGGCATTGGCCTTCAGTTCCGATCGTTCAAATCTTTCTTTCTTTCTCTTAATTTTATATAGTGGGCATTATACTCGGGTGTAATACCCCACCTAAATAACGAAGTTCTGCTCCGTTGTAAGTATCATAACCCCTGGATACGTATTAGATACTCTGCCCGATTGATCTAGGGTTCCGTAACGGCTGTCGTGGTTCTGCCTGACGTAGTCATTGGAATGCCATCTCGGGGAGGGTATTGCTAATGTTAAAATGGGTTATTGTACTAACACGCGTGCATTTGTGTAATTTATAGATTGTCACCGGGAAACCCTAAAGAATAATCTAAGACAACAATGTGAGTAATCTCCTTTTTGTTAACTGTTTTTACAAAACCTCACACGATTAATTATATATTAAACAATTATTGAGTATTTGTAAGGATACAATTATCGTCGGTATGTTGAGGTTTTGTATACAAAATTTGTTACTGGGGGGGTAACATTTCCACAAGTTGAGTATGATAGTACCACGGGTGATAATTGGTATAACTTGGAAACAAATGTAATTGCGAGACCGCCCTCGATATTGTACAAAGGTTTTTATTAAAACTGGATTGAACTTGGATTCACTCACCGGTATTTCCCACTGACAAAATGTTTTTAAAACGCGTTTCAGGTAACAAAATGTGAAAGCCAAATAGAAGCCAGCTGGACAGCACTGAAGGTTTGGAAAAGTGGCAATAAAGTTACCTAAAAATAAATAGATGTTTTATTAAATAAAATAGTGTGTATCCCTATAAAAATGTGTGTACTGAAAACTTGGGTTTTACCCATGTGTTTAAAGTTATGGAAATGTGGTATTTTACTCTAATAAAATATTTCCTAACTACGGTCATGATGAAAATTCCGCTGCCAAATTAGACAAAAACAGGATACCACCGAAACTGGCCGCGTCCGCCCGTTCCCGGGTTTGTAATACGGGGACGGGGGTTGCGACAGAATGTGGTATCAGAGCTAAGCCACTAATTCAGCCACAGAAGTGTTCTGCTGACGCCAAAATTCTAAGTGTTAGGAAAGAAATTACGGAAATACGTGCATAATTGTATTTTCTTGTTATGTGTTATTTGACTATCTGTTAGTTTACATTATGAGCGACCAAGAACCATCTGACGCATACCGTCAATTGTCTGGTTCGCCTAGAAGCGAAGGTGCCTCTTCTCAGCCTGCCCTCTCGGGGTACTCTGCTGATACGGAAGAAGGAATATTCGTATTTAAGGCTCAATCTGAAGAGCCATTTCCTCAGAAAAAGAGGGGATGGTTCAGTAGGGGAGCACATGAGCGTAGAAAGCATATGAAAAAGTTGCAAGAGCAGAGAGCACTAGCCGCAGCTAAAAGAGACACTGATGCATATGCCCAGGATATGCTTAATAGGGGAATAGCCAATATCCACATCTTAGCAACCACTGCAGCTGACCCTAGCCTGGAGCAAATGTTTACACCCCAACCACAATTACGAATTCGTGACCAACCAATGGAGATAGAAAACCCTGAAAACCAAGTAGAAATGCATGACTTCAACCCAGAAGAAATACCTAGAGTACCCGCACCAAATCCCTTAGACCCAAATTACGACCCATGGTGGGACGACAACAGGGACTATGTGCAATTCTACCCTATTCAAGAAGACATGCCAATGCAAAACCTAGGAGCCTACCCAGGTTTAAATCATCTAGATCCCTATTTCGATAATGATGTATTCATTAGAGAGATCTTAGAGAATCCTTACCCATTTCAGGTCCCTACACCTCCATACCAGGAACCCGCACCCCAGATTCCGAACCCAGTCCTAGAACCTGCACCCCCAATGAGTGCAGAAAACATACAAGAACTTAGGACTTTTGGTGAGGAAATTTTAGAGAGTAGTGAAAGAATAAGACAGGTGGGAGAGCGTCTCGTATGAAAATACGACGAACGCAATATGGATTTCTGGATGAATCCATATCCATGAATAGGATGGTGAAAATGGTAGTAATAATATAATATATATATATATATATATATAATATGTGTGTTTAAAAAGAAAAAAAAAAACTACGGATGCCTATTACTAGTAGTGTAACTTTAAATTTCAGTCGGTATTGTAATTTTAATTTTAGTACTGGTGTGTAATATGTTGGACCGTGTTTCGACCCTGAATAGTCAGTAGAGAACGTTCATCTTCACATACGAAGGCGGAATCAACGTAAATGAAGTTACAACAGCTTTCCTGTTCAATTCCTTTCTTTTTATTGCTTTCTGATGTAAATTTGACAGAGTTTCGGTAACAAAAGCACCCAATAGATCCGCTTCAACATACACGCATAACTCATAAAGTTCGCTTGAACGTCCCTATATATAGTGTTATAGGTTCGCTTCAAAGGACATGTCGTACAAGCGGACCAGCCAACTTGACACATAAGCGAAACCTTTTGTACATACAAGCGAAACCTTAATACAAAACCTAATTTTGACTTTCTAGCCCCTATGTTGACCTATCTTGACCTAAGACTTGATGTAGACGTAGTCAACAGACATTCCATGCATCAACAGACTCCCCCTTGGATGTTGACGTAGTCTTCAGCTCATGAGTCTTTAGTCTTGGTCTTTTCTTCAACTCTCTGTCTTCTCATCATAAGCATTCTTCACAGGCTTCAGGATCATTACCTGACTCTAACTTCCATCTTCCCTTTGACCGTTGATCCAGACTCCCCCTTTCACAGACTCCCCCTCTTAGTATGCTAGAATCTGAGGTATCTGGTTCAAGCTTTGACAATTAGCTTCCATTGGGAATAACGAAGTCCAAACCTGTTACTCAACCAATAACATTATACTTCTATCTTTTCAACAATAAATCACTAATACAATCAGCTTTAACAATCCACTCAAGTATTCAGGTCCAAGTTAATGACCCTGATCACTCGATTAATCTACCAAGTTCAATTTAATGACCTTGGTTGATCATTTGACGAATCAAACTGATTTTGTAAAAACATTTTTTAAAACATTTTCACTTTTTCTAAAAACAATGTAACAAGCATCAACTTAATGAACTTGTTTTATCTTTGAAAACATCTCAATTTTTGACAAAGTAAGCTCTCCTCATTCTTCAGCTCAAAACTTTCCTGCATCTGCTTCAATCTCCTGAGAATCCAACAATCAACTCTCCACTTTGGTTTGTTAAAAATAAAGCAGAAATAAAATCTTTTTGAATTTTATAAAGTGTTCTAAACTAAGAACTGAAACTCTGAAAACTTAAATTGCAGAAAATAAAGAAATTGAACTATATACAAACTTATTTTTGGCGAGCGTGTCAGGGAATCATATCAGCTTTTCAGACAAATTACTAGTACCGTTAAGCTTCATTTCATATTCAGACTTAAACAATTCACCTCGATTGTCGATATACTGATCCATCTTAAATTCTCACACAGATTTCAATCTATTCAGGATACGATTTAGATGACTTATGAACTTAGCTCAATTCATGTGTCCCACCTCTTGAATATACTCTCGCATCCAGAATCCCAATATTCAGTCTTACAAATGAGTATACTACAATGATATCTGTACATAAATTAGGTATGCGAGGGCCGAGGGATCTCAGATCGATACTTCCGTATGCGCAGAGAGATATCAGCTTCGACTTTTCAATATGTCCCCTTTAGAGGATCTTTTAGCTACAACAGCAACGACTATCAATTTTATTGTTTCATCTACATGCTGAGGGTTTATGCTATGTTTCAAGCATTTGGTGAAAGTATTATCCAAGGACTAGGTCAGAACTTCCGTTCAGCAGAAGTCCCGGAATAATACCCCAGACATCATTGAGTATAAAAACCTAGTATATCAGAATACGAGACTTTTCAAACGAGATTTCAGGGGTTACCTATATATCCAAGTAGTGTTCCCCACGAATTTCGCAAGTTTGAAATTTTAGGTTTATATCCTGAATAAATCTACTAAATGTGCGAAAACCTATCGACACATCATCAGTGAGACTGTTTAACTCATTAAGTCTTTACAAATCTTTAGCATACTGTAATTGTCTAGCCGATGTACTATCATTTTCCCTATATCTTTTTCACATTTTATATTGTTTTTGTATTTTTGCATTTTTTACTGTTTTTGTATTTTCTGAAAATATATCTATTTACAACTATCTATACTCCCCCTAAATACCAAAACACGTAAAAAATCGACAAACCATCGCAGATTGTTTCTCGTCTTCATCCGCAACAGTACTTTCATCAACGCTTACAATTCCATCCAACACCGAAAGCAATTCCATACCATTAAGTTTTAACAAATATTGAAACCGATTTTTATCAAAAGCTTTGGTATGCAAATCAGCTTTTTGTTCGTCAGTGTGGATAATAAAGTGATGACGAATTCCTATATGTTTAGTTTTAGCGTGACGCACTGGATTCTTTGTTATATTTATTGCGGCCTCATTATCAACAAACAGAGGTGTGTTAAGAAACTGCAAACCGTAGTCGCGCATCTGTTGCTGTATCCACAGGATCTGAGAGCAGCAACTGCTAGCAGAAACATACTCCGCTTCACATGTAGATAATGCCACAGACGTTTGTTTCTTACACTGCCAGGTATCCAATCTAGGTCCAAAGAACTGGCATCCTGCAGTTGTTGATTTTGTATTGACTTTGCAGCATCCGAAATCCGAATCGGAATACCCTTCGAGCGTAAAATCGCCTTTCCTAGGATACCATAACCCCAATGACGGAGTACCTTTCAGGTAATGTAATATCCTCTTGACAATGATCATGTGCGATGCTCTTGGGTTAGATTGATATCTTGCTGCGAGGCACGTTGGGTACATGATATCAGGACGTGAAGCAGTTAGATACATCAAAGAACCTATCATGGAACGGTAGAACGTTTCATCAGCCCTGTCTCCGGTGAGATCTGGGTGAATCCCATGATTTGTTGCAAGTGGGGTAGCAGCTGGAGTAGAACTTGACATCCCAAACTTCTCTAGAATATCGCGAACGTACTTCGTCTGGTGAATGAAAATTCCCTCAGGAAGTTGTTCAACTTGAAGACCCAAAAAGAATTTCATCTCCCCCATTGATGACATTTCGAATTTTTGCCTCATCACCTGTTCGAAATCTTTGCACAATTTCTCATTCGTTGACCCAAAAATTATATCGTCCACATAAATCTGAACTATCAGAAGATGACCATCAATGACTTTAGTGAAGAGAGTGGCATCCACTTTCCCTCTGATAAAGCTGTTAGCGAGTAGGAGTTGAGACAAAGTCTCGTACCAGGCTCTCGGTGCCTGATGTAGACCATACAACGCTTTGTCCAGCAGATAAACTTTGTTCTTGTGGATTGGGTCAGTAATGCCCGGCGGCTGACCGACATAAACCTCCTCTTTGACCTTCCCATAAAGAAACGCTGACTTTACATCCAACTGATATACTTTGAAGTTCTTCCAAGACGCAAATGCTAGGAAAATTCTGATAGCCTCTAGTCGTGCTACAGGAGCATAGACTTCTGTAAAATCAATCCCCCTCTGTTGACTAAAGCCCAGAACAACGAGTCGAGCTTTGTTCCTTACAACCACTCCTCTATCGTCTCTCTTACACTTGAATACCTATTTTGTATTGATTTTCCTTTGACCATCCGGTAAATCCAATAACTTCCACACTCCCAACTTTTCAAACTGGCTTAACTCTTCTTGCATTGCTATGACCCAAGAGTCTTCAGTAAACGCGTCTTTATAAGTTCTCGGTTCAATCTGCGAGATAAAACAACTTAATGAAAATACAGTTTGTAAAGGTGCTACTGTAGAATAAAAACATGTTAAGCCCTGGTCTATTTGACGTCTTGTACGAACGCCTGAATGCAGTTCTCCTATGATCAACTCCTCTGGATGATAAGAAAGAGTTCGCGGCATCACTTCGCTTGGAACATTAATATTTCCCTCCAGATTAGTAACATTTTGATCTGCATCTTGTTCACCAACTTGGTTTGTTTGACTTGATATATGGATCTGCTCCCCCTCAGGATCTGAATCACCATGATCAAATACTGGCATGTTGTCAGCTTCTTGATTATCATTCACATCCGACTGATTACCAGGAGCAACTTCATCATCATGTTCACCAGCATTACTAGGACCTGCTTCATCATCAATTGAAGTTTCCCGAGGTCTTCTAGAAAACTCCGTTGGGAACCTGAGCTGCGACTCATACTCTCGCAAAAGATCCAGCTCATCAAAGAAATCTTCATCTTCCTCTGATTCTTCTCTCATGTCAAACGAATCCCAAAGTTTGTCATAATGATAACGCCATGAATCACCAGGATTCTGCGGCGGCATAGTGTAACCTTGACATTCAACATTTGTTGCTTCAATAATCCGTGTCTCACTTGGAACAAAGACACGTCGCAATGGATTGGCATAACCAACAAATATTCCCTCAATGCACTTCGAACCAAACTTTCCATGAGGCTCTATAACTGTACAGGGTGACCCGAACGGTTCTAGATACTTCAAATTCGGTTTACGGTTATTGATTAGCTCAAAGCATGTCTTGTTGAACTTTTTGACAGTAAGAACCCTGTTGAGCGTATAGCATGCAGCAGAAACAGCTTCAGCCCAGAAATTAATTGGTAATTTTGAATCTGCGAGCATCGTTCTGGCTGTCTCGATTAGCGTCCGGTTTTTGCGTTCTGCAACTCCATTCTGCTGCGGAGTGTACGGAGCACTAAACTCATGCAGTATACCTCTTTCATCACAAAATTCTTCCATCTTGCTGTTTTTGAATTCAGTACCGTTATCACTTCTAATTCTACTAATAGGCCTTTGGTACAGATTCTCAATTCTTTTAAACAACGCCATTAAACTATCAAACGTTTCGTCTTTTGTTTTCAAGAAAGAAACCCACGAAAATCTGGAATAATCATCAGTTACGACCAAACAGTACTAATCTCCTGTTATACTCTTGACATTCACTGGGCCAAACAAATCCATGTGAAGTCTTTCCAAAGGTCTTGAAACTGAATTGACTTGCTTTGTAGGGTGTGACTTTTTCTTCTGTTTGCCTTTGACACAACTAATGCACTCCCCTTCCAGATGAAAACCTTTGACATGAACTCCTGTAACCAAATCATTTTGCACCAAGTGATTCATCTTCCTTAGGTGAATATGCCCCATTTTTTGGTGCCACAATCTTGATTCTTTCTCAGTTGCTCTGGACACAAAACAATGAGCCTGACCCGTGGTTGTAGTAGCTACACTCATGTCTAACACGTACAAATCATTGACTCTTGGTGCCCTCATGATGATCCATTCCTCAGGTATCACAAATCCCGGTTTCAAGATCAAACATTCTTTGTCAGTGAAGTGAGTAGTATACATCCTGTCACAGATCTGGGAGGTACTCAGCAGATTATTCTCCAGCTCAGCGATGTAGTTAACTCTCTCAAACGTTACGATTCCGTTGGATAACGTTCCTTCACCTATAATCTTTCCTCCTTGATTACCAGCAAAACCTACGTAACCACCATTTATATTTCTCACATCATACAGCAACGCGGTCTTCCCTGTCATATGTCTTGAGGCTCAACTATCCATAATCCATCTGGATACAAGTTTTGGAAGATCCTTCACATAACAAACTATGACTTAAACAACTTCAAGAAAGATGCCGATTCATGCTTCGCGATCCAGGAAGCTCCGGCAGTTCAAACTGCTTAGTCAAACATCGAGTCCACCCAGGCCTCATCAGCCTTAGGTGTAACCTTGACTCTCGCAGTTTGAATTTTGAAATTTTCAGCATTGAGAGGTGGAAAATTTGCATCATAATCAACCGTAATTGATTCTTCAGCCTTTTTCACCTCAGAAGTTGAAATTTTCTTCTCAACTTTTGGCTTCCAAACTTGTTGAGAAAATGCAACCCTTTTGTAAAATTTGTCGTTTGTAGTTACCAACTTCTTTACGGGTTCATTTTTCACACTCTTTTTCTCAACAACGATTGGTGTTTTACCCTTCACATCAACTTTCTTCTGTTGAGTCTTCACAGTTTCAGTCTTAGGCTTCACATTGGTACACTTTCGTGCAATGTGACCAACTTGATTACATCTGAAACAAGTTCGAGTATCAACACCTCGACTCGTGCCTTCAGACTGAGACTGAGAAGTTCTCTTTTCAAAGAACTCTTTGTTTGATTTTGAAAAAATTTCTTTCTCTTCATCAACAAGTGAACTCGAACTGTTCACAAACCTTTTCTTCTCGACAAACCTCTTGTTTGGAACATTTCTTTTTCTGATACGATTTACCCTCCTGATAACCACCCGACCAAATGTTTCTGTTGTTATTGTAAAAACGCGGTGGATTAACAGATCTCTTGTTGTAAACTTTTTCTTTCTCAAACCTCATTTTACTTTTCTTTTGACTTAGATTGTTCACTGCTGACAATTCAACTTCGACCAACTTGAAAACATTTGTCAATTTGTTCATGTTAACATTCTCTATTGGAAACTCTGAATACGAGAACAACTTATCTGAACCCAACATCTTGTACATGACAAGATTTGATTCTTCACTTAAGTTGTTCTTGGACTTTTGTTTCGGAATGTATTTGTCCAAGAAACACCCATCTTCCTCAGTAGTGTCACTATCTGTTTTAAGCACATTTTCAAAAACATCTTTTACAATATCATTTTGGACACTATCATCATTGGAAGATGTGAATGTGACATCAATGTTCTCCGAAAGTTTAACTTCACTTTCTTCCTCGAGTTCAACCAACCCAGATTCCTTTTTCGGGTAATTATGCAAAATCGGCGGTGGTACTTTGTGAAAACCCACCCCGGTTCCATCAGAATACACGTCTTCGCCAGCTTTGTTTTTCCCAATGGGTTTTGGAACAATATGTTGCAAAACAAAGCTTCCGGAGCTATAGCTGTTAAGCTTCAACTGGATTCGCTCGTTTTCAATTTCAGCCTCTTGAACTTTAAGTTTCAAATTAGCGATTTCGTCCAGTTTTTTTGTTGATTGATTCTTCTTTTACTCTCAGCACTGCTTTTAGATGTTCGTTTTCTTTAAAAGTTTTACCATTTCGATCATCACTATCTTTCACTGTGCTTTTGAGTTTTTCAAACTTTTCAGAAATCTGACGGTTTTCGAGAATTAACCTTTCATTTTCATTTTTAACTTTTTCATGTTCAATTTTATCAGTTTCAATTTGAGCAGTTAATTCTCTAATCCGTTCAGTTGAAGCTTTACTGTTTTGTCACGACCAAGAATCTGATTCTCAACGCTTCTGACCTTTGCTGTCAGATCTTTAATTTTCTCACTGTTGAGATACGTGACAGTATTACAAAATTTGCACTCTTTGTTGCAAATTTTGCAATCAGCATTTCCTTCGATCTTTTTACCTGACGCATTTGTTGACGAGTTTGGACTGACCTGGCCTTTTGACTCAGACACGGAGTTAGAGTCTACCTCTAGTGCTTTTGCAGCCAACACTTTGTCAGCCATTTTTCCCAGGTTCTCTGCCGTCAACTCCTGCGTTGTATCGATAATTCCATTATCAATCTTCTTTGATTTTTCAATCTCTTCTTTCTCTCTCTCTTCTTCTTTCATTTTCTCAGTTGGAGTTCCCCACCATTTGTTCTGCCAATACTCATCCTCATCTTTCATCTCCTTGATTAAGGCTTCCAGATCAAGAGTTTTGTGATCGATCGCAATATTTCCATACTCATCAAGATAACACTCCCTGTCTGGATCCCATCTTTTCGCTCTCTTCGCTTCCAAATAGATACCAGAAAGTCTTATAATTTTGTTTTCAGAAATCATTTTTCTGTATTTATACTTCTGCTCTTCAGTACGATTGTCTTTCCACGGAATAGGTTCATTTTTTGCCATGAACGCGTAACCAACCGCATCTTCTTCTGGTAGAACCTCTTTGCTTCAATCATACCCCTCATCATCATAAATCACCGCAAGAGCTCTAGATTTCTCTCTGCTTTCTTCACCCTGCTTCAATCTAGGCGGCTCAGATTTATTCTGATGGTATATTGCCTTCTTGTAGTAATCATCTCTGAAAGGGTTCTCCGATTCATCAGTATAAGCGTTTCTGCATTCTCGCTTGAAGTGACCCTTCTGCTTACACTTGAAGCAAGTCACTTTGGACTTATCGAACCCCAATTTGGTAGATGGACCACCAATCGTCTTCCTGCCTGTTATTTCCATGAAACGCTGAGCACGACGAACATCACTAGCCATAGCCCAACGAATATCGATTAACTCCATTTCTTCAGGATCTATTTGGTCATAATCTTCCTTCGTCAGGTTGGTATTTCCAATCTTTCTGTTGATGCATGAAATGTCTGTTGACTTCGTCTACATCAAGTCTTAGGTCAAGATAGGTCAACATAGGGTTTAGAAAGTCAAAATTAGGTTATATGTTGATAGTTTCGCTTGTATGTACAAGATGTTCCGCTTGTGTGTCAGTTGTTAGTTTCGCTTGGTTGTCATTTAGGTAGTTTCGCTTATGTGTCATGCACTATAAGCGAAACCACTTAGACTATATATAGGCAGATGAAGCGAAACTAGATGAGGGATGCGTGTATGTTGAAGCGGATCTGTGTAATGGCTTTGTTACTAAAACTCTGTCAAAATTACATCAGAAAGTAATAAAAGAAAAGGAATTGAATAAGAAAAGTTGTTGTTACTTCATTTACGTTGATTCCGCCTTCGTACGTGAAGATGAACGTTCTCTACTGACTATTCAGGGTCGGAACACGGTCCAACAAGTGGTATCAGAGCACAGGACGAGGAGTTCATACTACTACAGCTTGATTCTACAGAATTCTCTGATTTCTACTCACTTTCTCTCATACTTTTTCAGTTTAAACTGGTTCCTACGGTTGAAATGGTCTGATTTTTGACTATAGTGTGTGAAATACAGTAATAACAAATCCTAGAAAGTTTCAAGTTAAAATTCGGACTAAAACATGGTGAAAACTGGTTAGAACTAGGTTCCGCTTATTCGGACATCAAAGGTTCCGCTTAAAAGACCTAGTTTCGCTTATAGGTTCCGCTTGAAATACATAGTTCCGCTTGAAACAAACTGATAGTCTCGCTTATACAGACAAGTAGTTCCGCTTATTTGGACGTTTCGCTTGATTGGTTTCGCTTGAAGGAACAATTAGTTTCGCTTGTAGTGACAGTCTGCTAGTTCCGCTTATACGAACTCTAGTGGTTTCGCTTATCTGTCACTCAATATACTTTCGCTTATCAGTCATACTATATTCCGCTTATTTGTCACATTTGTCAAAAACTTCGAAAATTTGTCTAAGTGTTTGTTGATTTTGCAGGTACATTCACGATGGATGATATATTCTTGAATCCGTTTAGCGATATGTATGCGTTTGCAGGAAATACTGGAAACGATGATACATCGTCAAGCAATGCAAATGAGAATCCACCGAAAGAAAAGAAAAAGGAAGCTTGGGAATCGGAAAGTGCCTTCGGAACATTCAATAAACCCCCAAAGCTAATGGCTATCGAGGAGTACAATCGGTGGTCCAGAAAGTTTGAAGATTGAATGATGGCCTTTGCATTTCCTAGTTGGAAAAGTTTGAAGAACGGTTATGAAAATGGAAACAAAAATGGTGAAGCTTTAACATCTTCTGATGAGATTGATTCATTTGTAGCTGAACAAAAGTGTGTGGCATTGTTATTTCAGTCTGTCCGGGAAGACATCATTTGTTTGATCGATTATTCAAACGTAAAAGATCTGTGGAATAAACTTAGAGCAAAATGTTTAGGAAGCGAGGAAATTGTGAAAAACAAACGAAAACTTCTTAGAAAAGAATTTGATCTTTTTGGATGTCTAAAGAACGAGTCGGTTTGTAAAATGATAGAAAGATTTGGTCATCTGAAGCTGGAATTAGCACGACATGATATTACATATCCTGAGGATGAGCTTATTGACAAATTGTTCGATTCGTTACCGGATGAGATGGATTGGAGATACTATGCGCTGATGTTGAAGAATACCATCAAGGCACCAGAAAAGTTGACGTTAGATTTGTTGATTGAAAAACTCGAGAGTCACGAGTTAGAGCTGAAGAAGACATACAAAGTCAATCACTCATCTTATCAACAAAATTTGGATCTATACTATCCGAAAAGTATGATGCCGAAAGCTACTTCTCCCAAGACTGTATTTTCGGCTGAGAATGTTTCTTCAGCAAGCAAAGAAAGTCAAAGCAGTCAAAGCAGTGGAAGTCACAGTGGTTATTACAGTGGTTCTTCATCTTCTGCAAGTCATTCTGATACAAAATTTTCATGCAACATCGCAATAGATTTGAAGAATGCTCAGAATTTTAACGAGGAGTCGGCTAAACAACAGATAGTCTTCTTGGCGTCTGTGTTGGAATCATATGAAGGGTTGGTGGCTGGTAAGATCGGGAACACAAATCTTACAAAGGAAGATTATGACCAGATAGATCCCAAAGAAATAGAGCTGATCGATATTCGTTGGGCTATGGCAAGTGCTGTTCGTCGAGCATAACGGTTCATGGAGATAACGGGCAGAAAATCAATTGGTGGTCCGTCTACAAAGTTGGAGTTCGATAAGTCCAAGGTGACATGCTTCAAGTGTAAGCAGAAAGGTCACTTCAAACGATAATGCAGAAACGCTTATGCTGATGAGTTGGAGAGTCCTTTCAAAGATGATTACTACAAGAAGGCGATTTATCACCAGAATAAATCCGAGCCGCCTAGATTGAAGCAGGCTGAAGATAACAGAGACAAATCTAGGGCTCTTGCGGTGATCTACGATGATGAGGGGTATGATTGGAGCAAAGAGGTTCTACCAGAGGAAGATGCGGTTGGTTATGCATTCATGGCGAAGAACAATGAACCTGTCCCTTGGAAAGATAACCGAACGGAAGAGCAGAAGTATAGATACAGAAAAATGATTGCTAAAAATAAGATCATTAGACTGTCTGGTATCTATTCGGAAGCAAAGCGAGCGAGAAGATGGGATCCGGACAGAGAGTGTTATCTTGATCCGTATGGAAACATTGCGATCGACGACAAAACACTGGATATTGAAGCCATCATCAAGGAATACAAAGAAGAGGATGAGTATTGGCAACACAAATGGTGTGGAACTCCAACCGAGAAAATGAAAGAAGAAGAGAAAGAAAAAGAGAGAAAGGAGAAAGAAGAGAAAGAGAAGAAAGAAAAAGAAGAGATCGAGAAAGCAAAGAAGCTTGATACTGGCATTATCGATACAATGCAGGAGTTGACTGCAGAGAACCTGGGAAAAATGGCTGACAAAGTGCTGGCTACTAAAGCACTTGAGGTAGACTCTAACTCCGTGTCTGAGTCAAAAGGCCAGGTCAGTCCAAACTCGTCAACAAATGCGTCAGGTAAAAAGATTGAAGGAAATGCTGATTGCAAAAATTGCAATAAAGAATGCAAGTTTTGTAGCACTGTCACCTATCTCAACGGTGAAAAAATTAAAGATCTGACAGCAAAGGTCAGAAGCGTTGAGAATCAGATTCTTGGTCGTGACAAAACAGTGAAAGCTTCAACTGAACGGATAAGAGAATTAACTGGCCAAATTGAAAAAGATAAAATTGATCATGAAAAGGTTAAAAAAGAAAATGAAAGGTTAATTCTAGAAAACCGTCAAATTTCTGAAAAGTTTGAAAAACTCAAAAGCACCGTGAAAGATAGTGATGATCGAAATGGTAAAACTTTTAAAGAAAATGAACATTTAAAAACAGTGCTAAGAATAAAAGAAGAATCAATCAATAAACAACTGGATGAAATCGCTAAATTGAAACTTAAAGTTCAAGAGGCTGAAATTGAAAACGAGCGAATCTGGTTGAAGCTTAACAGCTATAGCTCCGCAAGCTTTGTTTTGCAACATATTGTTCCCAAACCCATCGGGAAAAACAAAGCTGGCGAAGACGTGTATTCTGATGGAACCGGGGTGGGTTTTCACAAAGTTCCACCACCGATTTTGCATAATTACACGAAAAAGGAATCTGGATTGGTTGAAATTGAAGAAGGGAGTGAAGTGAAACTTCCTGAGAACATTGATGTCACGTTCACATCTTCCAATGACGATAGTGTCCAAAATGATATTGTAAAAGATGTTGTTGAAAATGTGTTTAAAACAGATAGTGACACTACTGAGGAAGATGGGTGTTTCTTGGACAAGTACATTCCGAAACAAAAGTCCAAGAACAACTTAAATGAAGAACCAAACCTTGTCATGTACAAGATGTTGGGTTCAGATAAGTTGTTTTCGGATTCAGAGTTTCCAATTGAGAATGTAAATATGAACAAATTAACAAATGTTTTCAAACTGGTCGAAGTGGAATTGTCAGAAGTGAACAATTTGAGTCAAACAAAGAGAAAAATGAGTTTTGAGAAACAAAAAGTTTACAACAAGAAGTCTGTTAATCCACCACGTGTCTATAATAACAATAGAAACAACTGGTCGGGAGGTTATCAGGGTGGTAGGAATTATCGGAAATGGAATGGTCAAAACAAGAAGTTTGTCGAGAAGAAGGTGTTTGTGAATAGCTCGAGTTCACTTGCTGATGAAGAAAAACAAATTTTTTCAAAATCAAACAAAGAATTTTTTGAGAAGAGAACTTCACAAGTTCAGTCTGAAGGCACAAGTCGAGGTGTTGATACTCGAACTTGCTTTAGATGTAATCAAGTTGGTCATATTGCACGAAAGTGTACCAATGTGAAGCCTAAGACTGATACTGTGAAGACTCAACAGAAGAAAGTTGATGTGAAGGGTAAAACACCAATCGTTGTTGAGAAAAAGAGTGTGAAAAATGAACCCGTAAAGAAGTTGGTAACTAAAAACAACAAATTTTACAAAAGGGTTGCATTATCTCAACAAGTTTGGAAGCCAAAAATTGAGAAGAAAATTTCAACTTCTGAGGTGAAAAAGGCTGAAGAATCAATTACGGTTGATTATGATGCACATTTTCCACCTCTCAAGGCTAAAAATTTCAAAATTCAAATTGCAAGAGTCAAAGTTACACCTAAGGCTGATGAGGCCTGGGTGGACTCGATGTTTGACTAAACAGTTTGATTTGCCGGAACTTCCTGGATCGCGAAGCATGAATCGGCATCTTTCTTGAAGTTGTTTAAGTGATAGTTTGTTATGTGCAGGATCTTCCAAAACTTGTATCCAGATGGATCATGGATAGTGGAGCATCAAGACATATGACAGGGAAGACCGCGTTGCTGTATGATGTAAGGAATATCAACGGTGGTTATGTAGGTTTTGCTAGTAATCAAGGAGGAAAGATTATAGGTGAAGGAAGGTTATCCAATGGAATCGTAACGTTTGAGAGAGTTAACTACATTGCTGAGCTTGAGAATAATCTGCTGAGTATCTCCCAAATCTGTGACAGGATGTATACTACTCACTTCACTGACAAAGAATGTTTGATCTTGAAACCTGGATTTGTGATACCTGAGGAATGGATCATCATGAGGGCACCAAGAGTCAATGATCTGTACGTGTTGGATATGAGTGTAGCTACTACAACCACGGGTCAGGCTCATTGTTTTGTGTCCAAAGCAACGGAAAAAGAATCAAGATTGTGGCACCGGAAAATGGGGCATATACATCTTAGAAAAATGAATCATTTGGTGCATAATGATTTGGTCACAGGAGTTCATGTCAAAGGTTTTCATCTGGAATGGAGTGCATAAGCTGTGTCAAAGGTAAGCAGAAGAAAAAGTCACACCCTACAAAGCAAGTCAATTCAGTTTCAAGACCTTTAGAAAGACTTCACATGGATTTGTTTGGTCCGGTGAATGTCAAGAGTATTACAGGAGATTACTATTGTTTGGTCGTAACTGATGATTATTCCAGATTTTCATGGGTTTCATTCTTGAAAATGAAAGACGAAACGTTTGACAGTTTGATGGCGTTGTTTAAAAGGATTGAGAATCTGTACTAGAGGCCTATCAGTAGAATTAGAAGTGATAATGGTACTGAATTCAAAAACAGTAAGATGGAAGAATTTTGTGATGAAAGAGGTATATTGCATGAGTTTAGTGCTCCGTACACTCCGCAGCAAAATGGAGTAGCAGAACGCAAAAACCGGACGCTAATCGAGACAGCTAGAACTATGCTTACAGATTCAAAATTACCAATTAATTTCTGGGCTGAAGTTGTTTCTGCTGCATGCTATACTCTCAACAGGGTTCTTACTGTCAAGAAGTTCAACAAGACATGTTTTGAGCTAATCTATAACCGCAAACCGAATTTGAAGTATCTAGAACCGTTCGGGTCACCCTGTACAGTTATAGAGCCTCATGGAAAGTTTGGTCAGAAGAACATTGAGGGTATATTTGTTGGTTATGCCAATCCATTGCTACGTGTCTTCGTTCCAAGAGAGAAGCGGATTATTGAAGCAGCGAATGTTGAATGTCAAGGTTACACTATGCCGCCACAAAGTCCTGGAGATTCATGGAAATATAATTATGACAGACTTTGGGATTCGTTTGACATGATAGAAGAATCAGAGGAAGATGAGGATTTCTTTGATGAGCTGGATATTTTGCAAGAGTATGAGTTGCAGCTAAGGTTCCCAGTGGAGTATTCTAGAAGACCTCGGGATACTTCAAATGACAATGAAGCAGGTCCTAGTAATGCTGGTGAACATGATGATGAAGTTGCTCCTGGTAATCAGTCGGCAGTGAATGATGATCAAGAAGCTGATAACATGCCAGTATTTGACCATGGTGATTCAGATTCTGAGGGGGAGCAGATCCAGATATCAAGTCAAACAAACCAAGTTGGTGAACAAGATGCAGATCAAAATGTTGCTAATCTGGAGGGAAATGTAGATGTTCCAAGCGAAGTGATGCCGTGAACTCTTTCTTATCATCCAGAGGAGTTGATCATAGGAGAATTACAAACAGGCGTTCGCACGAGACGTCAAATTGACCAGGGCCTTACATGTTTTTATTCTACAGTAGCACCTTTACAAACTGAATTTTCATTAAGTTGTTTTATCTCGCAGATCGAACTGAGAACTTACAAAGAGGCGCTTACTGAAGACTCTTGGGTTATTGCGATGCAAGAAGAGTTAAGTCAGTTTGAAAAGTTGGGAGTGTGGAAGCTTGTGGATTTACCGGATGGTCAAAGGAGAATTAATACAAAATGGGTATTTAAGTGTAAGAGGGACGACAGAGGAGTTGTTGTGCGAAATAAGGCTCGACTCGTTGTTCAGGGCTTTAGTCAACAGGAAGGGATTGATTTTACTGAAGTCTATGCTCATGTGGCAGGACTAGAGGCAATCAGAATTTTCCTAGCATTTGCATCTTGGAAGAACTTCAAACTATATCAGTTAGATATAAAGTCAGCGTTTCTTTATGGGAAGGTCAAAGAGGAGGTTTATATCGGTCAGCCGCCGGGCTTTACTGACCCAATCCACAAGAATAAAGTGTATTTGCTGGACAAAGCGCTGTATGGTTTACATCAGGCCCCGAGAGCCTGGTACGAGACTTTATCTCAACACCTACTCGCTAACAAGTTCGTACGTGGAAAAGTGGATGCCACTCTCTTCACTAAAGTCGTTGATGATCATTTTCTGATAGTTCAGATTTACGTGGACGATATAATTTTTGGGTCAATGAATGAGAAATTGTGCAAAGATTTCGAACAGGTGATGAAGCAAAAATTCGAGATGTCATCAATGGGGGAGATGAAATTCTTTCTGGGTCTACAAGTTGAACAACCTCCTGAGGGAATTTTCATTCACCAGACGAAGTACGTGCATGATATTCTAGAGAAATTTGGAATGTCAAGTTCTACTCCAGCTGCTACCCCACTTGCGACAAATCATGGGATTCACCCGGATCTCACCAGAGATAGGGCTGATGAAACGTTCTACCGTTCCATGATAGGTTCTTTGATGTATCTAACTGCTTCACATCCTGATATCATGTACCCAACGTGCCTCGCAGTAAGATTTCAGTCTAACCTGAGAGCATCGCATATGATTATTGTCAAAAGGATATTACGTTACCTGAAAGGTACTCCGTCATTGGGGTTATGGTATCCTAGAAAAGGCGATTTTATGCTCGAAGGGTATTCCGATTCGGATTTCGGATGCTGCAAAGTTAATGCTAAATCAACAACTGCAGGATGCCAGTTCTTTGGTCCTAGATTGGTTACCTGGCAGTGTAAGAAACAAACGTCTGTGGCATTATCTACATGTGAAGCGGAGTATGTTTCTGCTAGTAGTTGCTGCTCTCAGATCCTGTTGATACAGCAACAGATGCGCGACTACGGTTTGCAGTTTCTTAACACACCTCTTTTTTTTTGATAATGAGGCCGCAATAAACATAACAAAGAATCCAATACATCACGCTAAATCTAAACACATAGAAATTCGTCATCACTTTATTCGCGATTGTTTCGAGAAAAAGTTGATACAGATTGACAAAATCCACACTGACGAACAAAAAGCTGATTTCCATACAAAAGCTTTTGATAAAAATCGGTTTCTATATTTGTTAAAACTCAATGGTATGAAATTGCTTTCGGTGTCGGATGGAATTGTGAGCGTTGATGAGAGTACTATTGCGGATGAAGCCGAGAAACAATCTGCAATGGTTTGTCGATTTTTTACGTGTTTTGGTATTTAGGGGGAGTATAGATAGTTGTAAATAGATATATTTTCAGAAAATACAAAAACAGTAAAAAATGCAAAAAATACAAAAACATGATAAAATTGAAAAAGAGCTTGTGTATATAGAGAAAATGATAGTACGTCGGCTAGACAATTACAGTATGCTAAAGATTTGGAAAGTCTAAATGAAGTAAACAATCTCACTAATGATGTGTCGATAGGTTTTCACACATTTAGTAGATTTATTTGGGATATAAACCTAAAATTTCAAAGTTGTGAAATTCATGGGGAACACTACTTGGATATATAGGTAACCCCTGAAATCTTGTTTGAAAGGTCTCGTATTCTGATATACTAGGATTTTATACTTAATGATGTCTGGGGTATTATTCCGGGACTTCTGCTGAACGGAAGTTCTGACCTAGTCCTTGGATAATACTTTCACCAAATGCTTGAAACATAGCATAAACCCTCAGCATGCAGATGAAATAATAAAATTGATAGTCGCTGCTGTTGTAACTAAAAGATCCTCTAAATGGGACATACTGAAAAGTCGAAGCTGATATCTCTCTCCGCATACGGAAGTATCGACCTGAGATCCCTCGGCCCTCACATACCTAATTTATGTACAGATATCATTGTAGTATATTCACCTGTAAGACTGAATATTGAGATTCTGGATACGGGAGTATATTCAAGAGGTGGTACACATGAATTGAGCTAAGTTCATAAGTCATCTAAATCGTATCCTGAATAGTTTGAAATCTGTGTGAGAATTTAAGATGGATCAGTATATCGATAATCGAGGTGAATTGTTTAAGACTGAGCATGTAATTAAGCTTAATGGTACTAGTACTTTGTCTGAGAAGCTGATATGATTCCCTGACACGCTCACCAAAAATAAATTTGTAAATAGTTTACATTTTATAGTTTAAGTTTTCTGTTATTTCATTTTTTAGTTTAGATCACTTTAAAAATCCAAAAAGATTTTACATTTCTGCTTTATTTTAGACAAACCAAAGTGGAGAGTTGATTGTTGGATTCTCGAAGATTGAAGTAGACGCAGGAGATTCTGAGCTGAACAATGAAGAGAGCTTATAATAATGAGATTGATTGTTTGAAAGTTAATGCAAGTTCATTAAGTTGATACTTGCTATTTTTCAGAAAAAGTGAAAATGTTTTTACAAAATCAGTTTGATTCGTCAAATGATCAACCAAGGTCATTAAATTGAACTTGGTAGATTAATTGAGTTTCAGGGTCATTAACTTGGACCTGAATACTTGAGTGGATTTCTAAAGCTGATTGAGTTTGTGAATTATTGTTTGAAAAGATAGAAGTGTAATGTTATTTGATGAGTAACAGGTTTGGACTTCATCATTCCAACGGAAGTTAATTATCAAAGCTTAAGCTAGATTTCTCAGATTCTAGCATATCGAGAGGGGGAGTCTGTGAAAGGGGGAGTCTGGATCAACAGCTAAAGGGAAGTTTGAAGATGGAGTCAGGTTGTGATCCTAAACCTGTGAAGATAAAGTGATTATGATGAGAAGACAGAGTTGGAGAAAAGACCAAGACTGAAGACTCGGGAGCTGAAGACTACGTCAACATCCAAGGGGGAGTCTGTTGATGCATGAAATGTCTGTTGACTTCGTCTACATCAAGTCTTAGGTCAAGATAGGTCAACATAGGGTTTAGAAAGTCAAAATTAGGTTATATGTTGATAGTTTCGCTTGTATGTACAAGAGGTTCCGCTTGTGTGTCAGTTGTTAGTTTCGCTTGGTTGTCATTTAGGTAGTTTCGCTTATGTGTCATGCACTATAAGCGAAACCACTTGGACTATACATAGGCAGATGAAGCGAAACTAGATGAGGGATGCGTGTATGTTGAAGCGGATCTGTGTGATTGCTTTGTTACTAAAACTCTGTAAAAATTACATCAGAAAGCAATAAAAGAAAAGGAATTGAATAAGAAAAGCTGTTGTTACTTCATTTACGTTGATTCCGCCTTCGTACGTGAAGATGAACGTTCTCTACTGACTATTTAGGGTCGGAACACGGTCCAACACTTTCCAGCTACTAACCCTTCATATGATTCCAACACCGACGCCAAGAAGACCATTTGTTGCTTAGCCGACTCCTCGTCAAAATTCTGTGCATTCTTCAAATCTATTGCAATGTTGCACTGAAACTTAGCATCAGAATGACTTGCAGATGAGGAAGATCCACTGTGATAACCACTGTGATTTCCACTGCTTTGACTGCTTTGACTTTCTTTGCTTGCTGTCCACACATTCTTAGCAGAAAATGCAGTCTTGGGAGAAGTAGCTTTCGGCATCATGCTTTTCGGATAATATAGATCCAAATTCTGTTGATAAGATGAGTGATTGACTTTGTACGTCTTCTTCAGTTCCAGTTCGTGACTTTCAAGTCTCTCAATCACCAAATCTGATTTCAACTTTTCAGGAGCAATAGTGTTCTTTAGCATTAGCGCATAATATCTCCAATCCATCTCGTCTGGTAATGAATCGAACAGTTTGTCAACAAGTTCTTCATCAGGATATCTGATATCATGTCTTGCCAATTCCGGCTTCAGATGACCAAATCGTTCTATCATTTTACAGACTGACTCATTCTTTAGACAACCAAACATATCAAACTCTTTTCTAAGAAGTTTCTTTTTACTTTTCACAATTTCAGTAATTCCTAGACATTTCTTTTCTAGCTTTTGCCAAAGATCTTTTGCATTCGAATAATCGATCAAAGAGATAATGTCTTCCCGGACAGATTGGAACAACAAAGCCACACATTTTTGTTCTGCTACAAACGAATCAATCTCATCAGCAGATGATAGAGTTTCACCATTTTTGTTTCCTTGATCATAACCAGTTTTCAAACTCTTCCAACTGGGAAATGCAAATGCCATCATCCAATCTTCAAACTTTCTGGACCACCGACTGTACTCCTCGATAGCCATTAGCTTTGGGGGTTTATTAAATGTTCCGAATGCACTTTCCGATTCCCAAGCTTCCTTTTTCTTTTCTTTCGGCGGATTCTCGTGCACATTGCTTGACGATGTATCACCATTTCCAGAACTTCCAGCAAACGCGTACATATCGCTAAACGGATTCAAGAAAATATCATCCATCTTGAGTATACCTACAAAATCAGCAAACACTTAGACAAATTTTCGAGATTTTGAAAAATGTGACAAATAAGCGAAACAGGGTATAACTGATAAGCGAAACTAGAAATTTCTGTATAAGCGAAAGTAGCAAGTGTCTGTATAAGCGAAATAATATGGTTCAAATGAGCGAAACTATAAATGTTCGTATAAGCGGAACCACTTGTTTGACAATCAAGCGAAATATCAGTGATCTTATAAGCGGAACTATCAAGTTATCCTTATAAGCGAAACCAACAAATCCCTATAAGCGAAACTGATAAGCGAAATTGTCCGAAAAAGCGAGACTATTTGTTCTTTCAAGCGAAACCTACAAGCGAAACGTCCAAATAAGCGGAACTAACTGGTTATTTCAAGCGGAACCTATGAGCGAAACTAGGTCTTTTAAGCGGAACCTTCGATGTCCATAAAAGCGGAACCTAGTTCTAACCAGTTTTCACCATGTTTTAGTCCGAATTTTAACTTGAAACTTTCTAGGGTTTGTTATTACTGTGTATCACACGTTATAGTCAAAATTCAGGCCATTTCAACCGTAGGAACCAGTTCAAACTGAAAAAAAATATGAGAGAAAGTGAGTAGAAATGAGAGAAATCTGTAGAATCAAGCTGTAGTAGTATGAACTCCTCGTCCTGAGCTCTGATACCACTTGTTGGACCGTGTTTCAACCCTGAATAGTCAGTAGAGAACGTTCATCTTCACATACGAAGGCGGAATCAACGTAAATGGAGTTACAACAGCTTTCCTATTCAATTCCTTTCTTTTTGTTGCTTTCTGATGTAAATTTGACAGAGTTTCGGTAACAAAAGCACACAACAGATCCGCTTTAACATACACGCATAACTCATAAGGTTCGCTTGAACGTCCCTATATATAGTGTTATAGGTTCGCTTCAAAGGACATGTCGTACAAGCGGACCAGCCAACATGACACATAAGCGAAACCTTTTGTATATACAAGCGAAACCTTAATACAAAACCTAATTTTGACTTTCTAGCCCCTATGTTGACCTATCTTGACCTAAGACTTGATGTAGACGTAGTCAACAGACATTCCATGCATCAACATAATAGATGCATACTATATGAATAGAGTAAAGTCGCAATGATCGACACTTTTGACCAAAGTGCGTGTCATGTGATTGGCTATATTCAAATATTATTGGTGATATTAATATGTGGTAAATGTTTAAAATTCAGATGAACAACGAAGTGAACCAGGAAAACTTGAACAACGAAAACCAGAGTGACAACCACCCGAATAACGATAATCTGAATAATGAGAATCAGAACAACAATAACAATGGAAACTAAGTGAATAATAGTGCCATTCAACACATAGTGGCACAAGGAATCATAGATGCAATGCCATTTATTATCCAAACTGTTAAGGAAGCGGACAATAAAAGTAAGCATAGCAGTAAGCGACCAACTGAACCAGAGCACAGCGTAAACAATGGACCCGTACTTTAGGTGCCCATTCCCAAAAGAAGAAGACCATGCCATATGGTTGTTCTTATAAAGAATTCTGGTCCTGTAAACCTATAGAATTCTCGGGCAATAAAGGACCCATTGCAGCCCTACGCTGGATAGAAAAGACTAAGGCTGTTTTAAAAATAAGCAAGTGTGCTGAAGAAGATAAGATAATGTTTGCTTCTAATCTGTTTAAGAACTCAACTTTAGAATGGTGGAACACTATCCTCCAGTCAAGAGGAAGTGATAGGGTTAACAACATGGAATGGGAGGAGTTTAAAAATATGGTAGAAAGGAAATTCTACCCTCCCAATGAAAAGGAAGAGGTAGCAAATAAGTTTCTGAACCTTAGAATGACCAGGGTAGATAGTAAGGGTTATACTACTACATTCTTTGAATATGCTAGAATAGTGCCAACCCTTGCATCACCTGAACCTGTATTAATCTCCCGATACATCTGGGGATTAATTGGAGAAATTAGATATGTAGTCAAGGCAGCTAGGCCCCAAACCATAGAAGAAGCCGTAGAACTAGCCAATACCTTGACAGATGAATTAATCCGTACTAGAGAAGAAGACCAGAGGAGAAACCTAACTCAAAGGCTTACTCAAGAATTCTGTTTTGGGAATTCCAACCGTAGAAATGTAGGTTCTACCTCTGCACCATACTGCAAAGCCTACAGAAAGAAGCACTCAGGAAGATGCTCCACTCACTGCAATTTCTGCAAAGCACCAGGACACAAGGAAGAAGATTGCAAGAGGAAATCTAGTAATGGACTGTGCTTCAACTGTGGAGAAAAAGGTCACATCAAGCCAAATTGTCCGAAATTGGCTCCAGCTGCGAACAACAAGAACACTAAAAATGCTAGAGCATTTGGTCTGACTGCCGATGAAGCCAAAATGATTCCGGACGTAATAGCTGGTACGTTTTTAGTTAATGATGTTTTTGGTAAAGTATTATTTGACTCTAGTGCAAACCAAAGTTTTATTAATACTTCGTTTTGCAAACTTCTAAATCAATCATTAACTAAACTCCCATAAGAATGTCTAGTAGAAACCGCTAATGGAGAAACGGTTAAGATTACTGAAAGCTTGCAGAGAGCAAGAAGAGAAATTTTTAACCAAAAATTTATTGCAAACCTTTACCCAATGAATCTGGCAGGATTTGATATTGTATTAGGAATGGATTGGTTAATAGCCAATAAAGCCAGTATTTTGTGTGCTCAAAAGTCAATTCAAGTAAATTCACCAAAAGGTGAGAAGATCACAATTAAAGGAGATAAACCATCTAGATCCACGAAATTCATCTCTGTGATGAAAACTGCAAGTTGTATAAGAAAAGGATCTATAGTGTATTTGATTTCCATAATCACTAACACTAAAGGAAAACAACTAAAAGACATTTCAGTAATGTCTCAATTTTCAGATGTATTTCCAGAAGAGTTACCAGGACTACCGCCAGACAGGGAAGTTGAATTCAGAATCCATCTGCTACCAGGAACAGCATCAATTGCTAAAGCACCCTATCGTTTGACACCTGCCGAAATGCAGGAACTGAAGAAACAGTTAGACGAATTATTAGAGAAAGGATTCATACAGCCAAGCTCATCACCATGGGGAGCGCCGATACTGTTCGTTAAAAAGAAGGACGGATCAATGCGTATGTGAATTGACTACCGTGAATTGAACAAGGTCACGATTAAGAATCGGTATCCATTACCAAGAATCGATGATCTGTTCGATCAACTTCAAGGAGCTCGATTTTTCTTTAAAATCGATTTAAGATCAGGATATCATCAACTAAAGGTACAGGAAGAGGACATTCCTAAGACTGCATTTAGAACAAGGTATGGCCATTATGAATTTACTGTCATGCCATTTGGTTTAACCAATGCCCCAGCTGCATTTATGGACATGATGAACCGAATATGTAAGGCATATTTGGATAAATTCATAATTGTTTTTATTGATGATATTCTAATTTACTCTAAGAGTAAAGAGGAACATGCAAAGCATTTGCACTTACTTCTAAGTTTATTAAGAAAAGAAAAGCTTTATGCTAAATTTTCTAAGTGCGAGTTTTGGTTAGAACAGGTACAATTTCTTGGACACTTAGTCGATCATGAAAGAATTCATGTAGATCCAACAAAGATCGAAGCGATTACCAAATGGAAAACCCCTGAGTCGCCAACAATGTATCAAACTATACTTTGGTAAACAATGTCACATGAATAGCATATCAAACTATGCTTTCGTAAACAATGTCACATGAATAGCATATCAAACTATGCTTTCGTAAACAATGTCACATGAATAGCATATCAAACTATGCTTTGGTAAACAATGTCACATGAATAGCATATCAAACTATGCTTTGGTAAACAATATCACATGAATAGCATATCAAACTATGCTTTGGTAGTATATCAAAATATACTTTGGTTTGTGATTTGGTAGTATATCAAACTATACTTTGGTTTTAGTCACAAAAATCCTAAGTCCTAATGGTGATTCGGGATAACGCCACGAAGGGTAATACAATAAGCACACTTATATATAGGAAGTACCAGTGGTGTATCCACCATGTTCTTATTTGTTGGTGCACGAATGTCTAAAGCCTACGTCTTAGTCTTAGTCTTAGTCAAGCTTGTATAGGGTCTAGGGGTCAAATATGTAAGTTTTGTATAGTATAGGGGCTGTTTTGTAAATGTTATGTTGTTAAGGGCTGATTCCGCTCGAAATGACATTGTGTCATTTGGAGCGAAATCAGAACTTGCTGATTCCACCAGAAATGACACAATGTCATTAGGAGCGAAATCAGTTCCCCTATATATAGTGGTCTTGTTTTCTGATTTTGAACTGAATGTCGAACGTGTAGCCGAACTGCTGCCGAATTTTTCTAAGAAGTATTATTGAGAAAACGTGTTTAAAGTGATCTGCATTCTATTTCTACTCCATTCTATTTGATTCAAGTTGTTTGTGTATTTCCGCTGCATAAACAGTGGTGTTTAGCTCTGATTGACTCATTTGATCGTCAATAACGATCCTACAATTGGTATCAGAGCAAGTTATGAGCTAGAATACCAGAATCAAAGCTTTTTTACTACACTTTTTGAGTTTCTGGACATTGCCACGGACAAAATGGACTGAACTTTGGACATATTGTGTAAAATTGACAATTAACAAACCCTTGAGAGTTTCAGCATAAAATAGGGCTTAAAACTGATTAAAAATGGTTCGAAACCTGATTCCGCTCGAAACAACATTTGGTTGATTCCGCTCGTAATTTTGAGCGAAATCAGGTTTTCATTTGAAAAGTTTTAATTCCGCTCCAAACGGTACAAGCGGAATCAGTGATTCCGCTCGAATCTTCTGATTTCGCTCGAGATTAAGTTGTGATTCCGCTATGCCGCTTGGAATTACCTGCTGATTTCGCTCCTAATGTCAAGTTCTGATTTCGCTCGAGTGTTAATCTCTGATTTCGCCCCAAAAGTCACTTTCTGATTTCGCTCCAGAGAGTAACTTTTGATTTCGCTCCAAACTTAGAATTGTGATTTCGCCTGACAATTCATTTTAAGTGTAAAATCATGGTTTGAAGGTTTAAGTCCGTTTCGTTCGTGATATCGTGTTGGGAATTCAGTCTGTGTAGAAAGTTTTTTAGTAAAAGTAACCTGTTTGTCAAAAAGTTAAAATTTTTTTAATAATTTGTCACCTAAAATGGAAAATCAAGATTTTTATAATCTTTTCGCGGGTAGCGGCATGACGGCAACACAAAATCCGGCAAGCATAGTTCAAAATGTCAACATGGAGAATGAACTAGTAACAATGCAGAAACCGCCAAAGCTTATGAACTTAGACGAGTATGCCGGATCGTCGGGTCGATTCAAGAATTGGGTACAAGCCAACCATTTTGAGTGTTGGTTGAAAATAGAGAAAAAATATGTTCCACATGTTGATGGATTGGGCTTAGAGAAAGGCATTGGAAGTTTGACTGAGACTGAACAGATTGATTTTAAGGCTGAGAAGAAGATGGTCAGTATTCTCCAACAGGCCATAAAAGAAGATATTCTTGTGCTGTTACAACATGATGACAACTCGCAATCGATGTGGCAAGCATTAAAGGTGAAGTTCCAAGGCAGCGTTTCTATGATCAAAAGTAAGAAAGCCCTATTCAAGAAAGAGTTCGACATCTTTACCGGGATGAAAGGTGAAACAACGAAGCAGTTGATTGAAAGTTATTGCCATCTTGTGGTAGAGATGAAAAGATTGGAGATTACAAAAACAAACGAGGAATGGATCGACAAGTTATCTGACGCATTACCTTATGATGAATGGGGCACATACTTAATGATGCTGAAGAATAACTCGGATTTCGTGAATTTGAATCTCAGTTCATTTATCGAGAAGATAGAGGCTCATGAATTGGAGTTGTTGAAGATAAGGAAGATGAATTCAGCAAATAAGCAGCAAGACGTATCTCTTTACTACAAAGGAAGCACTCCTGTTGCAACAAATCAAAGTCCGAAGATACAGACGGGTTTTAGTGCTGATACAAATTTAAGTGCTTCTACAAACACTCCACAATCAAACAAGTCCTCACCATTTGTGAACTATGATCCAAACATCAAAGCTCAGGAGCAGTCTTCACCTCAAAGCTCTACAAGTTCCAACAATCAGGCTTATGTTTCTGGGGTGCAATGCAACATCACGGTAAATATTAAGAACGGAAATGAAATTACTGAAACAGCCGCGAAACAACACATTGCTTTACTGGCTTCCGTTTTAGAGGCGTATGAAGGTTTAGTGGCGGGCAGGATCGGTAATCCGGATATGACAAAAGAGGATTACGACCAGGTCGACCCCGAGGAGCTTGAATTGATTGATATAAAATGGTGCATGGCAAGTTTGGTTAGAAGGGCACAACGCTTTATGGAGATCACAGGCAGAAACAGTCTCCCAGGCCCTGATCAGAAGCTAGGGTTCGACAAATCAAAGGTTACATGTTTCAAGTGTAAGGAACATGGTCATTTCAAGAGAGAATGCCAGAACCGTGAAGTGAACAACCATCAGAACCCATTTACAAACGATTATTACAGGCAGGCAATCTATCATCGGCCTAACCAACAACTTGTTGTTCAGAGGCCGCAAATCGAAAACAAACCGGAGAAGGCTCTTATAGTAAATCAGGACGATAAAAAAGTAGCTGAAGGTTTTACCTGGGATAAATACATTCCAGGAAGTGATGGGCAGGCCATGATGGCAGAAATAGTTGAGGTACCAGAGATGGTGACTGAGCCAGAAATGGTTGTTGAAGAAGTTCCTGTTGAGAATGTGGTTGATATTGAAGAAATTGCTGCAGAAGTTTACTATTACCAGTCAGAACAGGAGGTATTGGCAAGTTCTATGAAATCAATAATGCCTCCTAAAGTGTTTGAATCTTTTGCAGGTTATTTCGAAGAACCGACGACTGGATCGTGTCCAAGATATGAAGAAAAGAAAGAAGTGGTCGAGGAAATGATAGACGTGACAAAAGAGTTGACTAGAGAGACATTGAAAGATATCGCTGACAAAGCTCTCATAGGAAAGCTAAAAGAGGTAGACACAGAACTCGAGAAGTCAGAGTCTGTCAGTACCGTGTCAGTCAAATAGGAGTCTGATCAGAAATCTGGAGTTCAGGAGGTTAAAGTGTCTGAGTTGAAAAATGTCGGTAAACAAAATGTGAAAATTGTTTGTGATGAATAGGTTGTTGAGAAAGTCGTTTCAATCCCTGAAACACCATGCCAGAAGTGTTTACAACCGTGCATGGAGTGTCTTGAGAAAGACACTAAGTATCAGGAATTGAAACATCATGCAGATATGCTAAAATTTGACCTTGGACAAGTCAAAGAGGCTTATGATACTCTTGCCAGGTCAATTAAAATGATACAAAAAGAGAGTGTTGAAAACGACAAAGCAACAAAATTGGTTAAAGCAACACCGTTTGATAAACAAGTTGAGGTTAATTTTCATCTAGATACGATCGCTTCACTAAAGAAAGAGCTTGAATTAGCTAAAATTGAAAATGATCGAATTGATAAAAAATTGATGAGTTATGTGGCTTCATCTTATGTTCTTGAACAGATTGTCCCACAGCAGCCACATGCTGCACCAGTCTTTAAGAGCGTTCCACCCCCAATATGGAATCATTATGCACAGAAATATCCAGATGGGGTGGAAGCTGCTTTGAATCTCAAGTTGAAATCAATTAAGGATGATTTGCCTGAAAGCATTGATGTTACATTCTCTGCATCCGACACCAACAACGAATCGCAGGTCATCAAAACCTTTGTCGATCAGGTGTTAGATGAAGAGAGTGATAACTCTGAGAAGTCTCAATCTGAGAAATCTATTAACAGAATCTAAAGATGAGGGTAATTTCTTGGATCGGTTCTTACCGAAATCGGACAAGAGTGCGAATGATGATCCGATTATGGTGGTATACACTATGATTGGAACAAACAAACTTTATTCCGATTTCGAGTATCCTCTTCAGAACATGAAGATTGAGAATGTTGAGAAAGTTTTCAAGTTGGTTGAAATGAACATTGATGAGGTTAACAACAAAGAATTCTTTTCAAAACCTAAAAAATCTTTTGTTACATCACGTCCTACCAGCTCGGGAAAGAAAGAGTGGGTGAGTAAGGGTAATAACAAGAAAAAACAATTTTAAAAACAAAGGGATTGGTTTTGAGAAGAAGACGGCTAAGCAGGTGGTTAAGCCAAAAGAGAAAATGAATGATATCTTTGTCGCTGGACCGAGTGTAGATGATGAAAAGGACTACATTTTTAGTCAAAAAGCCGTGGACGATTTCAATGCAGCAAAAAAGTTGAAAGAGGAGACAATTATATCAACTTTTGTCGAATATGACAAAAGAGTCTGTTATCGCTGTAATGAAATTGGGCACATGGCAAAACAATGCAAGAAAGTGTTTGAAAAACCTGTTTTCGTAAAACCAATTGTTCAAAAACCTCGACCAAAGTCACCGATTGATACAAAAGGTAAAAAACCAATGGTTTCTCCGATTCGCATTTTAAAGAGAGGTGAATCTTTGAAGTCGAAGGATAAGCCGAAATCGATCTTCGAGGTTGGCGAATCTTCCAAGTCTCGCAAGACTTCAAAAATTTATCAGAAAACAAAAATTTTTGATAACCAATCATGGGTTGCGAAGTCGAAACCATCAGTTGAGGTGAAAAAGATGGAAAATGCTTTAAAAAATGAAACAAAGGTTTTAAAAGATGACGTTGTCGAGTTTGAATCTGAACTTGATAAATTTCTTGTTGAGTTTCCCCCAATTAACAACAAAGTAAAACCAGTTGTGAAAGATGATGTTCCTAATGTTACATTTAACTTTCCTAAAAATGATGAGAAGTGTGATGTAGTGTTTGGTACTGTTTCTGAGGTTAAGAAATCATGGGCATCATTGTTTGAATAAGTTGATTTGATGTTTGCAGGGGCTGCCCAGGTCTGTTCTTTCGAAGTGGATCATGGACAGTGGTGCATCGAGACATATGACAGGGATGCTAGCTCTTCTTTATGACGTCAAATCAATAAATGGAAGTTATGTGGGCTTCGCCGGAAATCAAGGTTGCAGAATTGTTGGACAGGGAACATTGACGAATGGTGTCATCTCATTCGAGAAAGTGAACTATATCATAGAGTTGGAAAACAATTTACTAAGCATTTCGCAAATATGTGATAAGTCTTTCAGTGTACATTTCACAAAGAACGAGTGTTTGGTTTTAAAACCGGGGTTTAAAATCCCTGATGAGATGGTGCTGTTGCGCGCTCCACGGGAGAACGACCTTTATATTCTAGATATGAGTGTCGCAACACCAACAACTCATCAAAAACAATGTTTTGTGTCAAAATCGAAAGCAACCGAAAAAGAGTCAATAATGTGGCATCGTAAGATGGGCCACATTCATGTTCGTAAAATGAATTTTCTAGTGCACAATGATTTGGTAGAAGGTGTAAACTTAAAGAGTTTTCATTTGAATGATGATTGTGTAGCTTGTAAAAAAGGGAAGCAGACGCGGAAGTCACACCCACCGAAGATACTTAATTCAATCAGGTTACCTCTTGAGAGATTACACATGGATCTCTTCGGGCCTGTCAATGTAAAGAGCATCAGTGGAGATTTGTACTGCTTGGTAGTGGCTGATGACTTTACAAGATTCTCGTGGGTCGTGTGCTTAGAAAGAAAAGATCAGCCTTTTGAGTCGTTGATGGTGTTGTTCAAGAAGATGGAAACAGTGTATAAGCTGCCGATCCGAAGAATTCGTAGTGATAACGGAACGGAATTCAAAAACTACAAAATGTACGAGTTTTGCAATGAGAAGGGAATTCTTCATGAATTCAGTGCGCCGTACACACCACAACAGAACGGCGTTGCTGAACGAAAGAATCGGACCCTAATAGAGACAGCTTGCACAATGTTGGCCGAATCCAAACTACCGATCTTCTTCTGGAGCGAAGCAGTATCTGCAGCCTGCAACACATTGAATCGTGTACTCACTGTCCAAAAGGTACAAAAAGACATGCTTTGAGTTGCTGCACCGATATAAGCCGAATCTTGAGAATCTGGAGCCATTTGGGTCTCCGTGTACGTTTATTGATGAAAATGGAAAATTTGGTGCTAAATCGAATGAGGGTTTCTTTGTAGGTTACGCAAGCCCGCTGAAGAGGGTGTTCGTACCGTGCCTGGGGAAAGTGATACAAGTTCAGCATGTGGATTGTCAGAAGCACACTCCATCACCACAACTTCCCGGACAAAGATTCCTGTTCGATTATGACAAGCTCTGGGAGTCGTTTCAACTACCGGTTCAGCCGAGTGACGAGGAACTAGCAATTCTGTACCATTACCAGCAATCTATGTCACAGGAGCAAGTGCCTAGACCGCTAGTAGTTTCTCCATCCACCGAGGGTACTCACGATGATGAAGCCGGACCGAGTGGAACAGCTCACGAACCACCAGAGGAACCAGCTTGTCACACCCCGACCACGTGGAACATACAAAACGTGGCGGAAACGTCGGGGAGTGTTGTAACAGAATTAATTGTTTCAAATCCATGGCAATTGAAGTTTCGTTTTATTGATCAAACATGAAAGTTTACATTGTTTAAACAAGAACCAAAGAGTACATAACATAAATTAACTAGTTCTTGTCTCGTTTTAAGTCACTAAGGCACAAGTCCGCCTAAGTATATCTTGATAAGTCCTATGCATCATCTCCTGAAAACACATGTGAAAATAGGTACGTCAGCATAAAAATGCCTGTGAGATACATTGGTTTTGTGAAAACGGAATTCATGACTTATGTTTGAGAAAATGTTTAGTCATGAACCTTGTAATTTGCTTTGTCTTGTAAATCATTTGAAAAAAAGCTATAAGATCAGATGATATGTATAAATAAGAGAACACTGTATGGTTAAATGGATAACCATGTAAAACGAGTTTGTATAAGATAAGTTGTTTGTAAAACAATGTCTTGTGAAGAATATGTTATTTGTATAAAATGTAATATGTTTATACTGAAATGATTTAGATAACGCTACAATATGTAATATAATGCAAGCATTTATATATAGGAAGTACCAGCGGCGTATCCACCATGTTTGTATCATATTACATATGCCACGTTACTCCAACCATTTACCCAAACCAACCACCATGTAAATTGTTCATGTATAAATCCATTGTCAAGTGCTATTGTGTAAACCATATCGAAATGTCTATGTTCAATGTAAACCACCAAGTATGTATATCAATGTCAAAATGTTTATGTTTAATGTAGATCATGTAATGTGTACCCAAAATATATCTTGTATGGTAAGTGAGATGTATCAACTAAACCATATGTAAAATGCACAAAACAAGGTGTTGAAGTAAAACATGGTTTAAATCAACGTTATGTTATGTGGAACAATGCATGCTCTACCGATATTAACATTTATGCGGTATTGTGAAATATGCATACATCCAAGCCTTGAGACTGTGGCGATAAACCCTTAAACAAATTAAAGGTTATCTAAGTTATGTATATCGAATTCGGTCATTCCTTCCAATCCAAACAAACCTAGGATTTCAGGAACGGGAGTTGTCAGTTCCTATGGCACCACTACCTACTAACGAATGGCGTAGCTAATGTTAATGAATGTATTGTTACATGTTAAACAAACCAAATGTTATACCAAAATGAAGGCATGTGATGTAAATAATTGTACTAAGTATGCACACAATGGGCATAAATAGCATGAAATGCAATGTGAAACAATGTACTATGTACGCACACAATGGGCATACATTGCATGAAATGTAATGTAAAACAATGTACTAAGTACGCACACAATGGGCATACATAGCATGAAATGTGATGAAATCATGTACTATAATGTACTAACGAACATAGCCGGTATATGATATGAAAACATGGAAAGCATGAAAGTAACAAATAGGCACATGTGTTTCACCCCAAAATGTTTGGAAAACAGTAAAAGAGGGGTTCAATGTACTGACCTGAGATTGCTTTGAAGTTCTTGTATAAAAACCAAATAATGCTAGAGATCACAGAATATCAAACGGCACCTAATAGGTAGCTATGTTAATATACCGAACCAAAATCGGAAGGATCGGATAGTATGCGGGTTCGTAAACCAAACGAGTATGGAGACTCGTGAAATATGGTTTAACAAAGCCTACATACTAAAATGAAACCTAACCTAAGTGCTTACGATCCATTACGACCCGTTTAGGTAGCTTATGCTACCTTAACGCGTCGTTCGCGTAGAACGCGTTTGGAACGCCTAACATCGTGACCACAAGGCATAACCTCGGAAGGTTATAGCTATGGTCACCTAATGTATTTGGTCGGATCCTAATGATCGACCAAATGGGTCGGGTTCGAAAGTATAAGCGATGGTTTAGATCGCTTACCTTACGACCCTATATAAGCACTATACTAAAAGTGACGAGCTAAGCATGTTAGGACATGCTTAACTAAGTTTAGAAAAACAGGTTTGGCATCAAAACAAACGGATTTGATGCTCACGGGTAGTTTGGTTACAAAATACGCAAGAATACGCATTTTGGCCGAAACTACGACTCGTCACTAAGCCTAGATAACGTGGTAATCAGTAAGTATAGTCACTACGGACTATAACCATCGTGATCACGCTCACCTTATGAAGTTACAATGAACTTCGTGTTGACCATAAGCTGGTCACACAGAAAGTCAAACAAAACTGTGACTTTCGGAGTTGAAAAGCGAATAAAAGAACGAAAGAACACTTACGAAGGGTCCCCGAATGCTAATCTAGATCAAAATGGCTCAGGTATGAAACAAAGGTTCCAACTTAGAGCTTTTGATCAGATTTTTTGTGGGTTTTAACCAAAAGGGGGGGTATTTATAGGAAAAGTAAAGCCGTTAGGATCGTTTCTTGAGTATCGTGCCATGATCTTAAGCGTACACTTGTCAAGATGTTGTGGTGGCTTAATGTGGCCCTTAGCTCCTGAGATGGTGTAAGGGCATTGCCCTTTGGAGTGTTTGAAAGGCCAATCTTAGCAAGAAAACAAAGTTTCTGTTACTGAAGGGGCCATGCGGCCCACATTAGGATCAGACAAAACTCAGGCGGGCCGCCTGGCTATGTCTGATCTGCACAAAGTTTCAGAATTGGCAGTTTTGGTCCCTGTTGCATGTTTAAGCCATTTCTGACACTTCTAAGGCCCGTAAAGCCAACTTTAAGGCCCTAAAATGATGCCTAAACATTGTGGACATGAAAAATGCTCTAAAATATGTCAGATGTTGGTTCGTTTGGCCGTACGATCGCGATGTTCGGTTAATTACGACGGAATGCGCATAAGCGCGAAAAACGATCCAAATGACACGACGAATGGATTTTTCTCATGCCAAACACTAAGGCATAATATAAGGATGCTTACATAAATTTTTGGATGTCCGGATGTATTCAGAACGTAAGTTATGCGCGAAAGTGCAAACTTGTGCACTTTTTGACACTTTTAGCCCCTGAATGATCCAAAAGTTTGTTTTAGCATACCAAACCCCTCAAAGCCTATTTCTAAGCTATGTAAAGGATATTTATGGTATTTTTAACTTATGGACATGTTCCGGAATGTTTGTTATAGTTCAAATTGGCATACTTTCGCAGTTTGTCAAGTTTAGTCCGTGTAAGCGAATTAACTTGTTTTTGCCATACCAAAGCCTTCAAAACTTATTTCTAAGTTATGTAAAGGTTATTTAAGGTATGTTGAGTATATGTCGATGTTCCGGAGTATTTGTCGCATTAAACTGAGTACGTTTACGCACCAGTTTGCGTATAACTCTCCAGAAAGCGATGTAGAGTTTGAAATTGAACAAAAGTCAAAACATGAAAAATGTAAAACACAACCAAACAAACATTGGGATCAAATAACATTGTTTTATTGATAATTGAACTTTTCATAATGATCACAAGCACAAATGTTACAGTCTCCCCTACTTGTGGAAATTTCGTCCCGAATTTATTCAGAGGAAACTTGTGAGAGTTTAAAACATGAAGTTTGAAAAGATCGAACAACATTGGTTAGGGTTCTGAGCTTCTAGTAACTTTAATAACATCATGCTTGCAATGTAAGAGGGATACTTATATACAAGTATATGAAGCGTCATTGGTGCGTCCACCGTACCTCCATCACATCGTTCTCATTTTGTTATTGTTGTTACTATCGGCTCTTACACATAATAAATCTTACTTGGTTTCTATGCACCAAATTTCATAATTATGTACGCGTCCATAATTACACAATTCCTTGCATAGTTCACTCAGTCTATTTTATAATGTGTAAGGGAAAACCAAATGAATAAACCCTGTGATGAATGTGACTAGACCACCATAGCGTCCCTTTTATTAAATCAATAAATGATTTTAATAGACAACCAAGGGTCTTTTCAGCTTATATCATCACATGTCATTCTTAACCAGATTTTTGAATCAATCTTTTGACAAGACCATTAAAAAGGGTCTCTTATGAATCATGGAGTGGTACTATATAATCCAAGGGTCTTAACTTATTACATAGAAGCCCATTAAGGATTTAAGGTAGCACCTTTTTGAATATCCTACTACGAATCCCTCATACGAAGATATGAAAGATTCCACGAGGATTTGGATAACGAATATCCAGAGTATACAAAAACACAAATTGCATAATAGAAAACACAAGATGCATAAACACATAGTCATATAACCACAAAGATTGTTTAACTTGATTTGTTATCATTCTGTTAATTTGTTCTGCTAACTGTGCACATGTATTCAAAGCACACCAGGTATCCAATCAGTGGATTTTGATTGGTGCTTTAAATATTTCTAAGAATCTAATTATAAAGATAGAAAGATCTTAAAGAGAAAATTCAATTTTGATTCTAAGGAACCGAAATGATCGAATTTTGGTACATGAGGAATCCAATTAAGGACTCTGATTTGTATGATAATCATCCACAAGGGTCTAATTATGGGGATAAAAGATCCCATATGGATTTTAGAAGTTGAAGATGTTTCGAAACCTTGCACTGGACGTGTTTAAGTCAAAACACGAAGTAAAATGCTTATGAGGTTGAGATGCTCAATATGCCATGGCAACATATGGAGTGGAATTTAAAAGTTAAGTCAATGTATGAGGATAAATATTTTTGAAACTATGCATGTTTGAAGAAATTAGAACGTAATGGGTATGAGATTTGAAGATATCCTTGGTTATCTAAACAAGGATTTAAAGGTATAGAAGCACGATTACTCGTAATGTCACTTTATTTCCTGTACTTCGTTTCTAAGAATAAAACGAGTACTTAGAATTTACCAAGAAAATCATGAGTAAACGCAAAAATGGGAAGAATTTTCACGAAAGTAGTTTGCAAGGATCATAGTTCCTTAACGTAGGCATTATAGGGGAATGCCATACATACATGTAACTATACTTGTATATCAGAATTGCGAACAACAACTTTTATTTATGAACGGGACAGATTGTTTCACATTACAAGTAAATAGAAGAAACAAAAGCATAAGACAACAGCATCTTCTAAACAGCCAACTGCTTATCCGTGGGTTGGATTTGCCTTAGCAAGCTCCGGGCATTTATTCACGAAATGACCCATCTTGCCACAGTTGTAGCACGATCCCGGCGGGAAGCAAGCTTGATCAGGATTCGCTTGTGGTTGGGTAGCAGCAATGTTTATAGCAGCTTTGTTTTGGATAGCAAAGCGGCATATGTTAATCAGATGTACCCACCGTCCACAGTAGGTACATTTGAAGCAGGGTAAGAGGTTTGAATGATGACGGTTGCATCGTTTGCATAAAGGAGCAGTTCCTTTGTATGGCTTCCTAGCAGGGGGTTGAGCTGGTTGGTTGGGGATGTCTTGACCATTGCGAGCGACCACGGCGAAGTTCTGAGAAGCCTTTCGCTTCTTTGACCTCTTAGGGAATCCAGTCTGTTCATCCATGGTCTTTGATTCCTTGATTGGTTTCTTGGCTGGTGGTGCAGGCTTGACTTCTGCTTCCTTTGGTGGCCCTTGACTGGCTTCATTGTTGAGACGAGACATGGCAAAGCCTAATTCAACAGTCTTCAGAATTACTTCGCCTATCCGCTGGGCAAATTTGGCAGTCTGCTCGGATATCTGCGCATCGTTGCGATGAAGAGACATTCTGGAGGAAATGAAGGATATAGGAGGAAACAAATGAAATGTTATCGTTAAATAAAACAAAATGACAACGCATAGAAATTGCGATCATTTGTTTGTTACCTAAGGCAAACAAATGAGACGGTGACTAATCAAAGTAAGCGGGTCATATTAATGTATCGCGAAGACATGCTTTAGCCTATAAGTGGACACTCACCCCAAGAGTTCCCAGGTAAGAGTGACTGGTCCGATTATGTGGATTTGTATGAACACTCTAGCCTTAGACAGAAAACTCAGAGTACATGCATCCACTCTTCCATATTGCACGTGTTCACACTATAAGACCTAAACTTTGACGAGGTTTTGAAAATTCAAAGGGATTCAAAACCATATAACAGAGGGTTCAAAACCTTACAATAGAGGGTTCAAAACCTAGTAATCAATCATCCTAGAACAGTTGATTAGTTTTCAAAGCGGTTTTGAAATTTATGTTCTTGTTGTGATTGTCGCCTAAGGATAGGTGACAGTATTGTTTTATGACTAAACGCAAGTAAACTCGCGTTAGGGTCCTAGAAAGGTTATAGACTAGGTCAAAGCATTACTAATAACCTAATTCCCTATAACCATGGGCTATGATACCAACTTTTCTATCACACCCCGACCACGTGGAACATACAAAACGTGGCGGAAACGTCGGGGAGTGTTGTAACAGAATTAATTGTTTCAAATCCATGGCAATTGAAGTTTCGTTTTATTGATCAAACATGAAAGTTTACATTGTTTAAACAAGAACCAAAAAGTACATAACATAAATTAACTAGTTCTTGTCTCGTTTTAAGTCACTAAGGCACATGTCCGCCTAAGTATATCTTGAT
The DNA here is from genome assembly GCF_002127325.2 of Helianthus annuus. Classification (NCBI taxonomy): domain Eukaryota; kingdom Viridiplantae; phylum Streptophyta; class Magnoliopsida; order Asterales; family Asteraceae; genus Helianthus; species Helianthus annuus. The sequence goes on from NC_035446.2 coordinate 113,909,164, forward strand.
AAGTCCTATGCATCATCTCCTGAAAACACATGTGAAAATAGGTACGTCAGCATAAAAATGCCTGTGAGATACATTGGTTTTGTGAAAACGGAATTCATGACTTATGTTTGAGAAAATGTTTAGTCATGAACCTTGTAATTTGCTTTGTCTTATAAATCATTTGAAAAAAAAACGATAAGATCAGATGATATGTATAAATAAGAGAACACTGTATGGTTAAATGGATAACCATGTAAAACGAGTTTGTATAAGATAAGTTGTTTGTAAAACAATGTCTTGTGAAGAATATGTTATTTGTATAAAATGTAATATGTTTATATTGAAATGATTTAGATAACGCTACGATATGTAATATAATGCAAGCATTTATATATAGGAAGTACCAGCGGCGTATCCACCATGTTTGTATCATATTACATACGCCACGTTACTCCAACCATTTACCCAAACCAACCACCATGTAAATTGTTCATGTATAAATCCATTGTCAAGTGCTATTGTGTAAACCATATCGTAATGTCTATGTTCAATGTAAACCACCAAGTATGTATATCAATGTCAAAATGTTTATGTTTAATGTAGATCATGTAATGTGTACCCAAAATATATCTTGTATGGTAAGTGAGATGTATCAACTAAACCATATGTAAAATGCACAAAACAAGGTGTTGAAGTAAAACATGGTTTAAATCAACGTTATGTTATGTGGAACAATGCATGCTCTACTGATATTAACATTTATGCGGTATTGTGAAATATGTATACATCCAAGCCTTGAGACTGTGGCGATAAACCCTTAAACAAATTAAAGGTTATCTAAGTTATGTATATCGAATTCGGTCATTCCTTCCAATCCAAACAAACCCAGGATTTCAGGAACGGGAGTTGTCAATTACTATGGTACCACTACCTACTAACGAATGGCGTAGCTAATGTTAATGAATGTATTGTTCCATGTTAAACAAACCAAATGTTTATACCAAAATGAAGGCATGTGATGTAAATAATTGTACTAAGTATGCACACAATGGGCATAAATAGCATGAAATGCAATGTGAAACAATGTACTAAGTACGCACACAATGGGCATACATAGCATGAAATGTAATGTAAAACAATGTACTAAGTACGCACACAATGGGCATACATAGCATGAAATGTAATGTAAAACAATGTACTAAGTACGCACACAATGGGCACACATAGCATGAAACGTGATGAAATCATGTACTATAATGTACTAACGAACATAGCCGGTATATGATGTGAAAACATGGAAAGCATGAAAGTAACAAATAGGCACATGTGTTTCACCCCAAAATGTTTGGAAAACAGTAAAAGAGGGGTTCAATGTACTCACCTGAGATTGCTTTGAAGTTCTTGTATAAAAACCAAATAATGCTAGAGATCACGGAATATCAAACGGCACCTAATAGGTAGCTATGTTAATATACCGGACCAAAATCGGAAGGATCGGATAGTATGCGGGTTCGTAAACCAAACGAGTATGGAGACTCGTGAAATATGGTTTAACAAAGCCTACATACTAAAATGAAACCTAACCTAAGTGCTTACGATCCATTACGACCCGTTTAGGTAGCTTATGCTACCTTAACGCGTCGTTCGCGTAGAACGCGTTTGGAACGCCTAACATCATGACCACAAGGCATAACCTCGGAAGGTTATAGCTATGGTCACCTAATGTGTTTGGTCGCATCCTAATGATCGACCAAATGGGTCGGGTTCGAAAGTATAAGCGATGGTTTAGATCGCTTACCTTACGACCCTATATAAGCACTATACTAAAAGTGACGAGCTAAGCATGTTAGGACATGCTTAACTAAGTTTAGAAAAACAGGTTTGGCATCAAAACAAACGGCTTTGATGCTCACGAGTAGTTTGGTTACAAAATACGCAAGAATGTGCATTTTGGCCGAAACTACGACTCGTCACTGAGCCTAGATAACGTGGTAATCAGTAGGTATAGTCACTACGGACTATAACCATCGTGATCATGCTCACGTTATTAAGTTCCAATGAACTTCGTGTTGACCATAAGCTGGTCACACAGAAAGTCAAACAAAACTGTGACTATCGGACTCGAAAAGCGAATAAAAGAACGAAAGAACACTTACGAAGGGTCCCCGAATTCTAATCTAGATCAAAATGGCTCAGGTATGAAACAAAGGTTCCAACTTAGAGCTTTTGATCAGATTTTTTGTGGGTTTTAACCAAAAGGGGGGGTATTTATAGGAAAAGTAAAGCTGTTAGGATCGTTTCTTGAATATCGTGCCATGATCTTAAGCGTACACTTGTCAAGATGTTGTGGTGGCTTAATGTGACCCTTAGCTCCTGAGATGGTGAAAGGGCATTGCCCTTTGGAGTGTTTGAAAGGCCAATCTTAGCAAGAAAACAAAGTTTCTGTTACTAAAGGGGCCATGCGGCCCGCATCAGGATCAGACAAAACTCAGGCGGGCCGCCTGGCTATGTCTGATCTGCACAAAGTTTCAGAATTGGTAGTTTTGGTCCCTGTTGCATGTTTAAGCCAATTTCGATACTTCTAAGGCCTGTAAAGCCAACTTTAAGGCCCTAAAATGATGCCTAAACATTGTGGACATGAAACATGCTCAAAAATATGTCGGATGTTGGTTCGTTTGGCCGTACGATCGCGATGTTCGGTTAATTACGATGGAATGCGCATAAGCGCGAAAAACGATCCAAATGACGCGACGAATGGATTTTTCTCATGCCAAACACTAAGGCATAATATAAGGATGCTTACATAAATTTTTGGATGTCCGGATGTATTCAGAACGTAAGTTATGCGCGAAAGTGCAAACTTGTGCACTTTTTGACACTTTTAGCCCCTGAATGATCCAAAAGTTTGTTTTAGCATACCAAACCCCTCAAAGCCTATTTCTAAGCTATGTAAAGGATATTTATGGTATTTTCAACATATGGACATGTTCCGGAATGTTTGTTACAGTTCAAATTGGCATACTTTCGTAGTTTGTCAAGTTTAGTCCCTGTAAGCGAATTAACTTGTTTTTGCCATACCAAAGCCTTCAAAACTTATTTCTAAGTTATGTAAAGGTTATTTAAGGTATGTTGAGTATATGTTGATGTTCCGGAGTATTTGTCGCATTAAACTGAGTACGTTTACGCACCAGTTTGCGTATAACTCTCCAGAAAGCGATGTAGAGTTTGAAATTGAACAAAAGTCAAAACATGAAAAATGTAAAACACAACTAAACAAACATTGGGATCAAATAACATTGTTTTATTGATAATTGAACTGTTCATAATGATCACAAGCATAAATGTTACACAGCTCCAACATTTGACAATTCTGACGACTCAGAGGAAGAATCTACTCCGACCTTTGACGAGGAACCAAATGATACTTCAACGGAAGCTAAGGATCAAACTGTTGATCTTGATATATCGAACTTGCACTCGGAAGTGAATGTGCCTGACACCATGATGCCTAGGACTTTGTCTTACCATCCGTCAGAGCAAATAATTGGTGACCTGCAAAGTGGTGTCAAAACCTGAGACCAAATCAATCGAGCCCTTACATGTTTTTATTCTTCTATTGCTCATTTGCAGGAAGAATTCTTATTAAAGTGTTTTATTTCGCAGATCGAGCCCAGAACTTACAAAGAGGCGTTGACTGAGGATAGCTAGGTAAATGCAATGCAGGAAGAGCTGCGACAATTTGAAAAGCTGGGTGTTTGGAGACTTATCGATCTGCCACAGAATCAAAAGTTGATTAAAACAAAGTGGGTTTTCAAGTGCAAAAGGGATGACAGAGGAGTCGTGGTGAGGAACAAAGCACGATTGGTGGTACAAGGCTTTAGTCAGCAAGAAGGCATCGACTACGACGAAGTTTACGCGCCTGTTGCTAGACTCGAGGCGATTCGGATCTTCCTGGCGTTTGCGTCATGGAAAGACTTTAAAGTGTACCAGCTGGACATCAAATCTTCCTTCCTTTACGGTAAAATCAAAGAAGAAGTGTATGTGGGGCAACCGTCGGGGTTCACAGATCCACTACACAAAAACAAGGTCTATCTGCTGGACAAGGCGCTCTACGGACTTCACCAGGCCCCGAGAGCCTGGTACGAGACGCTTTCCCAATATCTGTTGGCCAACGGGTTCACCAGAGGGACAGTAGATAGCACGTTGTTCACAAAGGAAGTAGCAGGCCATTTGTTGATCGTGCAGATTTATGTTGACGATATCATTTTCGGTTCCACCAACGACGATTTGTGTAAAGAGTTTGAGAAAGTGATGAAGAAAAAGTTTGAGATGAGTTCGATGGGGGAGATAAAGTTCTTCCTCGGGCTGCAGGTGGAGCAGATGCCCGATGGAATCTTCATTCACCAAACGAAATACGTGAAGGACGTTGTAACACCTCGAAAATTTCGTCCAATAATGTCTTGACACGTGTCATAAGGTTCCGTTATGTGAAAACATACTTTAGAGGGACTAAAAGTGACAAACAGTGAAAACTATGGAACGTAAGGGTCCAAAGTGTCAACAATGGATAAGTAGGCTCTATGATAACCCTACATAATGTTTATAACCTTAAACGGATGGTCCATGGATCATACGACGCGGAAATTGCCCAAAGGTGAAGTATTGTAAACTATAGGGGCCAAAAGTGTCAACATGTTTAATTTATACCTCTGAGTGAACTTTTGGCAGACCCGAAGCTTTGTATAGCTAAAATATACTCACTAGAATATGTGGTAAAAATTTCGTGAAGTTTCGTCAACGTATGAGAAAGTTATGGCCAAAACCGTACTTAAGGGACTAACAGCGTCAACGTCGAATTCAGGGCTTTTCGGTTGAGCGCAAAGTTATCCGAGGGCATTACCATGTTGGTAAAAGTCCTAAGGTCCATAAAAACCAAGATTGGGGGTTTACGGGTCAAGAAAAGTAGCCGAAACATCACGTACAAGCTCAGGGACCATTGCTGTCAATACATGAAAGTGGTAGGCTGATCAGGAGGGTCAGGCGACCCGCCTGGACATGCCCAGGCGGGCCGCGTGGGACTGCCAGCGACCAGAATTCGGTTTTGGGTCTATTTGAGTCCGATTTTAAGTGTGATACAGCTCATTTGCACCTCCAATTTACCCAATAACATGCCATGCATGCCTACAACTACAGGAGCCTCGAAAATTCTGATTTAAATCAGATTATTGATCATTTCTTGATCATTTTTCATAGTAACAAGTGCTCTCTCTATCAAGAACCTTCAAGGCAAGACTTCTGGAGCTAAACTGATCATCAAGGCCGACTTCTAGTGTCCACTAAACATCTTTAGGACCATTGTAAGCATTCAATTCGTTCTTTAATCCGTTTTTGCTTTGATTATTAGTAAAAGTCAAACTGGGTGTTCATAACCTTTGACTTTCTGATTAAACGGATTTCTTTCAGTAATTTCTCGAATTGAAACTTGTTATAGATTGGTATTTATGTGGGAAACAAACCCTCTAAAGGGTACTAACTGATTCCCACTGCATGCATGCTTAATGTCGAGTCAAACCTATTTCTAAAAAGTCAACAGAAGCGATTTTTGTGAAAAATGATATGATTAATGATATAGATGACATGCAACCTGATTGATCATTAAAAATAACTTGTAATACATATAAGAATGTGTTTTAATCATCATCAACTCGACGATCTATAGTGTAGACACGAATCGGAACCGAAAGTCTTGTAAAACGATTATTTCGTAGACTATCGATTCGGATTCGTACACGCATGTACAAGATCTGTATTGGAAAGTATTTTTGACTATTTTTATTCTAGTTAAACTTTCTGGAACTTTCTTTGATTGAGTCTATGCTTAGCCTATTCGAATGCATGTTCCCGGTTTATGCATAAAGTTGACTATTTTGCCCTTTTTGATTTAAAACGGGATTTTTGGAAAAGTGAAAGGATAGAAATCTTTATTTTTATTATATAAACTTGCACCGAAAGTTTCGGATCAGTTGGTGGTCCAGTTTGTGAGTTATGGCCGTTAACGTAAAACTATATTATAAATTTACATAAACGGTCCTTTTCGCGTAGAACCCGTTTCTGGCCACGTTTTGGTACAAAACTTTTTACCAACTGATTATATATAATATTCTGGGAATTTTGATGATTTTTAAGTAATTTTTGGCTGAACGGATCCTAGATCACCTAGTCATTTCGGCTTATGTCGGTTTTGACCGTTTTAGCCATAAAAGGAGTTTTACACACCCGTTTGACCCGAAACCTTTTTCTACTGATTTTGTATGATGAATAAATTATTATAAGACTTCTGGAAATATAAAAATCTCAGATTTACTGTGAAAACCCGAAAACGCCCTTAAATCGTATTTTTAGCGTTTTAACGCATAGTAAAGCGTTATACTTGTTTTAAACATATAAGACCTATACCTACTGATGTGTTTAGCATATTTTCATATAAAAACAGTAAGTATAAGTATATGAACTCAGACTTCCAGTTTTGGCACTTTTAGCCCTTGTGAAATTACTAAATTACCCCTACGGTGCATAATTTGGTTTTAAATGATATATTTGATATATGGGTCATACCCTACTGATATAATATGTTATATTAAGTATATTTACTGTATGATCCAGACCCGAAACTCAGATTTCTAATTTTATCCTTTTATTATCTTTTAAATGACCAAAATGCCCTTCTAAGGCATAAATTGGGTTTAAAATTATTCCGGGCAATATAGAACATAACTTACTGATATAATATCATATTCTAAGCATATTAATTCAGGGAACTTGCATTTGAATCTTTTGGCTACCCATATCGCCCTTTTCGCGTTCGGTTCGGTTTACGTAACTAGTTTGCGAAAATTGACCGAAACGGGTCAAACGATATCATTTTTACTTCAAAATCCAGAATGTATTTAGTATACCCATATTATGCAAGTATTCAAACTTGTCGGGTCTAAATCACATTCTATCCGGTCTTTCGCTTAATCGTGCGTAAACCGTATCATTCCTAAAACTAACCGGTCAAAGCTTAAGCTTAAATAAAAGGCCGTTAGGAATCTAATAGGTTAATTATAAACCTTTGTTCCAGATTAGGAAGCCCGGTAAAAGCTACCACCACTTATCGTTTGTGACTTATACTTGCTCAGGTAAATACATTTTGACTTATTTTCCCTATACGGGCTTGGGGTACGGTATTTAAAATACCGCTTGATCGGGCGCACAAGTCCTGCGCCCTATGGGTGTACAGTCTTGAATAGCTTGTGTGATTTCGTTTAAACAGTCTTGTCTTACTTAAAGGCTTTGGGGGGTTATTGACCATGTCCCGGATATCCTTGGCATTATCTTACGAGATGGCCACGACCAGAGCACGGGGTGTAGGCGTACACTCGTCGTGTATAACTCTTTAATGTGGTGTGTCAATTAAATCTCTAGCCCGGACAGTAGATCCCGGGCCACCAGAGATATAAGTGCATGTAATTCGTTCACAAGATTATATTATATAATTATCCCAAGTTAATAAAATATTTATGCCTTGTGCATTTAAATAAATTTTCAATCATTTTCAAAATGAGTCAGTCGATTTGTATTTACCAGTGTAAACTGACGTATTTTTCCCAAAAGATTAAGTGCAGGTACTATACGGAAATAGGCTGGCTGTTTCCTAGAAGAGCGTCCACAATAGTCTCGCAAACTCGGACGACATTTATCTGTTGAACTAATTATTTCTATTTTTATTTGATCCGCCTGTGGATCCATTTCAACTACTGTGATATTTATTATTACACTTTATTTAAAAGTTGAAATGTTTCTATTCTGCTTCCGCTGTGCATTATTATATTGTGTTGATTGTCTATGACGATGCCAACTACGTCACTGTACCCCACACCGGGCCCACCGGTGACACGTGGAAATTGGGGGTGTGACAGGTTGGTATCAGAGCCAACGCTGAGTGAATTAAACACTATCCTAATGTGTTTAATCTCAGTTACACAATTGCACATTTCTCGATTTTCGAGTCTAGACAAAGAACTTAGGAAATGTTCGACATTTCGTTTAATTTATTTTTATTTATTAATGCATTGTCTTATATATTTTGTTGTGCAACTTGTTTGACTTTTGACAGGATCAGGATGCCGCCAAGGATGAGAGGTCGTGGAGGATTTCCTACATCGCACGATCATGAGGCTGGTCCCTCGCATAGGCGGGCTCCATCTGCTACACACAACACAGCCGCTAACGACCTTTGGAGGTCTTTTGCCGAGCCTGCTAGGCATTCGGTTTCCGCGAGCACTTCTCCGTCATTACCCCACTCGTTTGGGCCCCATTCGGAGAACGGGCCCCATGGTTCGCATGGGTCCTACATACCATTGCACCAGTCACCGCAGCAGTATCCAGCGCCAGCCTACCAGGGTTTGTATAACCCTAATGCTTATGTGGAGGAGCCAGTGGGCCATAACCCACTTGGACAGGAGGACCACTTTTCTGGTGGTCACGAGATGGACGTAGACGAGGAGACGGACCCTTCGCTCCCACCATCAGGTACACCAAACCACCCGATTGAGATATCGGATGGGTCGCCATACACAGGATCACCATTTAATGGTGTGGACAGCTTCCAGGAGAGGTTCAAGCAGCATGATTGGTACTTCACCCCTAGCCACAACTCTCCGATGCTTCAATCACTCCATGGTACTCCGATGCTCCAATCGCTCCATGGTTCGCCGGTGCACTCACAGCACCACTCGCAGCAGCAGCAGCTCCAGCAGCAGCCGCCTCTACCGCAGGACCTATCTGAGGCCCTGTGGCGTGACGTGATCACTCCGTCACCACCGCCGCCACCAGTTTTACCTCCTCCGCCTCAGAGGCCTAGGAGGAATGTGCGCATGTCTACGCGCGGAGGGATTCGCATAGGCACCCCTCCACGTGTTAGTAGCAGCCGCTACACGTCTCTTCCCGGGGAGTCCGAGACAGGGGAGTCTCAGCATCCCGTATCGGAGGTTACTTCTGTTCCGATCCCGCCTCTGCCGCCGCAGAATTTTGGAGAGCCGATTCCGGCTTATGCTAGTGCCGCTCAGTTCAACCCGTTCGAGCAGGTATTCCCTCAGGGTTATGATTACACGGGAGACCCTTATTGGCAAGCTGTGAACTACAGCTCACTCCCACATAGTGGTCCACTTGGAGACCCTTGGGCTGCTGGCCCATCTACTTTTGGTTACCCTCCGGGTTACCAGCAGCCACCGCAGCCGCAGCCTTACCAGCCGCCGCAGCCGCAGCACTACCAGCCACCACCACCGGCGCCTATGATGTCGCCGCCGCAGGTTCAGGAGATCCTGCAGGGGATTGATAGCATGCGACGCGAGTTTCAGCACAATATGCGAGAGGATCGCCGACGCACCAGTGGCATGTTTAAGAAGGTATTCGATTTGCTCAAGGGTAAGAGCAAGAAGGATCGTTGAATCCTTCGATTATCATTTCATGTACTCATGTCCCTGCGTGGACATTTATTCCAGTACTCCACCCCTACGTGGGTATATCTATCTTATTCTACCCCTGCGTGGGTATGTTATCCTGTTAACCCCTGCGTGGGTTTGTTTTATTTTATTTTGTTATTGTTGTACTTGTTTAGCCCCTGCGCGGGCATGTGATTCATGCTAGTTATGTTATTTCAAAGTCCCGTCTAGGGCAATTATGTACTGGTATTTTATTGGAAATTTAAATGGTTAGTTTGAAATTATCATTTTATTTATATGCATGAATAATATTAAAATAATGGAAAATATCAATTTTTATTTGATTTGCCATTTTATAAGAATCTTAGTAAGGTATAACCTAGCCTGAATGCCTTATTAACAGGCCTGGCCCTGATGGTAAAACCTGGTTGAAAGGATTCAACTCCCTGTTAACATCTGAGAACATGTTAACATTCTGGGCTAAGCGTGATCTGTAGAATCACACGACCCACCTTTTAATAAATTATCTACAGATTCTATCTGTATACAAGTCTATTAATGGCTTGATACCTACGGGTTATAACTATGTTATATAGTGGCAGTTGTGGTCTACGACTCCCTGCCTAGTAAAGAATTATCTACAGATTTTTATCTGTATACAACTCTATTAATGGCTTGATACCTTCGGGTTATGACTATGTCATATAGTGGCAGTTGTGGTTTATGACTCCCTGCCTAGTAAAGAAATATCTACAGATTTTATCTGTACACAAGTCTATTAATGGCTTGATACCTACGGGTTATAACTATGTTATATAAAGACAGTTGTGGTTTATGACTCTCTGTCTAGTAAAGGATTATTTGTTTAATTATACAATTTATAGTCCTATAAAAATCTAAATTTATAATTTAGTGATTGTCCTTGTGACTAGGCCTATGGTGCCAATATATATATTTTCATTCCTTGATTGCTAATAAGAGCCTGAATGAAATTTATTAAATTAACTGCTAAGGTTCTTGATACCATGGTTAATAAATCGTCTAGGACGATAATACTGTTAGGTTCTAAAATAGACCTTGTCCTTTATTGTAGCTTAAAGCTACGATGGCCAAATCGGAAGAAACCAACAGTCATTCTGGGGAACGCTCAGATAATGCAAAGATTCACGTTACCGGTGCAGAATTGCAAGCACTGATAGATAATGCTGTCGCCAAGGCTATGGATAGGCAGTTCAAGGAATCTAGTGGTACTCAGAGTAGAACCCGCTCAGTGACGCATGTCAAGGCTAAGACTCATTCTGGGGCTCATAGTAAGCCGCCGTCTAAAAAGAGTGAGCCGAAGAAAGCCGAGGATGATAATCATTCCTCCAACCACAGCAGCGTCCCGAAGCAAGAGATTGAACTGAAACGTGACACGTACAGCAGGTCCTGTACGTACAAATACTTTGTATCCTGCAAGCCCAGAGATTTCACTGGGGAAAAGGGAGCCGTCGATTGCATGACGTGGATTGACGAGATGGACACTGTAGTTGATATCAGCGGGTGTGCTGATAGGGACGTCGTGAAGTACGTGTCCCAGTCATTCAAAGGAGATGCGTTAGCATGGTGGAAGTCACTCCTACAAGCTGCCGGTAAGGCCACACTGTACGGTTTGTCATGGGAACAGTTTGTGGCCCTGATTAAAGAGAACTTCTGTCCGCAGCACGAGGTCGAGCGAATTGAATCGGATTTCGTATCCTTAGTCATGAAGAACCTCGATTGTCAAGCGTATCTTACTACGTTCAACACGCTGTCTCGTTTAGTGCCTTACTTGGTGACCCCGGAGCCGCGTAGGATTGCTCGATTCATTGGGGGTCTGGCACCGGAGATTAAAGCCAGCGTCAAAGCTTCAAGACCTACAACATTTCGATCCGTAGCGGATCTATCCCTCTCCCTCACTCAAGACGTGGTTAGATTGAGAGCCATGAAGAGCTCTGAGGAGAACAAACGGAAACGTGAGGATGACACCTCACGAAGATCTGAAAAGCGACATAGAGGGAACAACGACCACAGGAAAGGGTCGGGGTCTAGGAAAAGTGATCATCAGTCGGGTGAGAAACCCAGATGCAAGATTTGTAGGAGACACCACTTTGGGAGGTGTCGGTTTGAAACAAAATCCCAGTCTTCGGAGAAGCGATGTGGAATCTGCAAGTCCACAGATCATAAGGCTGTGGATTGCAAGAAGATGAAGGATGCAACGTGTTTTGGTTGCAACGAAAAAGGTCACATTCGGCCCAACTGTCCAAAGTTTGCGAAGAAGGCCGAGGAAGGGAAGAAGACTAATGCGAGAGTCTTCAAAATGGACGCAAAGGAAGCAGTCCTTGACGATAACGTCATTACCGGTACGTTTCTTGTAAACGATATTTTTGCTAGAGTTTTGTTTGATTCGGGGGCTGATAAGTCATTTGTAGATAATAAGTTTTGTAAACTGTTGAACCTTCCTGTTAAAACCTTAAGCGTGAAATATGAGGTGGAATTAGCCGATGGAACCATAGAAACCGCCTCGACTGTTCTAGATGGATGTGTTATATCCATTAGGAATCATTCTTTCCCGTTATCTTTGCTTCCCTTTAAGTTAGCTGGATTCGACATAGTGATAGGCATGGATTGGTTGTCGAGTAACCAAGCCCAGATTCTGTGCAACAGAAAGCAGGTGATAGTGAAGACTCCGTCTGGTGAGTCACTTACTATTCAAGGAGATACCCATCATGGATTGCCGGAGCAAGTGTCCATGCTCAAGGCATCCAGATGCATGCAGAAAGGATGTGTCATTTATATGGCACAAGTTACCATTGATGAGCCGAAGCCGAAGATTGAAGATATTCCTGTTATTTCGGAATATCCTGAGGTTTTTCCTGAAGAACTACCCGGTTTGCCACCGGATAGGCAAGTAGAGTTTCGGATAGATATCATTCCAGGCACTGCACCTGTAGCAAGAGCACCATACAGATTGGCACCAACGGAGATGAAGGAGTTGAGGACGCAGTTGGATGATCTATTAGCTAAAGGTTTTATTAGACCTAGCTCATCTCCTTGGGGAGCGCCAATCTTGTTCGTTAAAAAGAAGGATGGTTCGATGCGTCTGTGCATCGATTACCGTGAGCTTAATAAGGTCACTATCAAGAATCGGTATCCGTTACCCAGGATCGACGATCTATTCGATCAGTTGCAAGGAGCAAGTTACTTCTCCAAGATTGACCTCAGGTCAGGTTATCATCAGTTGAAGGTCAAGGATGAAGACGTACACAAGACCGCGTTTAGGACTCGTTATGGACATTACGAGTTCCTAGTGATGCCGTTTGGGCTCACTAACGCACCAGCCGCGTTCATGGATCTTATGAATCGCGTCTGCAAACCTTATTTAGACAAGTTCGTCATAGTCTTTATTGATGACATTCTTATCTACTCGAAGAGCCAAGCTGAACATGAGAAACACCTTCGCTGTATTCTCAAACTTCTGCATCAAGAAAAGCTTTATGCCAAATTTTCGAAGTGTGAATTTTGGCTTCGAGAAGTCCAGTTTCTTGGACATGTTGTAAGCGAGCGCGGTATCCAAGTAGATCCCGCTAAAGTCGAAGCAGTCATGAATTGGCAGGAGCCGAAGACTCCTACCGAGATTCGCAGTTTCCTCGGATTGGCAGGATATTATAGGAGATTCATCGAGAACTTCTCAAGGATTGCTGCGCCCCTAACCTCATTGACCCGTAAGAAGATTAAGTTTGATTGGGGCCCTAAGCAGCAGGAATCCTTTGACATTCTGAAGCAGAAGCTGAGCAATGCGCCAGTGTTGACATTGCCCGATGGTATAGATGAATTTGTGGTGTATTGTGATGCATCACATACTGGAATGGGCTGCGTACTCATGCAGAAAGGCAAAGTCATTGCCTACGCTTCTCGACAGCTCAAAGTGCACGAAAAGAACTACACCACCCACGATTTGGAATTGGGTGCGGTTGTATTTGCTTTGAAGTTATGGAGACACTACTTGTATGGAACCAAGTGTATCATTTATTCGGATCACAAGAGTCTTCAGCACTTGTTCAATCAGAAGGAATTGAACATGCGTCAAAGGCGATGGATGGAAACTCTAAATGACTATGATTGCGAGATACGATACCATCCAGGCAAGGCAAATGTAGTTGCCGACGCCTTAAGCAGAAAAGAAAGGGTTAAACCGATCAGAATCAATGCCAAGCGCATTGAGATAAGAAATAATTTGAATGAAAGGGTGTTAGCTGCACAGAAGGAAGCTGTGCTGGAAGCTAACTATCCTGCAGAAAAGTTGGGAGTAACTGAGGAGCAGTTATCCCACGACAAGGATGGAATGCTACGCCTAAACGGACGAATATGGGTTCCAGTATATGGAGGACTTCGGGATGTTATCCTCCAGGAGGCCCACAGTTCTAAATATTCAGTTCATCCTGGAGCAGATAAGATGTACCAGGATTTGAAGTCAAACTACTGGTGGATTGGTTTGAAAAAGTCCGTGGCCGAGTATGTGGCTAAATGTTTGACTTGTGCGCAAGTCAAGGCTGAGCATCAGAAGCCGTCAGGTTTGCTTCAGCAACCTGAAATTCCCAAATGGAAGTGGGAAATGGTGACAATGGATTTTATCACCAAGTTGCCAAAGACGAAAAAGGGAAATGATACCATATGGGTCATAGTTGACAGACTGACTAAGTCAGCTCATTTTCTACCCATCAAAGAGACGTATAGCTCAGATATGTTGGCTCAATTATACGTCGATAAGATAGTAGCGCTACATGGTATACCTATATCTATTATCTCCGATAGAGATACTAGATATACGTCGCATTTTTGGAAAAGTTTCCAACAGTCGTTGGGCACTCGTTTGAATTTTAGTACGGCTTACCATCCTCAGACTGATGGTCAGAGTGAGCGTACTATTCAAACTCTGGAAGACATGCTTCGCGCATGTGCGATCGACTTAGGTGGTAGTTGGGATAAGAACCTACCACTGATTGAATTCTCCTACAACAATAGCTACCATTCCAGCATAAAGGCTGCGCCTTTTGAGGCCCTATACGGTAGAAAGTGTAGATCACCCATTTGTTGGGCAGAAGTTGGAGATGTCCAGTTGTCTGGACCAGATATCGTCTTTGAGACGACAGACAAGATCGTTCAGATCCGTGATCGTTTGAAAGCTGCCAGGGATAGGCAGAAAAGTTATGCGGATCCTAAGCGCAAAGATTTACACTTTGATGTGGGTGAAAAAGTGTTGCTTAAAGTATCACCTTGGAAAGGTGTGATGCGGTTTGGAAAGAAAGGCAAGCTAAGCCCGAGATACATAGGACCTTTCGAGATAATCGAACGTATCGGGTCAGTCGCTTACAAGTTAAACTTGCCTGAAGAGCTTAGTGCTATTCATAATGTGTTCCATATCTGTAATTTGAAGAAGTGTTTCGCTGACGATTCACTGGTTATACCGCATACAGATATACACATAGACGAAAGTCTAAAATTTGTGGAAAAACCTTTGTCGATTGAGGATCGACAGGTAAAGAAGCTTCGAAGGAAGCACGTGCCTATTGTTAAGGTCAAGTGGGATGCCCGTAGAGGTCCCGAATACACGTGGGAAGTGGAATCCACAATGAAAGAAAAATATCCCCATTTGTTTGAATAAATCTCGGGGTCGAGATTTCTTTTAAGGGGGTGAGGATGTAACACCTCGAAAATTTCGTCCAATAATGTCTTGACACGTGTCATAAGGTTCCGTTATGTGAAAACATACTTTAGAGGGACTAAAAGTGACAAACAGTGAAAACTATGGAACGTAAGGGTCCAAAGTGTCAACAATGGATAAGTAGGCTCTATGATAACCCTACATAATGTTTATAACCTTAAACGGATGGTCCATGGATCATACGACGCGGAAATTGCCCAAAGGTGAAGTATTGTAAACTATAGGGGCCAAAAGTGTCAACATGTTTAATTTATACCTCTGAGTGAACTTTTGGCAGACCCGAAGCTTTGTATAGCTAAAATATACTCACTAGAATATGTGGTAAAAATTTCGTGAAGTTTCGTCAACGTATGAGAAAGTTATGGCCAAAACCGTACTTAAGGGACTAACAGCGTCAACGTCGAATTCAGGGCTTTTCGGTTGAGCGCAAAGTTATCCGAGGGCATTACCATGTTGGTAAAAGTCCTAAGGTCCATAAAAACCAAGATTGGGGGTTTACGGGTCAAGAAAAGTAGCCGAAACATCACGTACAAGCTCAGGGACCATTGCTGTCAATACATGAAAGTGGTAGGCTGATCAGGAGGGTCAGGCGACCCGCCTGGACATGCCCAGGCGGGCCGCGTGGGACTGCCAGCGACCAGAATTCGGTTTTGGGTCTATTTGAGTCCGATTTTAAGTGTGATACAGCTCATTTGCACCTCCAATTTACCCAATAACATGCCATGCATGCCTACAACTACAGGAGCCTCGAAAATTCTGATTTAAATCAGATTATTGATCATTTCTTGATCATTTTTCATAGTAACAAGTGCTCTCTCTATCAAGAACCTTCAAGGCAAGACTTCTGGAGCTAAACTGATCATCAAGGCCGACTTCTAGTGTCCACTAAACATCTTTAGGACCATTGTAAGCATTCAATTCGTTCTTTAATCCGTTTTTGCTTTGATTATTAGTAAAAGTCAAACTGGGTGTTCATAACCTTTGACTTTCTGATTAAACGGATTTCTTTCAGTAATTTCTCGAATTGAAACTTGTTATAGATTGGTATTTATGTGGGAAACAAACCCTCTAAAGGGTACTAACTGATTCCCACTGCATGCATGCTTAATGTCGAGTCAAACCTATTTCTAAAAAGTCAACAGAAGCGATTTTTGTGAAAAATGATATGATTAATGATATAGATGACATGCAACCTGATTGATCATTAAAAATAACTTGTAATACATATAAGAATGTGTTTTAATCATCATCAACTCGACGATCTATAGTGTAGACACGAATCGGAACCGAAAGTCTTGTAAAACGATTATTTCGTAGACTATCGATTCGGATTCGTACACGCATGTACAAGATCTGTATTGGAAAGTATTTTTGACTATTTTTATTCTAGTTAAACTTTCTGGAACTTTCTTTGATTGAGTCTATGCTTAGCCTATTCGAATGCATGTTCCCGGTTTATGCATAAAGTTGACTATTTTGCCCTTTTTGATTTAAAACGGGATTTTTGGAAAAGTGAAAGGATAGAAATCTTTATTTTTATTATATAAACTTGCACCGAAAGTTTCGGATCAGTTGGTGGTCCAGTTTGTGAGTTATGGCCGTTAACGTAAAACTATATTATAAATTTACATAAACGGTCCTTTTCGCGTAGAACCCGTTTCTGGCCACGTTTTGGTACAAAACTTTTTACCAACTGATTATATATAATATTCTGGGAATTTTGATGATTTTTAAGTAATTTTTGGCTGAACGGATCCTAGATCACCTAGTCATTTCGGCTTATGTCGGTTTTGACCGTTTTAGCCATAAAAGGAGTTTTACACACCCGTTTGACCCGAAACCTTTTTCTACTGATTTTGTATGATGAATAAATTATTATAAGACTTCTGGAAATATAAAAATCTCAGATTTACTGTGAAAACCCGAAAACGTCCTTAAATCGTATTTTTAGCGTTTTAACGCATAGTAAAGCGTTATACTTGTTTTAAACATATAAGACCTATACCTACTGATGTGTTTAGCATATTTTCATATAAAAACAGTAAGTATAAGTATATGAACTCAGACTTCCAGTTTTGGCACTTTTAGCCCTTGTGAAATTACTAAATTACCCCTACGGTGCATAATTTGGTTTTAAATGATATATTTGATATATGGGTCATACCCTACTGATATAATATGTTATATTAAGTATATTTACTGTATGATCCAGACCCGAAACTCAGATTTCTAATTTTATCCTTTTATTATCTTTTAAATGACCAAAATGCCCTTCTAAGGCATAAATTGGGTTTAAAATTATTCCGGGCAATATAGAACATAACTTACTGATATAATATCATATTCTAAGCATATTAATTCAGGGAACTTGCATTTGAATCTTTTGGCTACCCATATCGCCCTTTTCGCGTTCGGTTCGGTTTACGTAACTAGTTTGCGTAAATTGACCGAAACGGGTCAAACGATATCATTTTTACTTCAAAATCCAGAATGTATTTAGTATACCCATATTATGCAAGTATTCAAACTTGTCGGGTCTAAATCACATTCTATCCGGTCTTTCGCTTAATCGTGCGTAAACCGTATCATTCCTAAAACTAACCGGTCAAAGCTTAAGCTTAAATAAAAGGCCGTTAGGAATCTAATAGGTTAATTATAAACCTTTGTTCCAGATTAGGAAGCCCGGTAAAAGCTACCACCACTTATCGTTTGTGACTTATACTTGCTCAGGTAAATACATTTTGACTTATTTTCCCTATACGGGCTTGGGGTACGGTATTTAAAATACCGCTTGATCGGGCGCACAAGTCCTGCGCCCTATGGGTGTACAGTCTTGAATAGCTTGTGTGATTTCGTTTAAACAGTCTTGTCTTACTTAAAGGCTTTGGGGGGTTATTGACCATGTCCCGGATATCCTTGGCATTATCTTACGAGATGGCCACGACCAGAGCACGGGGTGTAGGCGTACACTCGTCGTGTATAACTCTTTAATGTGGTGTGTCAATTAAATCTCTAGCCCAGACAGTAGATCCCGGGCCACCAGAGATATAAGTGCATGTAATTCGTTCACAAGATTATATTATATAATTATCCCAAGTTAATAAAATATTTATGCCTTGTGCATTTAAATAAATTTTCAATCATTTTCAAAATGAGTCAGTCGATTTGTATTTACCAGTGTAAACTGACGTATTTTTCCCAAAAGATTAAGTGCAGGTACTATACGGAAATAGGCTGGCTGTTTCCTAGAAGAGCGTCCACAATAGTCTCGCAAACTCGGACGACATTTATCTGTTGAACTAATTATTTCTATTTTTATTTGATCCGCCTGTGGATCCATTTCAACTACTGTGATATTTATTATTACACTTTATTTAAAAGTTGAAATGTTTCTATTCTGCTTCCGCTGTGCATTATTATATTGTGTTGATTGTCTATGACGATGCCAACTACGTCACTGTACCCCACACCGGGCCCACCGGTGACATGTGGAAATCGGGGTGTGACAGACGTGCTTGACAAGTTCGACATGACTGAATGCAGTCCTGCAGCAACTCCCCTTGCACAGAACCGCGAGATTTGTCCAGACGAAAGTGGAGTGAAAGTGGACGAGACACTGTACCGGTCAATCATTGGATCTTTGATGTATCTCACTGCTTCCCGTCCAGACATCATGTACCCGACATGTCTCTATGCCAGATATCAATCGAGCCCGAAGCAGTCACACCTGACGATTGTCAAACGTATCTTACGGTATTTGAAAGGCTGCCCAAGCATCGGCTTGTGGTATCCTCGCTCGGGTGACTTCTCCCTATCAGGTTTCGCTGATTCTGATTTTGGAAGCTGCAAGCAGAATGCAAAGTCCACCACTGCTGGGTGTCAGTTCTTCGAAACTCGACTCGTTACCTGGCAGTACAAGAAACAAACCGCAGTGGCGCTTTCTACGTGTGAGGCTGAATACGTTTCAGCCTCCAGCTGTTGCTCACAGATCCTTTGGATCCAACAGCAAATGCGCGACTTTGGTTTGCAATTCTTAGATACGCCGATTTATGTGGACAACGAAGCAGCTATAAACATCACTAAAAACCCGGTTCACCATTCTAAAATGAAACATATCGAAATCCGTCATCACTTCATCCGTGATTGTCACGAGAAGAAGTTAATCCGGATTGAGCACATACACACCGATGATCAGAAAGCTGATTTTTATACAAAACCCTTTGACAAAAAGAGATTTTACTATCTTTTAAAATTGAATGGGATGAAAAATCTGCAATCTGGGAGGGTAGTAGAATGTGAAGCCGAGGAGGGCGGCGATCAGATGTGAACCATGTCGTGTTGTTAAATTTCTGTACAGTTTGTTTTCTGCTTTTTGATAAAAACAAAAACACAAAAATATTTTTTTCTTTTTAGGGGGAGAAATTCGCAGAAAAATACAAAAACATGATAAAATACAAAAATCCAAAAACATTAGAAAACTTGAAAAAGAGTTTGTGTATAATAGGGGAAATGATAGTACATCAGCTAGACGGACACAGTACGCTAAAGAAATGTAACGTTTAAAATGCAATTAAGCAGTCTCGCTAAAGATGTGCCGATAGGTTTTTGCAAAATCAGTAGATCAGTTTAGGATATAAACCTAAAATTTACTTGTGTTTACGTGGGGAACACCTCCAGGATATATGGGTAACCCCCGAAATCTCGTTTGAAAGGTCCCTTATTCTGAGATACTAGGTCTTTATGCTTCGTGATATCTGGGGTATTATCCCGGGACTTTTGCTGTATGGAAATACTGACCTAGTCCCCGGATAATACTTTACGCATATGCTTTACTTGTAAAGCCTCCCCTCAGCATAAACAATGATTAAACATTGCAAAATGATAATCATGTGCTGTTGTAAAGAAGATCCCCAAAGGGGACCCACCGAAAAGTCGAAGCCGTCATCTCTCTGCGTATACGGAAGTATCGACCTGAGCTCTAACGGCCCTCGCATTTCACCCCATTACAGATATCATCTAGGTATACTCACCTGTAAGACTGAATATTGGGATCTGGATACGGGAGTATATACTGAGGTGGGACACATGTAGAGGTTTAAGTCTTAAAACATTAATTCTGTATCCCGGACAGATTGAAAGTTCTGTGAAATTTTAAGAGGATCAGTATATCGGCAATCTACGCGAATTGTTTAAGGCTTGGTATGAAATAGTAGCTTAACGGTGCTTGTGTCTTGTCAAATGCTGATATGATCCCCTAACACGCTCACAAAAAGATTGTGTGTACATATTTCAGTTTATCCTGTTAAAAAATCCAAAAAGATTTTATTTGATCATCTTATTTTCAACAACCGATGATGGGAATCAGACGATCAAAGCCTTGTGCAGATCATGTTTGTTTGATGAGGGTTGGGTAAGCAGGAGACACTGAACTATGATTGATACATGTGTAAATGGTTGAAAAAGTGTTTAAAGGCTAAAAAAAGTTCGAAAGTTCATTAATTTGAACTGTTTTCAGAATCGAAAGGTCAGCGTACTTCATAAACAGATCAACCAAGGCCATTAATTTGGACTTGGTAGACTGAACAGTTGACCAAGGTCATTAACTTGGACTTGGTTAACTGGGTGTGTCAGTGAACAATCTAAAATGTTAAAAAATCAAAAAGTTTGAAAGATATTGTCTAATTCCGCTCCTAAGTGCATTAAAATGTTGATTTCGCTCCTAGCTGCTTTGTTGACTGATTCTGCTCGTAGCTTCAAAGCTGATTTCGCTCGAGAGACACATTGGACCATTATGAGCGGAATCAGACCACCTATAAAAGGCCACTTGATTCCGCTCCTAAGTCACTTTTCCTGATTTCGCCCAAACAGTTTCTCTCTCCGGCGATTAGAGCGAAACCCCAAACCTTCGTGTTCTAAACGAATTGCTGCCCAAATTTAGTCAGATCTTGTGATTGTTGTTGGCAATATCATTTAGTAAACATGGGCAAGGTAGATTGTGACCCGATTTGACCTAGATCTACTTGTTTTCATAACTGTCGGCATCTGTTATGAACAAAACCTAGGTTTAGGGTCTTTAACTGTTAAAACTGAACAATAAATTGAACATGTGTTGTCGGAATGTGATGTATGTCATGATTTGAGTCTTGATTGTTCAAGATTTAGGGTTAATTCATGTTTGATGATGAGTGGTTGTTACAGACTTAGATCTAGGATGTTTCAGAGGGCAAAATTGAAATCAAAACATAACCCTTTGATCGGAATTCTTTTTTTAACATGTTAATGATTTCGATTTCATGATTTGATTGGTTTAATGAGTCTGTTTATGATTCCGCTTGTAATCGACATTGAATGTTGATTCCGCTCCAAAGAGGATAATATGATTCCGCCCCAATTGCATGTTATGATTCTGTCTCAAATGAAGTTTCTGATTTCGCTTCTAAGTTGCAAACTGATTCCGCTTCTATGTGTTTATTCTAATTCCGCTTCTAAGTACCAACTTGATTTCGCTTCTATGTGTTTGTGCTTATTTCGCTTCTAACAGCACTTAGTTGATTTCGCTTCTAAATGTCTTGGATGATTTCGCTTGTAGATGTTTTATGTTGAGTTTTTTCTAAGTATGTGATTCATGTTGTGGTTTAATGATTTGCAGGGTTCAAACGTTATATTTGATCCACTTCACAACAGTTTTTGTGACCTTGATGTGAAGAAAAATACAGAATTGGCCAAATTCAGCAGTATTCTGGAGTTCATGGGTCGAGTACCAATTCAAAAAGCTTTGACCGATCAACGTCCTTTATACAAGTCACACATTAAACGTTTCTGGAAGCATTCAACGTATGATGAAGCAAACACAGCAATTCATTCAATTGTGAAGGTGCATAATGAAAAGAAGGAAATTGCTGTTACTAAGGCACTCATTCGTGAGGTTGTGAATTTTTCGGACGATGAAAACTCGCCAACAAAATTTCCAGAACGAATGGTCAAGGGTTGTATGCTCAGGATGGGATATGTGGGTGCATTAAACGTTGGAAATTATTTGAAGTCAAAATTTCAGAAACCTTACAAGTTTATTGTTCATTGTGTATTAATGTCACTTAGTCATACCAAGGGAGGGTACGATACCATGCGTGACTACCAGATGAACATGGTCACTGCATTGGTTCTGAACAAAAAGTATAACTTCTCGCACATTGTTTTTCACTACATGGCTGAGAACATTACAACGAAAAGCCGGACTTGGACTTATCCAAGATTCATGCAGATGTTGATCGATCATGCATATCCAGAGATTGAACGTGATTTGAAGAATGATTTGTTAGTTCAGTCACACATGAGCAACGATTCTCTCAAGCAGCTTGCAAGATATCACCCAAACCATCCAGAACGAAAGATAGTTATTGAATTCTTCGGATATATAAAAGATGTGAACTATGTTGATCCTGATCTAGTTAATCACCAAAACTGGAGAAATGAAGAAGAAATGAAGGAAGCAGCTTACGTTGATGAGCTTAAGACTCTTGAGGAGTTCAAAACCACACGTAATGATTGGTTTGTCAAAGAAACGAGGAGAAGAGGCAAAAAGGCCACCCCTAAATCACAGGAGAGTGAGGGGTCATCGTCGCAGCCAAAGAAGAAACAAAAGAAAGTGGCTAAGACGTTATTGATTGATGAGCCGGAGGTTGAAGAGCCGGTTGTTACTGCGGAAGAAGATCCGTATGCTGATATTGATCAAGTGATGTTAAATGTTGATGATTTAGTGTCTGAGCAAGCAGCTAATGTGGAAGCTGAGAAAGAGAAAGTTCTTGATGATGTCGAAGGTGATGATGTCAATAAAAGTACAACAAGTTCTTCGAGTTCTTCTGATGAAGAAATAGATGAGACTGAACGTCTAAGAAGAATTCAAGAAGCTACAGAGAAAGAGAAAAAATTAAGGAAGAGGAAGAGACAAGAGAAAGATGATGCTGCTTATGTCCCATCACCTGAACACGTTTCTGAATCTCAATCACCTTCAAGTGGTAAAAAGAAAGCAGGTGCAAGAAAAAGGAGTGTATCTCCGAAAATTAAGTTACCACGAAGATTACAAAGCCGAAGATTGTTCTGAAAAAGAAGTCGGCCAAAGAACCCAGTAAACTACAAACACCACCACATGAGTCTACACCACATCAATCACCAATTCAATCACCACCACATCAATCACCTCCACGACAACCTTCACCACCAAAACAACCTACACCACCGAGACAACCTTCACCATTACATCTTTCACCACTACATCTCTCACCACCACAACAACATACCTTATTCACATATCAAGAAATATTTCAAACACCACCACTCACTCAAATTCAACTAACTCCTGGTTCTTCTGGCCACAAGGGTCTTCATATTCCTCCGGATAATCTTGAAGATATTGGAGATTTTGGTTTTGCAAATGATGAACAAGTAAAGAAGTTAGAAAAGAAGATGGATGATGTGTTGAATGAAAACAAAATAGTTGCAGCTGAAAGCAAGAAAGTTGCTGAACATGAAAAGATTCTCGAAATGCGCATAAAGAAATTAGAGTCTGACAACAAGTCTTTGTTAAAGAAGATTGATACAGGTCAGACTGAGATTGATTTCCTGAAGGTGCGAGTGGCTGAACTTGAAGAAGAAAAGGCTCGCAGAGATGAGCAGAACAAGTATTTCAAGATGAAAAACAAAGAGCTCGAGGCTGCGAAAACATTGAAAGAGCACGAGTTCTACATGTTGAACAAAGTTGTTGACACTATGCTTGGAACGTCGATTGAGCAAAGATTCGAAGAAATACAAGTTGAAGAGCTTAGGGCTAAACGCCAAGCTGAGATTGATGAACAGTTGAAAGATAAGGGAAGGGGTGCTGAAAGCAGTGTGGCAAGTGTTCCATCCTTAGTAATTGAAAATCCAGTTCCTATATCTTCCGTATCAGCAATTTTTGAAGAACCTGTAACACTGGAAGATCTTGTTGCTGATGACGATGAAGAAGCTGATGAGGAGGAGGACGATGAAGAGGGTGATGAAGAAGAGGATGATGACGATGATGAAAAAGTTTTCTCTGCTAGCAGTCATGGTTCCGATGATGTCAATGACGATGATGATGATCAGGGTGGTATGGGAATGAAAGTGACTGAAGCTTCCAGTGAAAGATCTGTTGATGATTTTCTGAATGATACTGTGAATGAAGAGACAGGGGGAGCTGAAGGAAAGGGGGAGCATGGTGATGACCAGAATGTTGAACATGTTGAAAAGTTAATCTTGAGATTAGACACTGATATGGAGGAAGGTGAACACAGACATACGTATTCATTGGAGGAGATTAAAGAAATGACACGTATGGTGGATCCTAACTTCAAATTTGATTTTGAGGAAGAATTAAATGCATTCGACATCAACCACCAACCTGAATACGAGTATAAGTATGTAGAGGATGCTGATATGTACGACTGGGTTGAGGTTGAGGATTGCACAGATGATGAGAGTGTAAGTGAAGATACTTCTCAGTATCCTACGCTGATGGAGTTCTTTACTGAAGAGAATAGAGATGAGTTAAGAAGGAAAGTAGCTGAAATCTTAAAAGACAAAAATTTCGATGGTACTCCGAAGGATATGCAGAAGGAAGAACGGCAAAAGTGGTTTAAAGATAGTCACGAGAGAAAATTCAAAAGGCCGTTGAAGTATTATCAAAGAGATCGAAGCATTTCACTTGGTGACATCATTAGCTGGGGTTTCCTGCCTCATGTTAATGCATATGCGATCAGCAGAGAATTTGGAGTGCAGTACTTTGAACGTCTATATGATATAATGTCATTACCATGGTGGGATGTTGAGGAGCTGTCGAAAGTAAGAACTTTAGGGTATCCAGTACGCAAGAATGATGTCGCGATGTGGGGATACATAAAGTTTGAATCGTTGAAAGATTTCCGACACTGGAAGCCGCATTACCCAAAGAGAGTGCAGAGGGTAGATCCGATGACAGGGGTTGAAGAAACTATCCTTAACGTGAAAAAGCCAAGAACGATGAAGACTATACCAGTGCCATCAATAGAGCAGGAGTTTCACAAAGGCTTCATGGGCTGGGTTTATAGTTGTATTTCTACTGAAGCAGTGATCACGTATAGAGCTGGGAACGAAATACGAGAGATATATGTTTATGACCCGATGTGGTTAGTGAATTGCTCAGCAAAAGATATTGAATGTTTATTCATCAACAAGATTCACTATCAGACTGAAGATAAAGAGCAAGCGTTGCAGTTTCAAAGAGTTGCTACTCTTTGCTTTCGGAAAGGCATAAATTCTGAAAGTAAATGGAAATCAACCTGGTGGTCACTTGAGGAGAAAGTCAAAAGGAAAGCTGAACGTGAAAGCAAGAAGCTGGAAGCAAACAGAGGTAAATGGATGAAACAATAGGCCGAAGAGGATAAGAGAAAGAAAAAAGAGAATGACAGAGTGAGGAATTTGCTTAGGAGGAAGCCTAAGTCAAGGGAGGAAACGTTCAAGTCACTCTGAAGACCCGAAGACAAGACTGAAGACTCCGGCTGTATCCAAGGGGGAGTTTGTTGGTGCACGAATGTCTAAAGCCTACGTCTTAGTCTTAGACAAGCTTGTATAGGGTCTAGGGGTCAAATATTTAAGTTTTGTATAGTATAGGGGCTGTTTTGTAAATGTTGTGTTGTTAAGGGCTGATTCCGCTCGAAATGACATTGTGTCATTTGGAGCGAAATCAGAACTTGCTGATTCCACCTGAAATGACACAATGTCATTAGGAGCGAAATCAGCTCCCCTATATATAGTGGTCTTGTTTTCTCATTTTGAACTGAATGTCGAACGTGTAGCCGAACTACTGCCGAATTTTTCTGAGAAGTATTAATGAGAAAACGTGTTTAAAGTGATCTGCATTCTATTTCTACTCCATTCTCTTTGATTCAAGCTGTTTGTGTATTTCCGCTGCATAAACAGTGGTGTTTATCTCTGATTGACTCATTTGATCGTCAATAACGACCCTACATTATTGTATTACCCTAGTTTCGTTATCTAAATCACCAACAAATCTCTACACATAAACGATAACCATCGTCTTGTAAAGTACTTCTTAAAAATCTCGCTATGAAGATAGAAAGATCTAAGTCTGTACTTCAAATATCCTATCGGGATCTAACTATGAAGATAGATAGATCCTATAAGGATTTGGATAATCGTCGAGTTTGCATAATCGGAATAATACACATAAAAGCACTTAGTAAACACATATATGCCATACATTTGAAAATAAATCGGTTACACATATGAATCACCCCAAAACATTTGAAAATGTAAAAGAGGGGAACTATGCACTCACTTGGGATTTCGTATTGTTCTTGTTCAAATGATATATCAAAGCTCAAAAGATCAAGAGTTCAAGTGTTGAAGTGGTTCCTAGTGTATTGGATACTATGTTAGTGTAACAGGACATAGATCGAGGAATTGGATAGAATGGGGTATTGTAAACCAAATGAGTGTTGGAACTCATATGAAATGGTTTAACAAAGCCTACATTCTGATTTGGAATGAAACCTAAGTGCTTTTGACCCATTATGACCCTTTAAGGCAGTTTACGCTACTTTAACGTGTCATTTACGTAAAAATGCATTCGGATGGTCAAACTAGTCCTATGGTCTTATATGCCTAAACATGTTTAATAATGTTGCAATATCAGTTTAGGTGTCAAAATTTAGGTTAGATATGCTTAGATTGAATTTATGCATAAAAAGGGCATTTTGGTCATTTTCCTAAGGCATATAAACTACCTATCATATAACTAACCAAACGAAGTGACCATAAGGTATCACCTCTGGAGGTTATTCCCTATACAACTATGGTCACAAAATATGTTTGGTCAGATCCTAATGATCGACCAAACGGCTCGGGTTCGAAAGTCTAAGCGATTGTCGAGACCGCTTAACTTACGACCCTAAATAAGCACTAAACTAGAAGTGACGAGTTAAACATGTTAAAACATGTTTAACTAAGTTAGAAAACTGATTTGGTATCAAAACTGTCACACCCTGACTTTTGCGGAAGCGTGATTATTGGTGTGACTTTCTTAATACCACAGCATTCAATCATAACAACGCTATATGATAAAAACCATAAGATGTTCATCCATAAAATTTAGTTTGAAAATAACACAACATAATTGTCTGAAACGTTGACACCAAATTCAAGATACAACCACAACATGTTTAAATGAGTTCACAAAGACTCAACAAGAAACCT
This sequence comes from Helianthus annuus, assembly GCF_002127325.2. Classification (NCBI taxonomy): domain Eukaryota; kingdom Viridiplantae; phylum Streptophyta; class Magnoliopsida; order Asterales; family Asteraceae; genus Helianthus; species Helianthus annuus. The sequence continues at coordinate 113,936,638 of NC_035446.2, forward strand.
TAATAAAACTGAGTTTAGAAACATGTATCCCGTCCAGGAATAAGATACATCTCCTAAACCCTACGACCACTGATGACATCCTTTATTCATGATGCAGCTTGAAAACATGCAAACACCTGCCAAATCCACTTAGTTCCCTAAAATACATGTAGTTTGAAAACATCAACAAAAGTTGAGCGAGTTCATGTGTTCCGTATGTTTAAACCTTTGTAAACAGTGTATGTATATATGTTTGTAAATCCCGGTATGAAAGCAAACAAGGAAAAGATCACCAATGGTTTGCAAGGCCACAGATATGTGTGACGGTGTAGGAAGACTCAAACCTAGCAAATTTGTACCGGGCTTCCGGCTGGAAGACATAGTCACCCTATGGGCCACCCTGGTCCTCATGGGTGTGGGCTCGCTACACCCAAATAGATCTATCACTCATGCCCCTCGGTCCGTATACGAGGATTAATGGTCTCAAGTATCCGCCTACCCATTCACATGATCTATGGTTCTTTCCTAGGCTAACCATACCAATTGTATTTGTATGTAATCCTTTTGTGACATGTATTTCACTCCCGAAGTTAATAAACAAAACAATTTAAAGAAAGGGGGACATGAACTCACAGTCTTGCGTCTTCAGAATCGTAACTCAAATCTCTTCAGCAAACACGACTACCTACAATGTACTAACGTCTATTAGACGAACGGGTCGTGCCTTGACTTAGAGTTAACATTTTTGATATCTTTCCAATATAATTATTTTCAAAATAATTAATATTTCAACTTAAATTATATTTATAATTTTTTTTGGAATAATTGTTAACCAATATTCTTGTAATAATACTTCTCAAGTATTTATTTTCGTATTTCCTTCCCAAGGATGGGGGTATCTCATACATGCATATTTGTATTCTTGTATTTGTAATTCCAAAATAATATATTTTTAAGTCTAACTTAGAAAATATATTTAAACTTATTTTGTCCAAAAATAATGTATTTCAAGAAAATATATATTTTTCTCAAAAATCAAATATCTTCCAAATATTCTAGGAAAATATATTTTAACTTCCTAAAAATAATATATTTTCTCCTTGTCGAAAATACGACATATCTTGGTAATATTTACAAAAATCATATTTTCATCACTTATATCCTAAATAATATTTACCAAAAATATATTTATAACGGTATTTTCCAGAATATTTTGTAAGTTACGTTCTTGCGTTCGGTTTCACAATATTAAATGTGTAACTTATATATTTATTCCTTGTGAGTTTTTGGTAATATTTTGGATGGTAAATTCTTGGTATTTTGTTAAGTTATATTACTTTAAATCCTAAAATAATATAACTAATACACAAAGTATACAAATAATCACACAGAATGTGTCTTTAATGAAAATATATATTCTAAATACATATTTATCCATTTTTATTTATAGCAACCAACCTCCAATACTTGTATTTTTGTAACAAAATCTATGGCAAAGTTTATATTGAAAACCATAGTTAAAACACACTTGTAAATGTTTGTTTAGAAAATATTTGTCTAAGTGTTTATATTTTTAGAAAATTTTGCCATAGTTTCCCCTAAAAATGGAGGTGTCCATGCTATCAAAGCATATCATTTTCTTTTCAAAATCATCACAAACAATCAACAATCAATCTACACTTACCAAGTGTCAAAACAATGCTATCTACATAATAATCATGAACTTGAACTTTCATAAAAACTTGTAGTAACTTGGTAGTGTGTTTAGTAGATTTAGTTACCCTTTAAAGTGTGTTTATTTCTTTAAAAATCCCATTCTTAAAGGATTTCGCTGTTTACAACTTACTAGATGATTTTTCCAAAAATCATTCTTTTGAATTTTTCTTGTTTCACAAGTGTTTATACACTTGTTTTACCACAAAAATAGTGTATGTTTATGTAAAAACCAAATCTATGTGAATCTTGTTATTTAACTTGGTTTCTTTGGAAAACTATTTTTGAAATCATCCAAGTTTATGTCTAGTAAGCATGTTACACACTACATCATTCACAAAATTATTTTCATTTTTCAAGTTCATGAAAACATAAAGCATGATAATCTTGGTCTTTTACAAGATCATCCCCTTAGCTTACTAGATCATGTGTTTAATCACAATCTAGTATGTTCCTTATGATGTCTAACATCACTAACACAAATCATCAATCATCAAGAAGCAAATCAACACAAATCAACATGTATTCATATGGTATTTAAGCTTATGTTGAAGTTTCATGAATATGTTCTTTAGTCTTCATCAAGATTAACAATGTTCATCATCTATTAACCATCAAAATATGAAGTAACAAGAGATCATAAGGGCCTTACTACTAGCTCTATGGCTAGGGATGAACACAAGATGTTGAAGATGACAAATGGGTTGGATAATAGCAAATGGGAGAGGTCCTTCAAGATCCAAGACCACCAAGATTCTTTGTATGGCTCCTTACACCTTCAGGGCACTTGGAAATGGATGAGAATGAAATGGAAATGATGATGGTTTGTGGTTGGGGGTTCGGCCGAGAAGAAGAAGGGAGGGAGGACGGAGAGTAGTGGGTGTTGTGTGTGTGAGATAATGAGGCCTTGATCTTGTGGTTTATACTTATAATCATGTTTAAGAAATATCCAATGTGTAATGTGTCTTTAGTAGTACATACAAGATCTATTAGTGAATCAACTAGGATCAAGAAAGATCAAGGTAGTGGGCCACCTAGTGACCGTGCACAACCATGGGGGGGGTATTGGTTGGGTTTTAATGGTAAGTTAGGTTATTAGTTGAAATCTAAGTGTAATGGTTAGTGTTTAGGTGTATGATGTGTTATATAGTGTGTTAGGGTGTTCGGGGATCATAACTAGCTCAGAAACATTAAAACAATGCTTCTAGTAAAATTTTGGGTGTTTCGGGTAGTGTCCGGTTGTTTGGTTAGATACCGGTTCGTTAAAGTGTCAAACCACTCCGTTTAGTGTTCTTTATGTACCCTTTTGTGAGACTTTTAATTCCCGACACTTAGGAAAGCATTCAGGACCATTTTATCATATTTTTACATGTTACTAGCTTGCTAAAAAGCTAATTTTTGCTGGAAAATGCTGAATTCAGCACTTTGAGTGGATTTTAGGCACTTTCCAGCACTTAAACTATCACCTAGTGAAGCAGTTTTATGGTCCTTACTTCCCTACACACCATACTAGTGTAGTACCTTGCCCCTGGCCTATACTGGGTCTCAAAACACTGTTTGTCTATGTACTGAACATTGTCAGCATTCTTCGGAGTTGTCCGCTAACTGTGCTAACCATGCTTTGTGCATTGTTTATGTCTCTAAAGTTTGTATGTAAAAATGATGTGACAGTATGAAATGTGATGCACATGTAAGTATGATACAGAAATCAGAAGGCAGTCGTTTGTAATTCAGCACAGTCATTAAGCACTAATCATGGTTAATTAAATTGTACGGATACCTGGATTTTTGACAGTTGTCACATTCTCCCCCTGTTAAGAAAATTTCGTCCCGAAATTATAGTTCTGCTACTAGCTGCAGGGGTCTTGGGGAAAAAATGTGGGTATTTTGCTTTCATGCTATCCTCACGCTCCCAATGAATTCTGGGCCGTGACGCTCGTTCCAACGAACCTTGACGAGTTTAACACTACTCCTTCGCGTCTTGTTAACCTTCTAATCAGTAACCTCAACAGGTTCTTTAGTAAAGTGGAGTGTGTCATCAATGTGGACTTCATCGGTAGGAATGACAACTGTTTCTTGAGTTGGACTCTTTTTCAAATTGGATACCTGAAATGTATCATGAACTCCATTCAGTTCTGCGGGTAGATCCAAAATGTAAGCTACAAGACCAATCCTTTCCAGGATTTTGAACGGTCCAATGTATCTTGGGTTCAACTTCCCACGCTTCCCAAAGCATGCTACACCCTTCCAAGGTGAAACCTTTAACAAAACCATATCTCCCACTTGAAACTCCAAAGGTTTCCTCCTTTGGTCCGCATAGCTCTTTTGTCGATCACGAGCCGCCTTGATGCGCTCTCGGATCTGAATAATCTTGTCTGTCATCTCTTGAACCAATTCGTGACCAACAAGCTGCCTATCACCCGCGTCTGCCCAGCATAACGGTGATCGACACTTGCGTCCGTAAAGAGCTTCAAAGGGTGCAGCTTGAATGCTTGCGTGATAACTGTTGTTGTATGAGAATTCAACCAAAGGTAGATGAGTGTCCCAACTGCCACCCAAATCCATTACGCAAGCTCGCAACATATCTTCTAGCGTCTGAATCGTCCGTTCACTCTGGTCGTCTATCTGTGGGTGAAATGCCGTACTCAGATTCAGCTGAGAACCAAATGCTTCTTGGAAGGATTGCCAAATCCTTGACACAAATCTTCCGTCTCTATTGGAAATAATTGAGATAGGCACTCCATGTCGTGCAACTATCTCTCTAAGGTACAGCTCGGCAAGCTTACTAGTGTTGTCTTTTTCCTTGATTGGCAAAAAGTGTGCAGATTTCGTCAGACGGTCCACGATTACCCAAATCATGTCATGACCTCTGGGTGCTTTTGGTAACTTCGTTACGAAATCCATTGAAATCCGCTCCCATTTCCTCATTGGTATTTCGGGTTGTTGCAGAAGACCTGAAGGCTTCTGATATTCGGCCTTTACCTTGGCACAAGTCAAACATTTGCCAACACACGTTGCAACATCACCTTTTAATCTCGGCCACCAGTAGAAATGCTTTAAATCTTGGTACATCTTATTCGATCCTGGATGGATCGAGTACCTTGACTTGTGAGCTTCATCGAAAATTACTTCTCTCAGACCACCAAAGAGGGGTACCCAAATTCTTCCCATGAAACACAACGTTCCTTCCTTATTGGGTACTAACTGCTTCTCCATCCCATGGAGATATTCATCTTCAAGATTCTTTTCCTTAAGAGCTTCTCTCTGCGCGGCACGAATACATGACGAGAGGTCCATCTGAATAGTCATTTCCAAAGCCCTAACCCTTATTGGCTTAATCCTTTCTTTCCGACTCAAGGCGTCTGCTACCACATTCGCCTTCCCTGGGGGATACTTGATTTCACAATCATAATCGTTTAACAACTCAACCCATCGTCTCTGTCTCATGTAAGCTCTTTCTGATCGAATATATGCTGCAGGCTCTTGTGATCAGTAAAGATCATACAGCGGTACCATACAAGTAATGTTGCCAGATCTTTAAAGCAAACACCACAGCACCTAATTCCAAATCATGCGTGGTGTAGTTCTTCTCATGAACCTTCAACTGGCGCGAAGCATAGGCTATAACCTTATGTCGCTGCATCAGCACACAGCCTTAATCTTGACGCGATGTTAGTGTATACGTCTATAGCTTCCGTCAGTATTTAGTCATATTTTGTATGTTTTATGTAACTGAATGTTATTATGTATGTAGAATGTATGACACCTCAGGGAATGGTTTTGTATTGTAAAGATGATGTCCGTCGGCTGACATGTGTCATCCGGTCGGATGGCCATCCGACCGGATAGTCATCCGAACGGATGGCCATCCGACCGGATAGTCATCCGAGCGGTCTTCCACTCGGTCGGACAACATCTATCTCATTCCTGAGTTGCCTATAAATACCCCATAAGGGTATGTCATTTAGAACTTTTGCATCTCTAGATCTGCTGACACCTTCGTGTACTCTGTCATCGTCAGACTTTCTTCTAGCTCTTTTACTTTCACAATATCTTAATAGAAAGATTCAGGCAGTGTTTAAACGTTGAATTGCGTGTCGTATTTCTATGACTTGATCCAAAGGATTCCGCACTTTGCTCAAGATCGGTTCATCTACGTTTGCATCAATCAGATCCAGTACAAACAGGACCTACAAGTGGTATCAGAGCATCCAGGGAGCTGAATCGAGATCTACGACAACGAATTCACCGGAATTCGAGCTTCTTCTTGCCGATCAGAGTCAAATTTCACCGGAAATTTGACATATTCTTCTGCCTTCTACTCATTTCTTACATTGTTTTTCAATTTGTCACCATAAAATCAGAAAAACATAAAATTGGATGTGAATCTACGGTTAAAATTTGATAAAACTGATATAAATCGATTCGCAATCAATCAAAGTATAATCCTACCAAGTTTCATTATCAAATTCAATCAAAAACTAGATCAAATTCATCAAAAACCATGTTGAACTGTTCAAGTTTGCTGACGTCATTCACTCGCTCGGACAGCTGTCCGAACGGATTGGACTAGAAAGTACCTATTAGTTGTTTGCTGACATCATCAGTGTTACTCGCTCGGATAGCCATCCGAGTAGTGTGAATTTGATTGTTCAAGATTATCAGCTTATTTCATCATCCCACCCAGTCGGACAGCAATCCGATCGGATTGGATTTGGAAGTTTTTGTTTTCATAGATAACCTGTCAACCGGTCGGATTACCATCTGAGCGGTGAAAGGTTGAAAGTTAAACTTTTCAAAGTTTAAGTGTGTCACCCGAAGGAACGAACACCCGATTGGATCACCATCCGATCGGATAACCCTTTTTCAAAGTACAGTTGATTACTTGTGTCATTCGTTCGGATTATGACTCGACCGGATAACCATTCGATCAAGGTGCTTTTGGTTGAAATCTTTGAAACTTGTGAAAATTTTCTAAGTGTTTGTAAATTGTTTCAGGTATTCTAAAATGGGAGACGATTTTCTCAATCCTTTCAGTGACGTATTTCCTTACACCAGCAACACAAGAGAAAGCACGACAAGCAACACAAATGAAACGGCTCCGAACCCTAGTCCTAAAAAGACCTTTGTTGACTCTCTGAGCGTTGATAACGCCTATGGCACCTACAACAAACCACCCAAGCTGATGGCCATAGAAGAATATAACATATGGGCTCCTAGGTTTGAAGATTGGCTAAAAGCGTTCGCCTACCCGAGTTGGAAATGCTTGAAGAGCGGATTTAACCTTGGAAGAAGTGACTATGAGAACTTAGTCGAAAATGACCAAGAAAGTTTCATTGCTGAGCAAAAATATATCGCATTACTTCACCTATCAGTAAGGGATGATATCATATCTCTAATCGATTATAAAGACGCTACAAGATTGACTGCGGCAATATCCAAGGGGGAGTCTGTTGGTGCAGTAATGTATATCGCATCCGTCAATGCAGATCGTAGAAGAAACTGAAGAAATCAAGGCTTTATTATTCATAATGTAGTAAAAAGGGCAAGGTGGCAATCTTGTAAATAAGGAGAAATCCTTATACCTTGTGCCTATAAATAGAAGTCTTAGGGTTAGCTTTAGGGACTTTTGCAACTTCTACAACTTGGAGAGCTTAGATCCTAGAGAGAGAGTCTAGAGAGAGAAAGTGCAAAAGGTGATTCACGTGATTGTACGATTTCAGATCTTGAATAGAATCACAGATTTAGTACGTTCTTGTGTTCGGTCCATGCACGTGAATGGATTCCGCACGTCACACGTGTCGATACGCAATCATTACGGAGTCGAAAATCGGTCCTACACGCGAGGCGTTGCAATATACCACGAAGTCATCAGTGCCTTCGGGTAGGATAGGATAGGTGCGTCGCAAAGCTTGTTCTTCAACGACTGAAAAGCTTCTTCTTGTTTATCTCCCCATTCGTACTTCTTGTCCTTTTGCGTAAGGGAGGTCAAAGGTTGAGCGATTTTCGAAAAATCCTCAATGAATCTGCGGTAATAACCAGCCAAACCTAGGAACTGACGTATCTCGGTTGGCGTCTTCGGAGTCTCCCAATTCTTGATCGCCTCGATCTTTGTGGGATCCACATGAATTCCATCTCCGTTCACCATGTGACCAAGGAACTGAACCTCACGCAACCAGAACTCGCACTTCGAGAACTTCGCGTACAATTTCTCTTCCTTGAGCAGCTCTAAGATAGCTCTTAGATGTTGCTCATGTTCTTCCTTCATCTTTGAATAAATCAAAATATCGTCAATAAACACGATCACAAATTTATCGAGATACGGCTTGCAGACTCTATTCATCAAACCCATAAACACTGCTGGCACGTTTGTTAACCCAAACGGCATAACCAGGAACTCGTAATGTCCATATCGAGTTCTGAAGGCAGTCTTCGGAATACTCTCCTCTTGAATTCTTAACTGGTGATAACCTGATCGAAGATCGATCTTGGAGTAAAAACTCGAACCTTGTAGTTGATCAAACAGGTCATCAATCCTTGGCAAAGGATACCGATTCTTAATGGTCAACTTGTTCAGCTCGCGGTAGTTGATACACATGCGGAAACTACCATCCTTCTTCTTAACAAACAGCACTGGAGCTCCCCAAGGCGAGAAGCTTGGTCTAATAAATCCCTTGTCCAATAGCTCCTAAAGTTGCGTCGACAACTCCTGCATTTCTGAAGGTGCAAGTCGATAGGGTGACTTAGCTACAGGTGCGATGCCTGGAACTAAATCAATGTGGAATTACACTTGTCGCTACGGCGACAATCCTAGCAAACCTTCTGGGAAGACTTCAGGATATTCCCTAACAACTGGGATATCTTCTAACTTTGGCTCAGCGGCTTCCTTGTCCACAATGTGTGCCAGGAAGGCGACACATCCTTTCTTCAAACAACTGATGATCCTTAGGGGCGTATCATGCTTCTCTCCATGCACTATAATCGTCTCTCCATTCGCCATCGGAATGCGAATGATCTTCTCGTGACATACGATCTCTGCTCGGTTGCTCGACAACCAATCCATTCTGACTACCACGTCAAAGCTTCCCAACTCGATGGGCAGAAGATCAAGCGAAAACTCGTGCTCTCCCAGTTCTATCACGCAACCTCTAATGACTTCATTTGCTTCTACTAGGTTTCCATTGGCTAGTTATATCGAGTACGGAATATCTAGCTTTCTAGCTACCAACCCAAGCATATTCTTAAATTCTAGGGATACAAAACTATAATCGGTAATATATATTTCTACATGTCATGAATGTAGCCCTTTGAACAAATTGTTCAAAAAAAAGACTTTACATTTATATTAAACTAGCTTAGAATCCCGTATATTACACGATTTAAATAAATGTAATGTTATATAATTTGTAGTATAAAAATTATGTCTTTAAAAACATGTGTATTACATGGTTAAATAAACCATATACTATACATGTTAAATAGAATATAATGTCATTTATTAACACACACAATATCAAAGATATGGGTAAGGTTATTGTAAAAAACACCAAAAGTGTGAGAAAGATAAGAAAGAATCTCAGACATTAGATTTAAATTAATTGAAAAGGGTAAACAAGTAATTTTATCATTAATTCAATTAATTAAAAACTTCCCATAACCGCCACCTTAATTATAGGAAGTATATAACACCATTCAACAAATATATAACACCATTCAGTAAGTATATAACACCATTCAGCAAGTATATAACACCATTCAACATTCAACAAGTATATAACAACATTCAGTAAGTATATAACACCATTCAGCAAGTATATAACACCATTCAGTAAGTATATAAACCATTCAACAACTATATAACACCATTCAGCAAGTATATAACACCATTCATTGACTAAACATCTGATCAAAACATATTTTTTTCTCTATATAAGTATAGCAATATGGTACTCATATTAAAGATAAAAAAACGCTCGTTATTATGGTGTAATTTTTTTTAAAGTTACGTATAAAAAGTTATTGACGTTTAAAAAAGACAGGGGAAGTTACATGTGCATTACCTAATTTCTAGTGGGTTTAAAAGACTATATTGCCCCTAGATATTTCAAATCAGTTCAAATTAATGAAAATATTTTACAATTTGATCCCTATTGATCTCAACCATTAGATCAAAAGATCTAATGGCTGAGATTCTTTCTTACCCTTCTCACACTTTAGGTCTTTTTTACAGGATCCTCTACCTCAAAGATATATCATTAAAAACAAACTTTGAATATCATTTTAACACGGTTGGCTTAAATTGAAATTACAAATATTTAGATATATTAATACATATAAAAAATTAAGGACCGAAATTTGGAATTCTTTTAACACCGTCTATTTTTTAAGAGGGAATTACAAGTTTTGTACTTTATCTATATACCAAATTTCATGTGGTGCCCTTTACCTTTAAAATTGATGAGATTTGTACTTTGTGTTTTCAAAACTTGCACGTTACGTCCTTTAAGTATAACTCGGATAATTTTTTCTGTTAAATTAGATCGTGTGCATGTTATATGATAGTAGATCCGTCTTTTCAATTGTGCACTCCATTTTCAACAAAATTTCACCCCTCTCTATCCTGGTTGCCACCACCTACACCACCAGACTTTTATACGGAAAATAATAATAAAAAAAACTCACATGTTTTTAGAATTTCATGGATTATGCAACCAGAAGAAATAACTTCTATAAGAAACAAGATAACGAATGAATTTACTAGAAACATGTCTCAGATAATGAGTAAATACAAATTTTGTCCTTTATGTTAGCACTCTTTCGGGCGGTGTCATTTGACACAAAAGTTGACGAGTTTTGTACTTAACGTTTCAATATCTTGCACGTTATGTATTTTAGCCCTAACCCGGATAGATTTTATGGTTAAATATGGTCATTGCCTTGCACATGAGGGCGTTCATGTCATTTCACCTTCCTATGGGCTATTTTGTAAATTATTTTTATTCAGGGATACAAAACTAAAAAAAATGAAATATAAAAACTTCCTTTTTCACCACCCACCCTCCCCCTCCCCTGCCTCTATCTTTCTCTCTCTAATGATGGCTTCTACAACCACTTTCACCACCTACCCATAAGCACCACCTTCTGCCACCATCTTCTACCACTGCCTTCTCCCACCCACCTGCTACCACCACCCAACAAGCACCGCCTACCACCACATTCACCCACCCATAAACACCACCTTCTACCACCCACTTACCTGTCACCACCACCCATAAAACACCACCTTCCATCACCTTCTCTCTACCCTCAGCCTTACCCTCTGACCTAGAATATGCCAGCTTCACCCTGTTTCCCCTCTCTGACCCTCAGACCTATTGCCGCCACACGATTTTCCAACGACTATTACAGTCGCCAAGATCAGACTCAATTTCATAAGAACATTGTGTTCTGACTCGATTTAAACTTAGACCCAGACTCAACCCAACCCCATTGTAGTCGTTTGATTGGAACCTGTCACACCCTGATTTCCCGGTGGGCCCGGACTTGGGGTTTACGCATGACGATTGGTAACAGATATTCACATATAGCACAGCAGAATTCTTTGGGATTATCAAATAATATTACAAAGTACAAGTGTCCGAAATGTTCAAAATAAATATATAGACGGAAAGTGTACTAAAAGATCCACATGCAGATCGAAAATATCAAAAATGAAATTAAGACTACTAGGCCTTGCGTGGAGTCACAAATTCCAATATGCATATACCGAGCAGCTCTAGCCTATTCCGTATTTGCTAACTTGCGCTTAGTTTTTTGAAAATACGTCAGCTTTCGCTGATAAATACAATTAACCGACACATTTTGAAAATCTTTTCAAAATCATTTTATACCATTTGGTATATCATTTTATAAATAACTTAGGACAAAGTGATATCTCTTGTTACCAGTATTACATGCTTGTCAATACATATGGGGCCCGGAACTAAACTCCGATACATGATTAACCGACACACCACTTTTCAATAAATAAAAAATTATAATAGCATTAGCGTCTATCAGGTGTATGCCTACACCCCGCGCTTAGGTCGTGGCCACATGCAATTAAGTGAGCCGTGGATATTCAAGACACGGTCGCATCAACCTCCAATGTTTAAGTTATCAAGCATAACGGATTGAAACAGGTTATTTGGATTTTGGACACCATTCGTCATTGATCCCATACCTGACCAAGCGGCTAATGCCGTATCCCTAGCTCGTATAGGGAAAATAGGCTAAGAGTATTTACCTGAGCTTATCTTTACAAATCAAAGATGTTTAAGCACAGCCGTAATCAAAACAACATAATTACAGGCGCAATGTACAGGCGCAATATACTGGAGAATCCTAATCTGGAATGGACTGAACTATGATCCGTTAAAATGTTAACGGGTCTTATTCAAGTCATAAGACTTGGACCGGTTAACTTACAATAAATAGGTACAGTTCGCTAGCTTAAGCGGACACTGGATAAAATGTGGTTTGCACCCTCACGTGTACTATGACTCAAATAATATGGGTCCAACAACCATACATTCTAATTAGAACTGATTTGGAAAGGTTTTGGTGTCACACCCCAACCGATGGCGGAAACATCGGGGCGCGGCACTGAGCGAAACAGATTGTCCAGAAGTTTCCATAACAATTATATTTACCAAATATTTTAAGTAACACGTCCCATACCGTGTCATATAAGATAATATAATTATTACAGTACAAATTTAGGCAAATTGTTCTGTTCCGACAACTCAGGTTTCATTAGTACAGACAACTATTTGTTGGTCTCTAAGACTCTTTCCTAGCCTTGATTTCCAAGCAAATAGACACCTTAAGCACCTGTCATATACGTTAAAATAAAAGTCAATACACATAATGTAAAGGCGAGCATTCAAGTTTGATAATAGCATATAGAGTTTGAAATAGTTTACGCATAACCAGCACGTACACTGAGTAAAACGAAGCTTGTTAGTTATCGATATGAACCTATCGATACCGATGACTGTGGGTTGACTGCCCAAGGCAGTTCGTAATACATGATCGCCACGTTAATCCATGCAAATAATTGTCCTTAACAACCCCCGAGTGAACGGGTGCTGAGTCCAAACTATAGTACTATCGTTGCTAAGGCGGGTAGACAGCATTCCATGTGTAAACATAACAAATAAGCATTCATTAAGTCACGTATAACATGCGGTAGCGGTTAGCGTTAAAAGTATTGCGTAGTGTGTTCGATGTGATTTTGTATAAGTAACATATGTAACACCTAAAAGTGCGTAAAGCAAAAAGGGATCGAGTATACTCACAGCGGTTGATGGATTGAAGGGAGCGCTAGAGAGCAGGGTTAGCCTGAACAGTTCGATAATATAACGATAAGTAACGCGTAAAACGAAACAAGTGTTGGTGAGTGGAATAGCTAGTCGATCGGATGGTAGTCCGATCGAATAGTTGGTCGTGCAAGTGATAGTGTGTTCAGACGGCTGTCCGGTCGGATGGCCGTTCGAGTGGATTGTTACTTCCTTTGGGAAGAATGTGTTTGTGTATGATGGCTTGACTTTTGAAGTTTTTGTTGTAGCATTTGAAAACATTGAAGTATCTCTACCTTTCAGGTCAGTCGATCGGACGGTCGTTCGATCGGCTGGTAACCCGATTGGTTGGGCACTTCAGTGAAAACAAGTTCGCAGAAGGGTGTCACTCGATCGGACAGCAGTTCGATCGGGTGGCATTCCTAGTGCATTGAACATGTTGAAAATTGTTTAAGTGTTGAAGTCTAATGGTCACACGTTCGAGCGGTTAACCCGATCGGATGGTAGTTCGATCGGACAACAACTCGTTCAACGATCAGACTTCAAATGTTGGTGAATAGTTTAAATGTGGGACCCAAGGTGCAAGCCGTTCGGATTACCCAGTCGTGCAGATTGGCTGTTCGATCAGGCATCGGTCCGATCGGTCGGCACCCCGTCCTGGTCGTCCGGTTCGTCTTACCCTTGGTTGTTTTGATTGTTTGTCGTTTTTATCGAGGTGTTGTGACAACGTGCAAAACAACAGTAACCTCGTCACTACTTGGTACTCCTGATCGGACAGGAACCACCTAAATCCGGTCAGTTAACCTTTCATGATGGTGTTCGATGTTTAACCCGAAATCGGCGAACCTCGTGGATAGAATCTAGATCTTGGGCCACACAACCACAAGGTTGAGGAGTAGGTCGGCACAAGCTCCGTTTCTATCAGTTTTGAAGGCATTGAGTGTAAAAGAGTTGAAAGAAAGTTGGAAAACCATCTCTCAATCCTTTTCTTTGGGAATATGTTTAGATCTATGAAAGATCTTTGTTTGTTTATGTGGAAATCGGTTAGATCCAAGTTGTTCTTGGTGGATTGAGTCCAAAACATGAAGTTCTTCAAGAACACATGATGACGTCATCCTAGAACACCTTGAATCTTGGTAATTTCAAGGTAAAAAGTTAAGATTCAAAAGATAGAAAGGTGTTGGAGTGCGTGTAGATTAAGGAAGTACAAGATTTTGGACGAGATCTTAACGGAATCGAGAGAAATCTGAAGAAAAGTGAGGAGAATGCGCTGGTCAGACGTCACTTGCCAAAAGTGGAAAGAATGAAAGTGACATGGGGTATTTATAGGGTTACCCAAAGAGGAAAGGGCTGATCGATCGGCCAGGCAGCTCGATCGAACAGCCTGTTCGATCGGACGGCAGTCTGAGCGGACGGCCGGTCGATCGGCTGGTTGTGTCACACCCCCAAAATCCACCTGCGGAGTATCACCGCTTGGGAGCGTGACTGACCAGGATCAAGCCACCAATCATACAGAACATTGTATAAAGTAATAGTAAACACATTATAATCCAAACCATTTCCATATGAAAGGTGTTTCCAAAACATAAGTAAGTTAACATTGTTTAGCGGAAGCGTATTATTGTAAAACCCAAAGCAAATAAGTACCAAACAACAAAAGTGTTTAACAAGGTGATCACGATCCAAGCCCCACAACGACCAGCTCCTCCGTGTGCAAGCTCCAAGTACCTAACGATCTGCAAGGCATGTAACAGAATGATCAACAAACTAGTTGAGCGAGTTCACATAAAGAAAATGCGTAATAGTAAGTTCATTTGTAATAGGTGGCTCTACTGGGCCGTTTGTATATTTTACTGTGGTGGTGTTCCACGTTTTCCTGTGGTGGTGTTCCACGTTTTCCTGTGGTGGTGTTCCACGTTTTCCTGTGGTGGTGTTCCACGTTTTCCTGTGGTGGTGTTCCACGTTTTCCTGTGGTGGTGTTCCACGTTTTCCTGTGGTGGTGTTCCACGTTTTCCTGTGGTGGTGTTCCACGTTTTCCTGTGGTGGTGTTCCACGTTTTCCTGTGGTGGTGTTCCACGTTTTCCTGTGGTGGTGTTCCACGTTTTCCTAACCACTAGACTACTCGTAGCTATAGGTATCCTTCACAACCGAGGATAGTGATGTGGTAGTCTAGTCATAGTGTCAATAGAGTATCTAATCAACCTTTCAATCCCATTCCCAACACCCCGGGAACCCCATGCCTTGGTAAGAGTGTGAACTCACCTTGGTTTGCTCGGTATGCTAAATAAGTGCTCACAGTTAATTAATCACGTCCTATGTATACACGTATAGCAAATCAGTTCATGCTCGAAATGTTACGCATGCAATTAATTGGTTCACATAGCAGTCAATTTGCATATCGGCACAACACGTATTGTTTCACATCAAACCATCAGCTAGTGTACACGAATACCAATGTTAACATTCATCACTAATCATGGCATGCCAAATAAATCAAACATACATTCCAACATTAAAATATGTTCATAATTATATATCTTTCGATCCACCCTTATCTTTCGGTACATTAGTGATCTTTCGATACACAGTTATCACAGTTATCCTTCGGACCGAAAGTTATGTTTCGAACCAATGCCATCTTTCGACCAACTGTCATCTTTCGGTCAACTTAATTATGTTTCGGTCAATGCTATCCTTCGGTCAATGCTCCTATGGTTCGGTCAAAGCTATCCTTCGGTCAACACTACTATGGTTCGACTAACAAGCATCTTTCGACCACAACTATGTTTCGAGTAGCAATATCTTTCGACAATTAACAGTTACGTTTGATCACAATCAGTTACGGATATCATGCAGTCAATTACAGAAACAGAAACCCTAATCATCTACAGCCGTCATCATCATTAACAAGCACATTTCATATATTCAATCTCAAGAACCCTAACCGAAATCATGAACAATAACCATATTCATTCGGATTACTATCAAGGCATAACAACCTCATGTAAACTGATTTCATAATAACCCGATTTCACTAATATATCAACAAGTTATCAATCCGGAGCATACATCGTCACAGTAACATAACAAGCACCATTGAATCGATTTAAACTTATTATCATGCCATACAACTACAAGATCATCTTTATACGATTCCTATCATTCAACATACAATCAATTCGAGTCGTTCTTAATCAAAGCATGTAATAATAATAACATCATGTCATCAACGATGATAGTGAAACACTAACCGGATTAGGGGATTGAAACTAGTGGGGTTTCGGGTGCACAAGAACTTTCAGCCGACTCCAAGACTTCGAGAGAGAGGGAAAGGTATTAGGGTTTTTAGAAACTAACTGCCGGTTACATGCATCACGTATTTAAACGTATTACAGAAATGGGCCAAGCCCATTAGAAAGGCTGGGCCGAAAGATGTCGAAGGATGGAGTCTTTGGTCGAAGGATATGTTTCGAGATCCTTCGAACCGGAAGCTGATCCTTCGAGTCGAAGGATATGTTTCGAGATCCTTCGAACTGTGTGCCATGCTTCGTGATCTAGACTAAGTGTTTTTAATAATAAATCTAATATTATATTCTACCACAGCAAGTCATCACATATAGGCACAATGACTATATGTCTCACTAAAACACAACGAGTACAATTACAAATCCATAATTCAAACAGCTAGACAGTCAAAGTCAACGCGCATTTAATGCGAAAGTGAAAGTCAGAAACTCGAGTTGTCACATTATCCCCAACTTGAAAGAAATTTCGTCCCGAAATTTGGTACGCACTCACTGAGGAAGCTAGGTAAGCTGTATTATTCACTGGTTTTCCCTGGGGTGTCACATCATCCCCCCGTTGATTTGGAATTTCGTCCCGAAATTCAGTAGTAGTAGCTTCAGCCTCAGTAGTGGTTGCATTGGTTTCGAATAACTGGGGGTACTTTTCTTTTATCTGGTCTTCGCGTTCCCAGGTATACTCTGGACCACGCTGGGAGTTCCAACGAACTCGAACAAGAGGGATTCTCTTGTGCTTGAGGACCTTAACATCCCGGTCCGTGTTTTCAACTGGTTCCTCGACGAACTGCAACCGCTCGTCGATAGTGAGTTCCTTAAAAGGAATGATGAGGGTTTCATCTGATAAGCACTTCTTTAAGTTCGACACATGAAAGACATTGTGAACTGCTCCGAGTTCAGCTGGTAAGTTCAACTTGTAGGCTACTTTGCCAATGTTTTCTAAGATTTCGAATGGTCCGACGTACCGCGGATTCAGTTTGCCCCTTTTGCCAAAACGTACCACACCCTTCCAGGGTGAGACTTTCAATAATACCCGGTCCCCGACCTGAAATTCCAAAGGCTTTCTACGCTTGTCCGCGTAAGCTTTCTGACGGTCGCGTGCTGCCGCCATGCATTGTCGTATCTGTGCTATCTTTTCTGTGGCGTCCACTACAATCTCTGGACCCGTAATTTGACTATCCCCCACCTCTGCCCAACAGAGAGGTGACCGGCATTTACGTCCGTACAATGCCTCGAATGGAGCGGCTTGAATGCTGGTATGGTAACTGTTATTGTACGAAAACTCCACCAATGGGAGGTGTTTTTCCCAGCCGTTGCCGAAATCGATAACGCATGCCCTAAGCATGTCTTCAAGTGTTTGAATCGTTCGCTCAGACTGCCCATCCGTCTGAGGATGATATGCTGTGCTCATGTCTAAACGTGAGCCGAAAGATTTATGCATTGCTTGCCATAGCTCTGACGTGAATCGTGCATCGCGATCCGAAATAATAGAGGTGGGCACTCCGTGCCTCGAAACAACTTCTTTCATGTAGATGTCTGCTAGGGTAGAAAACTTATCCGTTTCTTTGATAGCCAAGAAGTGAGCAGACTTTGTGAGCCGATCAACGATCACCCAAATAGTGTCATTCCCACGCTGGGATCTAGGTAAGCCCGTAACGAAATCCATGGAAATTTCTTCCCATTTCCATTGCGGTATCTTAGGCTGCTGAAGCAGGCCTGATGGTTTCTGGTACTCGATTTTAACCCTTGCACAAGTTAAACACTTGCCGACGTAAGTTGCGATAAGAGCTTTCATGTTTGGCCACCAATAAGTTGTTCTGATATCGTGGTACATCTTATCCGACCCTGGATGTACCGAGTAGCGAGACTTGTGCGCTTCATCCATCACAAGTTCGCGTAAGCCGCCATAAAGTGGGATCCAAATACGCCCCGTTACATAGTAGGCGCCGTCTGCCTTCTGTTCCATTTGTTGTCGTGAGCCGCGTAAGGCTTCAGCCTTGACGTTTTCGGGCTTCAGTGCTTCTGTCTGAGCAGCTCGTATCTGTGCAGGAAGGCTAGACTGAATCGTAAGCTGTAGCGCTCGCACGCGCCGAGGTAAAGTGTCCTTTCGACTGAGGGCATCAGCCACAACATTGGCTTTGCCTGGATGATACTTGATGGCGCATTCGTAGTCGTTTAGAAGTTCAACCCATCTGCGTTGACGCATATTCAAATCCTTTTGCTTAAGGATATGCTCGAGACTCCTGTGATCGGTGTAAATCGTGCACCTGGTACCGTACAGGTAGTGTCGCCATATCTTAAGCGCGAAAACAACAGCTCCCAGCTCTAAATCGTGCGACGTGTAGTTGCGCTCGTGAACCTTGAGTTGACGAGAGGCGTAAGCGATAACCTTGTCGCGCTGCATTAACACACATCCCAGTCCCCGAATGGATGCATCACAATAAACCACGAAGTCGTCTGTGCCCTCTGGCAATGAGAGGATAGGTGCACTGCAAAGTCTATCCTTTAGGTGCTGAAAAGCAGTCTCCTGGGGCTCTCCCCAGCGATAGGTAACACCCTTCTGTGTCAGTAGCGTAAGTGGTTGCGTGATCTTTGAAAAGTCTCTAATAAACCGTCTGTAGTAACCTGCCAGACCCAAGAATTGACGTATTTCTGTCGGTGTACGCGGTGCAGGCCAGTTTCTGATCGAATCTACCTTGGATGGATCGTCATGTATCCCATCCTTGTTCACTACATGGCCTAAGAAGTGGACTTCACGAAGCCAGAAGTCGCATTTAGAAAGCTTGGCGTACAACTGTTCCTTCCGAAGGAGTTCCAAAATAAGACGAAGATGCTGCTCGTGCTCCTCCTGACTCTTGGAGTAGATCAGAATGTCGTTGATGGAGTCAAGAACATTTTGTCTAGGTAGGGTTTGCACACTCTGTTCGTAATGTCCATAAATACGGCGGGTGTGTTCAATAATATCCAACCATTTATCACATCAATCATAAAATATAGTAGTTGAAATAATTCATAAAACCCAAAACATTTGATGTTCAAACCAAACTTTGTTCGAATAGCGGAAACATAATAATGAAAAACCCCAAAAAGAAGTCATAAGTTCAATTAGCGTTCATTGCGTCTCCTCCTCCTAACATGAAAACTCGACCTCTTGCCTCGTTGCCATTGTTATTGTTGTTTCCCCCGTTGTTGTCGTTGTTCCCGTTGCCCTGGTTATGGTTGTGGTTCTGATTCTGGTTCAACTGAGGACAATCGCGTTTGTAGTGTCCTTCTGCCCCACACTGGAAACATCCCCGGTTTCCATGCTGTGGTTGCTGCTGCTGGTTCTGTGGAGCTGGCGGTGGGAGTTGCTGGTTCTGATTTGCAGGCCGTAGACTCCTACAGTCTTTGGCCTCATGACCCATCTTGAGGCATCTTTGACAACGAACCTTATTGCACTGGCCACTGTGATGTTTGTTGCAGGTGTTACACTTTGGAAGGTTTCCTCGATACCCTCCTTGTTTATGACTGCTAGAGGAGTGCTGACTTGGACTCTGGTAGCTGTCCGTCTTTCGCTGCTGAGACTGCGACTGTACCGATGCTGATCCCTTGCTAGAATCCCCCTCCCATTTTCTCTTACTATCGCTGGGAGTGGCAAGTGTAGTAATAGCAGTAGCGGTAGCGGTAGCACTGATACGCTTCGGCAGTTTATTCTGATCCACTGCCTGATCGGTGATGCGATGAGCGAGACGCTGTATTTCCTGGATATTGTTGAGGTTAGCCGAGGTAACGTGGCTCTGTATTTCTGGCACCAAACCTTTGAGATACAACTCAATACGCTTGTAAGGAGGGTCCACCATAGTTGGACATAACACAGCCAACTCATTCGACCGTTTAGTATACGCTTCAATTTCCGATCCGACCATCTTCAGATTATAAAGCTCATCCTCCAACTTATGAATATCTTCACGCGTGCAGTACTCACGCTTGATGAGTTCCTTAAAGTCGTTCCATGGGGTGGCGTTAGCAGCTGCCAACCCTAAAATCTGCACTTGTGCGTTCCACCAAGTGAGCGCAATCCCTTCAAGTGTGCCAGTGGCGAACTTCACCCTGCGAGCCTCAGGGCATTCACACATTTCGAAAACCGACTCGAGCTTTTCAAACCAGTGGAGGAGTCCAACTGCCCCCTCCGTGCCACTGAACGAGCTAGGACGACAGTCCATGAAATTCTTGAATGTGCACCCAGGTTGTTGCTGAGCGGGTTGACCTATTGTGTACGAATAGGGCAAAGTTAGGTACGAGAATTAATGTAGGATCTAGAGATCCTAGTGTCTATACTGCAGGGTATACTACCTGCTTGGGCGGCTGCAACTGCCGCAGCAACGAGAGCCTCTAGCTGGGCTTGAGTCATGGTAATTCGTGCGGCCATTGATCTTCACATCAAAGGCAACATAAGTGAGAAAGGTTCGCGAATAGTGCGATGACAGAAGAGTGTAAGCACATAAGTATTCTCATGCAATGTCAAGTTGTGAGCAAGGTAATGTAAGCATACTACGAGCAAAGTTCTATGCAAATTCTAGCAAGCAGGTAATAAACATAAACCTTATTACCTAGGATGTCGAGTCTTGCACGTGGAGCGAAGCGTCGTTGTGGATCGTTGAGAGCACTGTTCTGGTTATAGTCTGGTTTTAATAAAAACGTTTTTCCATATTAAAACCAAGTTCTCTATAACCAATGGCTCTGATACCAATCTGTCACACCCCCAAAATCCACCTGCGGAGTATCACCGCTTGGGAGCGTGACTGACCAGGATCAAGCCACCAATCATACAGAACATTGTATAAAGTAATAGTAAACACATTATAATCCAAACCATTTCCATATGAAAGGTGTTTCCAAAACATAAGTAAGTTAACATTGTTTAGCGGAAGCGTATTATTGTAAAACCCAAAGCAAATAAGTACCAAACAACAAAAGTGTTTAACAAGGTGATCACGATCCAAGCCCCACAACGACCAGCTCCTCCGTGTGCAAGCTCCAAGTACCTAACGATCTGCAAGGCATGTAACAGAATGATCAACAAACTAGTTGAGCGAGTTCACATAAAGAAAATGCGTAATAGTAAGTTCATTTGTAATAGGTGGCTCTACTGGGCCGTTTGTATATTTTACTGTGGTGGTGTTCCACGTTTTCCTGTGGTGGTGTTCCACGTTTTCCTGTGGTGGTGTTCCACGTTTTCCTGTGGTGGTGTTCCACGTTTTCCTGTGGTGGTGTTCCACGTTTTCCTGTGGTGGTGTTCCACGTTTTCCTGTGGTGGTGTTCCACGTTTTCCTGTGGTGGTGTTCCACGTTTTCCTGTGGTGGTGTTCCACGTTTTCCTGTGGTGGTGTTCCACGTTTTCCTGTGGTGGTGTTCCACGTTTTCCTAACCACTAGACTACTCGTAGCTATAGGTATCCTTCACAACCGAGGATAGTGATGTGGTAGTCTAGTCATAGTGTCAATAGAGTATCTAATCAACCTTTCAATCCCATTCCCAACACCCCGGGAACCCCATGCCTTGGTAAGAGTGTGAACTCACCTTGGTTTGCTCGGTATGCTAAATAAGTGCTCACAGTTAATTAATCACGTCCTATGTATACACGTATAGCAAATCAGTTCATGCTCGAAATGTTACGCATGCAATTAATTGGTTCACATAGCAGTCAATTTGCATATCGGCACAACACGTATTGTTTCACATCAAACCATCAGCTAGTGTACACGAATACCAATGTTAACATTCATCACTAATCATGGCATGCCAAATAAATCAAACATACATTCCAACATTAAAATATGTTCATAATTATATATCTTTCGATCCACCCTTATCTTTCGGTACATTAGTGATCTTTCGATACACAGTTATCACAGTTATCCTTCGGACCGAAAGTTATGTTTCGAACCAATGCCATCTTTCGACCAACTGTCATCTTTCGGTCAACTTAATTATGTTTCGGTCAATGCTATCCTTCGGTCAATGCTCCTATGGTTCGGTCAAAGCTATCCTTCGGTCAACACTACTATGGTTCGACTAACAAGCATCTTTCGACCACAACTATGTTTCGAGTAGCAATATCTTTCGACAATTAACAGTTACGTTTGATCACAATCAGTTACGGATATCATGCAGTCAATTACAGAAACAGAAACCCTAATCATCTACAGCCGTCATCATCATTAACAAGCACATTTCATATATTCAATCTCAAGAACCCTAACCGAAATCATGAACAATAACCATATTCATTCGGATTACTATCAAGGCATAACAACCTCATGTAAACTGATTTCATAATAACCCGATTTCACTAATATATCAACAAGTTATCAATCCGGAGCATACATCGTCACAGTAACATAACAAGCACCATTGAATCGATTTAAACTTATTATCATGCCATACAACTACAAGATCATCTTTATACGATTCCTATCATTCAACATACAATCAATTCGAGTCGTTCTTAATCAAAGCATGTAATAATAATAACATCATGTCATCAACGATGATAGTGAAACACTAACCGGATTAGGGGATTGAAACTAGTGGGGTTTCGGGTGCACAAGAACTTTCAGCCGACTCCAAGACTTCGAGAGAGAGGGAAAGGTATTAGGGTTTTTAGAAACTAACTGCCGGTTACATGCATCACGTATTTAAACGTATTACAGAAATGGGCCAAGCCCATTAGAAAGGCTGGGCCGAAAGATGTCGAAGGATGGAGTCTTTGGTCGAAGGATATGTTTCGAGATCCTTCGAACCGGAAGCTGATCCTTCGAGTCGAAGGATATGTTTCGAGATCCTTCGAACTGTGTGCCATGCTTCGTGATCTAGACTAAGTGTTTTTAATAATAAATCTAATATTATATTCTACCACAGCAAGTCATCACATATAGGCACAATGACTATATGTCTCACTAAAACACAACGAGTACAATTACAAATCCATAATTCAAACAGCTAGACAGTCAAAGTCAACGCGCATTTAATGCGAAAGTGAAAGTCAGAAACTCGAGTTGTCACAGGTTGCCTGATCGATCGGTCGCTTGGTTCGAGTGTTCGGTGCGACGAGTTTTGCTGTTTCGATTTTTCGATTGCGAGCATTGCGAGGCGAGAGAGTTTCCTAGTCAAATTACTTTTAATCCCAACTACTCATATCTTGCACTATCTTTTCTCCACCAATTATCATACTATTTCAACATACAAGCATACTTATTTCGTATTTGTTTTGCGTTTGCGATTCGATTGCGATTGAGTCGATTGCGTTTCGATTGATTACCACACATAACATAAATAAACATGCACAAGTAACACATAAGGCACACACACACGTATAACAATCACCAAAATGCGTACTTCGAGTTGCGAGCGCGATGTTGATTAGATTAGTTCGATTAGCGTTAAGTTGACTTTATCGCATTGTTACTTCCTATTGTTCACAGTCGTAGGCGATTCATAGCGATAAGGATACATCGGTTACTGCGATTCTTTATAGATACTCCACATAATACAACTAAGGCGAAAGTAAAATATACTAATCTATAGGTCAAAGAAGTCAAAACAGGAATTGAGCAAGGAGAGACAGATTGCAATTAGCAATCTTTTCTTCCTTTGACTTCAATCTTGACTTTGACTTTGACTTCCGAAACACGGGGTGTTACAGCCTCCCCTAGTTGAGGGAATTTCGTCCCGAAATTAGGCCGAAGCCATAACAAACAACTGCGGGCACTTCGTCTTGATGTCGCTTTCGAGTTCCCAAGTGAACTTTGCGCCTCGTTTGCCTTCCCATCGGACTTTCACAATAGGAATGTGCGAGCGTCTGAGCTGCTTGGTTTGGCGATCCATGATTTCTACAGGCTTCTCCACGAAGTTTAGTGTTTCGTTTATTTGGAGGTCGTCAAGAGGTACAATTAAATCATGCTCAGCCAGGCACTTTCGGAGGTTTGACAGATGGAAAGTCGGGTGAACATTACTAAGTTCCTCTGGTAGTTCGAGTCTGTAGGCGACTTTTCCGATCCTTTCCAGAATCTTAAAAGGTCCAACATATCGAGGCGCTAGTTTCCCTTTCTTGCCGAATCGGACCACATCCTTCCAAGGTGATACCTTTAAGAGTACGTAGTCGCCAACGTCAAATTCAAAGGGCTTGCGTCGTCTATCGGCGTAACTTTTCTGTCGACTTCGAGCTTTCAACAAGTTGTCTCGAATCTGGAGGAATTTCAACAAGTCGTTTCTTGCAATAGCTCAGGACCGGTTAATTGCGAGTGACCGATCTTGTGCCATACAATAGGCGATCGACATCTTCTTCCGTATAAAGCCTCGAATGGTGCCATTTGAATGCTGGAATGATAACTTTTGTTATACGAGAATTCGACTAACGGCAGGTAAGTGTCCCAATTACCACCGAAATCTATGACACATGAACGGAGCATGTCTTCAAGAGTACGGATCGTTCTTTCAGTCTGACCGTCGGTTTGAGGGTGGAATGCGGTACTCAGATTAAGCGTAGTACCGAGAGCAGCTTGAAATGTTTCCCACAGTCGCGAGGTAAACCAAGCATCACGGTCAGAGATGATGTCGTGAGACGTCCCATGATTACAAATGATCTCGTCGGTGTAGATTCGGGCTAATCATTCTACCTTGTAGTCTTCCCGTATTGACAAAAAGTGAGTAGATTTGGTCAAACGGTCAACAACAACCCAAATGTTGTCGTGACCTGATGACGTGTGCGGAAGCTTTGTTATGAAGTCCATAGCTATACTCTCCCACTTCCACATGGGGATTGGGGGTTGTTCGAGTAAGCCAGAGGGCCTTTGGTGTTCAGCCTTGACCCTTGCACAAGTCAGGCACTTCCCAATGTAGAGAGCAATATCCCTTTTCATGCCCCGCCACCAGTACTTGTAGCGAAGGTCCTGGTACATTTTATCGGCACCGGGATGAATAGAATACCGGGATTTGTGGGCTTCGTCCATCAATATCTGTCGCAAATTGGTCCGTTTAGGGATCCAAATTCGGTCCAGGAAGTGGAATATCCCATTTGACTTATTCACAAGCTGAGCTCCGTCGTGATAGATTCTCTCCTTCTTCAAAGTGCGTTCATTAAAACAGGCAGGCTGGGCTTCGCGGATGAGGGTTTCGAGATCGTGCTGGGCTTGGACGTGTCGAATGCAGAGCAAATAACTCCGTCTGCTAAGAGCGTCGGCAACGACATTTGCTTTGCCTGGGTGATAACGAATCTCGCAGTCGTAATCGTTAAGAAGCTCTACCCATCGGTGTTGACGCATATTAAGTTCTTTCTGATCAAAGATATGTTGTAAGCTCCTATGATCGGTGAAGATCGTACACTTGGTACCATACAGGTAGTGTCGCCAAATCTTTAACGCAAAAACAACCGCGCCTAGCTCGAGATCATGGGTTGTATAGTTCTTCTCGTGGATTTTGAGCTAACGAGATGCGTAAGCTATAACCTTGTCCCGCTGCATAAGAATGCATCCAAGAACAAGGTTGGAGGCATCACAATAGACAATGAAACTGTCGTTTCCATCGGGCAATGTGAGAACAGGAGCATTGCAGAGCATGTGTTTGAGGGTTTGGAAAGCAGACTCTTGTTCAGTTCCCCAAACATAAGGCTTGCCTTTATGCGTAAGAGCGGTAAGAGGCACAACGATCTTTGAGAATCCTTCGATAAATCATCGATAATAGCCAGCTAATCCGAGAAAACAACGGACTTTAGACGGGTTCTTAGGCGTAATCCAACTCTTGACTGCTTCAATCTTCGCGGTATCGACATGGATACCTTGACTATTTACGATGTGACCCAGAAACTGAACCTCCTCTAGCCAGAATTCGCACTTGGAGAACTTGGCATAGAGTTGATTCCCCTGGAGTAGTTCGAGAACCAAACGTAGATGCTGCGCGTGTTCGGCCTTCGACTTGGAATAGATCAAGACATCGTCGATGAACACGATGACGAAATGGTCGAGATAAGGTTTACACACGCGATTCATCAGATCCATGAAAACCGCGGGTGCATTGGTTAAACCAAAAGGCATAACAACAAACTCATAGTGGCCGTAACGTGTGCGAAAAGCGGTTTTGGGTATATCCTCCTCTTGAATGCGTAGCTGGTGATAGCCTGAGTGTAGATCGATCTTCGAGAAACACGTAGCACCTTGCAGCTGATTAAACAAATCATCAATGTGAGGCAGGGGATAGCGGTTCTTGATGGTTAGCTTATTCAATCCCCGGTAGTCGATGCACATCCTGAACGTCCCATCCTTCTTTTTGACGAATAGGACTGGCGCGCCCCAAAGAGAGGTGCTCGGGCGAATGAAGCCTTTCTCAAGTAATTCCTGAAGCTGACTCGATAGTTCACGCATTTCAGACGGTGCGAGTCGGTAAGGAGTTTTGGCAACAGGGTTGGCTCCAGGAATGAGGTCGATATGAAAGTCGATATCACGACTTGGCGGCAGACCTGGAAGATCATCAGGGAATACCTGAGGAAATTCGCAGACCATAGGAACGTCTCTCACTTCTATCTTCCTTTTTTTTACCTTCTCCGCTACTACGATGTTAGCCAAGAAAGCTCGGTATTCCTTGCGGAGATACTTGCTAGCTTGGACACATGACATAAGTTTAAGACCCTTCAAAGCAGTTTCGCCATAGACGCACAATAAATCACCATTCGCGAGCGAGAATCGAATCATCTTATCGAAGCACACAACTTCAGCATGGTTTTCGCGAAGAAAGTCCATGCCTATTATGATGTCAAAACTTCCGAGTTGCATCGGAATAAGGTCGATTGGGAAGAGGTGATTGTTGAGCTCAATAGTACAATCACGAAGGACAAAACTAACAGCGACAGTTCTTCCGGTAGCGACTTCAACATCGAACGTCGAGGGGAGATGGGAGCGCTTACGACTAAGGAGCTTCTCGAATTCAAACGACACAAAGCAATTATCGGCTCCAGTATCAAACAAACACGATGCATAAATACCATTCACAAGGAACGTACCATTGACCACATTGTTGTCAGACTGGGCTTGGCGCACGTTGATGTTGAACGTTCTGGCGTGTGCGGCTTGTTGCTGCTGCTGTGGTTGTTGCTGCTGATAAGGCTATTGCTGCTGGGGCTCTTGTTTCACAACCGTATTCGGGCACATGTTCGCAAAATGGTTGGGATCACCACATGCGAAGCAGACCCTGGCGTTGATCGCGGGTGCCTGAGCCGCTTGTTAGCCTTGCGGGGCTGGGAGCAGAGCTTGATGAGCAGTGGCAGGAGCTGCGGTGTTGCGGGGACCAGTACGGCAGTTGACAGTGAAGTGGCCGTACATGTTGCAGTGAGCGCAGAAACGACAGGCCAGACCCACCAGGTGATGATAAGAACATGTTGGGCAAGCCGGGTGGGGGCCTATGTATGCACGCATTGCAGGCGGTGCATAAGTAACTGGTGTTGGACGGTGGTGGGACTACTGCTGAGCTGGTACGACTTGTAGAGGAGCAACAGTGGTTGTGACAGCACAATTCTTGTTGCTGGAGCTGCTGTTGTTGTTCTTCTTCCAGCGGCGTGAGGACTTTGACGGTTGAGCAGCGGCGGTTTCGGAAGCTGATGCGGTGGTAGCTTGATGCAGAGACTTTGAAGGCTTATCCCAAAAACCAGCTTTTACCCGCTTGTCGTTGATCTCGGCGGCAAGCAGATAAGTTTCTTCGATCGTTGCTGTCTTTGCAGCATGCACAAAATTAGCAACACAGTCGGGTAGAGCTCGGATGTACTTCTTGATAGCCATGTCGGGCATCTTCACTTGATCGGAACAGATGATGCTGAGCTGCTTAAAGCGTGCAGTCAGGGCAGCGTTGTCTCCATCCTTCTGCTTTATGTTCCAGAACTCGTCCTCCAGCTTTTGGCGTTCATGGGGAGGGCATAATTCATCCATCATGATGGCCTTCAACTCTTCCCAGGTCAGCTCATAAGCTGCATCATTCCCGCGTTTGTTTCTCTTTGCCGTCCACCAGTCTAATGCACAGGACTGGAAGACGCTGGTAGCGTTTAGGGTACGGAGATTTTCAGGACAACCGCTCTAGCGCAGAGTGACTTCGATGGAATCAAACCATTGAAACATAGCCGTTGGGCCATCTTCTCTAGTGAATTCCTTTGGACCGCAAGCCTTGAACTGCTTGAAGCTGAAAGTAGTCTTGGTAGCAACTTTAGGAGCTTCGGTTCTAGACTCCTCAGACGATTTGCTAACATTCTCATAAATTTCACTCACAATCTGGGGCACAACCTTGGCCACTTGTTTAGCGAGGATGGCAGCAAGGCATTTGTCCCTCTGTTCTTGGCGAGTGAGTCGTGGGTGACGAGGTCCAGATGATGGTCCAGTTGACATTGTCTGCAACAGACATCGTCATAGGTCTCAGACACATCATAATCGAATCTCACCTCACACATCTACTACTAAAGCTCAGGAACACAGTGAAACACGTATCACATAATCACGTAAGCACATAATCACATATTCACATAATGGCACATAAGCACATAAACACATAAGCACTTAGGGCACAGAATCACAGAAGCATGTAAGCACGTAATCACCAGATACAGTCAGAATACAGAAACCTATCATTCAAAGTCTGGGAGCGTTCGAATATAGCGATCGCTTTTAGCATAGCGGCTAGTATGATATAAGCGTATAACAAAGCATGAGGTCGTCCATAATTTAACGATTTGTCAGCGTTTTGAGGTAGAAGTGCAGTGCGAGTCGTGCGTGTCGATCGAAGTGAAAGTAGGAATCAAATAATTCTCAAAAAATTAAACACACACAAACAGGTAAATACATATAAACACATAAAATCGACGAATCATCAGAGTCAGCAGTTGCGAGTTCTGAATCGAAATACATAAAATCGAGAAAATGGATTGTCTGCGGCTATTAGACATTGACTATCCAAAGTGATTCGACTATTCTTAAGGACTTGTCGTACACATTTTGACCTTCAGGATTGTGCTTTTGCCTCGATTCTTGGGCGTTTGGCACGCATCCCTTTAGTCATTTAGTATCTTCAGGTCGTTGGAGTCCGTCAAGACTTTGGTGAGAGTTTTGGAAAACCAAGTAAAAGTCGGAACAAGTCGTCAAGGTTAGGGTTTCACCCCTGGCTTAACAACTTCGATCCTGTTTTGATGAAGTAGCGACGAAAATACGCGCTAAAGTACGGATTTCACTCCTGGTTCAACGCGAATTCTCGCGTTTTATAGATAAATACAGATCTAACAAGAAATTTAATCGAGAGTTTGTGGTTTTCACACCTAATCTCGATTTAATCGCTTATTCATAATGGAAAATTCGAGTGCAGTGATAGTGTAGCGTAGGCGAGGATATCGAGAAATAACAGTAA
Organism: Helianthus annuus; assembly: GCF_002127325.2. NCBI lineage: Eukaryota > Viridiplantae > Streptophyta > Magnoliopsida > Asterales > Asteraceae > Helianthus > Helianthus annuus. Next base: position 113,966,377 of record NC_035446.2, read on the forward strand.
GCTCATACATAATCCCTACTGAACATGCATGAGTCAGTCTATTGTGTCCTAACTATAGACTAGGTCTTCTAAGACATCGAGCCGGACTAGGTCGAGTCTTGCCTAATTCCCTATAGTTATGGCTCTGATACCAATCTGTCACACCCCAACCGATGGCGGAAACATCGGGGCGAGGCACTGAGCGAAACAGATTGTCCAGAAGTTTCCATAACAATTATATTTACCAAATATTTTAAGTAACACGTCCCATACCGTGTAATATAAGATAATATAATTATTTCAGTACAAATCTAGGCAAATTGTTCTGTTCCGACAACTCAGGTTTCATTAGTACAGACAACTATTTGTTGGTCTCTAAGACTCTTTCCTAGCCTTGATTTCCAAGCAAATAGACACCTTAAGCACCTGTCACATACGTTAAAATAAAAGTCAATACACATAGTGTAAAGGCGAGCATACAAGTTTGATAATAACATATAGAGTTCGAAATAGTTTACGCATAACCAGCACGTACACTGAGTAAAACGAAGCATGTTAGTTATCGACATGAACCTATCGATACCAATGAATGCAGGTTGACTGCCCAAGGCAGTTCATAATACATGATCACAACTGTAATCCATGCAAATAATTGTCCTTAACAACCCCCGAGTGAACGGGTGCTGAGACCAAACTATAGTACTATCGTTGCTAAGGCAGGTAGACAACATTCCATGTGTAAACATAACAAACAAGCATTCATTAAGTCACGTATAACATGCGGTAGCGGTTAGCGTTAAAAGTATTGCGTAGTGTGTTCGATGTGATTTCGTATAAGTAACGTATGTAACACCCAAAAGTGCGTAAAGCAAAAAGGGATCGAGTATACTCACAACGGTTGATGGATTGAAGGAAGCGCTAAAGAGTAGGGTTAGCCTGAACAGTTCGATAGTATAACGATAAGTGACGCGTAAAACGAAACAAGTGTTGGTGAGTCGAACAACTAGTCGATCGGAGGGTAGTCCGATCGAACAGCTGATCGTGCGAGTGACTGTCCGTTCGGACGGCTGTCCGGTCGGATGGTCGTTCGAGTGGATTGTTACTTCCTTTGGGAAGAATGAGTTTGTGTATGATGGCTTGACTTTTGAAGTTTTTGTTGTAGCATTTGAAAACATTGAAGTATCTCTACCTTTCAAGTCAGTCGATCGGACGGTCGTTCGATCGGCCGGTAACCCGATTGGTTGGGCACTTCAGTGAAAACAAGTTCGCAACAGGGTGTCACTCGATCGGACAGTAGTTCGATCGGGTGGCATTCCTAGTGCATTGAACATGTTGAAAATTGTTTAAGTGTTGAAGTCTAATGGTCACACGTTTGAGCGATTAACCGATCGGATGGTAGTTCGATCGGACAACATGTGACAACTGTGCTCTGTAATCGATGTACGATATAAAACAATGTTGATTATTAATAAAACAATGTTCTTTGGTGTTATTATATGTGCTTTGGTGTTATTTTGTGTGTATTTGTGTTGGGTGATTTTACAATTCGATTCAATTCCAATTTCAAGCTCTAAATCGCTTTCTGGAAGGTTATACGCGCACTGATGCGTAAATATAACCAATTTAATGCAACAAACACTCCGGAATAGTGAAATAGGCTTAACATACCTTAAATAACCTCCACATAACTTAGAAATAAGTTTTGAATGGTTTGGTGTGTTAAAATCAACTTTGTTCGATCGAAGGGACTAATTGTGTCAAACTGCGAAACTATACCAATTTGTGTAGTAACGAACACTCCGGAACTTGATCATAAGTTAAACATTCCATAAATATCCTTTACATAGCTTAGAAATAGGCTTTGAAGGGTTTGGTATGCTAAAATAAACTTTATTGATCAATAGGGACTAAAAGCGTCAAAAAGTGCACAAGTTTGCATTTTCGTGCATATCTTACGTTCTTAATAGATCCGGACATCCAAAAATTTATGTAATCATTAAAATATTTTATTTTAGTGATTGGCATGATAAAATTCCATTCGTCACTTAATTTGGATCGTTTTCGCGTTCGTTACGACTTCCGTCGTAATTAACCGAACAACGCGATCGTACGATCAAACGAACCGACATCCGAGATATTTTTGAGCATGTTTTAAGTTCCCAATACTTTAACTTCATTTTGGAGCCTTGAAATGGGGTTAACGGGGCTTAAAAGTGCCAAAAATGCGACAAAATGCAAGTTTTGGGCTGCAGGGACCAAAACTGCCAATCTGTCAAAGTTCTTAGGACTGGGGCGTAAACACAAGCCTTATTCTTACGCGGCTCGCGAGAGCCCATCAGACAGAAACATCAGAATTAGCAATCTGGGCTGAATTCAGGGGTTTTAATGCAATTTTTGCAATACCTGGAGCTGGTTTTCGACTCCCATTGTATTCTAATACCATTAACCCACATGTATGGCCAAGATTTCACCCTCTAAACACTTGGAATCATCCTATTGATCCTAACTTCCTATAAGTAGCAAGCTTCCTCATTTGGGTTTTTCACAACTTGATTCAATCTCTGCTCTAAGTTGAGGTTTTAACACCTCATACCTGAGTAATTTTGAATCAAAACACCCTCTTGGACCCTTTGTAAGTCCTCTTCTTGCTTGTTCTTGTATTTCAAGCATGAAAGTCAAACAAGTTTGACTTTCAGCTTTGACCAAGTCAATGGTCAACACAAAGTTCCATTGAACTTTGCAACGTGAGCGTAATCACGATGGTTATAGTCCCTTGTGACTATACCTACTGATTACCACGTTGACTAGGCATAGTGACGAGTCGTAGTTTCGGCCAAAATGCGTGTTTATACGTATTTTGTAACCAAACTACTCTAGGGTATCAAAACCGTTTGTTTTGATATCAAAACCTATTTTCTAACTTAACTAAACATGTTCTAGCATGTTTAGCTCGTCACTTTTAGTTTGGTGCTTGTGTAAAGTCGTAAGTCAAGCGGACTAAACACCCGCTTAGACTTTCGAACACGACACGTTTGGTTGATCGTTAGGATCCGACCAAACATGTTTAGTGACCATAGAAGCATAGGGAATAACCTTCCGAGGTTATACCTTATGGTCACTTAGGTTTAATTAGTCGCATGATAGGTAGTTTATATGCCTTTGGTAAATTACCAAAATACCCTTTTCATACATAATTGGTAATTAAGCATATATAACCTAAACTTTTGACACGTAACTAATTATGTAACATAATTAAACATGTATGGGCATATAATACTTGTCATAGGACTAGTTAGACGTCTCGAACGCGCTTTTGCGCGCACGACGTGTTAAAGTAGCGTAAGTTACCTTAATGGGTCGCGATGGGTCGAAAGCACTTAGGTTAGGTTTCAATTTAGAATGTAGGCTTTGTTAAACCATATCACATGAGTTCCAACACTCATTTGGTTTACAAGACCTCATTCTGTCCGATCTTCCGATTTAGGCGTCTATTGTTTGACTAGTGATTCGATTACTAGGTGCTACTTGATTCTCTAGTTTGCTTGAGTTCTATTGATTGAGGATACTTTGCACTTCATGTGAGTACATAGTTCCCCTATTTTACTGTTTTTTAAATGTTTTGGGGTGATTCATATGTACGAAATGTTTTCAAGGTTTAAACAATGATGTCAAAAACGATTAAAACGATTTTTACTAAACTAATGACGATTTCAATGATGTGAACAAAACTTGATGGTTGTAGTTACATAACGAATGACATTCATTAATTTTGGCCCAACCGACCAGTATTAGGTTAAGGTACCATAGGATCTGACAAATCCCGTTACTTTACTACACCCATGGTTATGTGTGGGGGTGGTGGGTAGCGATTGAATCTGATGTTATTTAACTTACCCTTTGGTGGTTTGTTAATTCGAGAAGCGATAAGCGAGGTGATCGAGTCACGAAGGTTTGAATGTTATTAACGAGACGACCATATATAAGTTATCACAATTAAAACGAGGACGATTTAAACGATTTAAACGAGTAAACGATTTGGGGATGATTTAGAGACAATTTGGAAACGAAGTTAAACAATTTGGGTAAACGATTGGTTTTTGGCTGGTGTTTAGATAACGGGACGGGTGTAATATGGTGAAAACATGGTAGATATGCCGCTGGTACTTCTTATATATAAGTGTTTTCAACATATTACATACCGTGGCGTTATTTAGTTCACTTGGGTAAACGATTTTGGAACGATATCACACAAACGAGGTTTTCGAAATGATATGAACCATACGAGTTTTATTAACGATTTAATACGAGATGTTTTACAAATTGCTTTACTAAAACAAATGTTTTTGGGTTAAGATTCATGGCTACGAGGTTTTATAAACTATAACCCGCTGGTTTTGAGCTGGTTAATTAAGTTTCAATATTACACTCTTTTCAAAACAAAGTTTTTAATAAAGTATTGCAACATTTAAACTAGCCATGAATCCGACACTCCTATAAAACCTATGTACTCGCCAGCATTTCTTTGCTGACTAAGTTTTTACATATGTTTCAGGTATTGATGCTTGATGATGATTACTAGGATGCATGAGTCACATAGGATCTGGACAAGGCCATAGTGACATAATGACTATGATAGACAATATAAAACTTGTTTGTTCTATGTGTTAAGACAATGAAATGTTTAATTTTATCAATAAAACAAAACTATTTTGTATCCTTGGTTGTGAAACAATAGCTTCTGTTGCAACACTCCCCGACGTTTCCGCCACGATTTGTTGTCCTACGTGGTCGGGGTGTGACACAACAACTCATTCAACGATCGAACTTCAAAAGTTGGTGAATAGTTTAAATGTGGGACCCAAGGTGCAAGCCGTTCAGATTGCCCAATCGTGCGGATTGGTTGTTCGATCGGACATCGGTCCGATCGGTCGGCACCCCGTCCTGGTCGTCCGGTTCGTCTTACCCTTGGTTGTTTTGATTGTTTGTCGTTTTTATCGAGGTGTTGTGACAACGTGCAAAATAATAGTAACCTCGTCACTACTTGGTACTCCTGATCGGACAGGAACCACCCAAATCCGGTCAGTTAACCTTTCGTGATGGTGTTCCATGTTTAACACGAAATCGGCGAACCTCGTGGATAGAATCCAGATCTTGGGCCACACAACCACGAGATTGAGTAGTAGGTCAACACAAGCTCCGTTTCTATCAGTTTTGAACGCATTGAGTGTAAAAGAGTTGAAAGAAAGTTGGAAAACCATCTCTCAATCCTTTTCATTGGGAATATGTTTAGATCTATGAAAGATCTTTGTTTGTTTATGTGTAAATCGGTTAGATCCAAGTTGTTCTTGGTGGATTGAGGCCAAAACATGAAGTTCTTCAAGAACACATGATGACATCATCCTAGAACACCTTGAATCTTGGTGATTTCACGGTTAAAAGTTAAGATTCAAAAGATAGAAAGGTGTAGGAGTGCGTGTAGATTAAGGAAGTATAAGATTTCGGACGAGATCTTACTGGAATCGAGAGAAATCTAAAGAAAAGTGAGGAGAATGCGCTGGTCGGACGTCACTTGCCAAAAGTGGAAAGAATGAAAGTGACATGGGGTATTTATAGGGTTACCCAAAGAGGAAAGGGATGATCGATCGACCAGGCAGCTCGATCGGACAGCCTGTCCGATCGGACGGCAGTCCGAGCGGACGGCTGGTCGATCGGCTGGTTGCCTGATCGATCGGTCGCTTGGTTCAAGTGTTCGGTGCGACGAGTTTTGTTTTTCGATTTTTTCGATTACGAGCATTGCGAGGCGAGAGAGTTTCCTAGTCAAATTACTTTTAATCCCAACTACTCATATCTTGCACTATCTTTTCTCCACCAATTATCATACTATTTCAACATACAAGCATACTTATTTCGTATTTGTTTTGCGTTTGCGATTCGATTGCGATTGAGTCGATTGCGTTTCGATTGATTACCACACATAACATAAATAGACTTGCACAAGTAACACATAAGGCACACACACACGTATAACAATCACCAAAATGCGTACTTCGAGTTACGAGCGCGATGTTGATTAGATTAGTTCGATTAGCGTTTAGTTGACTTTATCGTATTGTTACTTCCTATTGTTCACAGTCGTAGGCGATTCGTAGCGATAAGTATACATCGATTACTGCGATTTTTTATAGATACTCCACATAATACAACTAAGGCGAAAGTAAAATATACTAATCTATAGGTCAAAGAAGTCAAAACAGGAATTGAGCAAGGAGAGACAGATTGCAATTAGCAATCTTTTCTTCCTTTGACTTCAATCTTTACTTTGACTTTGACTTCCGAAACATGGGGTGTTACATTTGGCCCGGTTCGTCTAACTTATATAACCTATGTTATATAAGTCAACCGTATACACATATGCGGCACCGGGTGGTCAAATGGGTCTATGATAAGTCCAACATGCCAAAACATGTTTCATTATATCATAACATCAGTTCATATTCATATTACAAGTTCATTTGCTTTTAAAACCATTTTAGGCGTTGAGGGGCAAATTGGTATTTTTTAAGCATATAATATGGTCTTTGCATAAAACTCGACAAATGATATGATCATAAGGTATAACCCTTAGAAGTTATTCCCTAAAATAACATGATCATATTACAACTTCAAATAAGTAGCTAAACTATCTTAAATGGTTCAGAATCGAAAGTTAAAGTAGAAGTCAAACTATTTGACTTTCGATTGCGAACCGAGCTCTAAGCATGAAATGATGGGTTGGACATGATCTAACATGTCCTAATATGTTATACAAACTGATATAGTGTCATAAATTAAGGTTTCGATACTTAGAAGTTCATTTATTGTTAATAACGAAAATCTAGGGTTTTGACTTTTATTTAATAAAACCTTGACCCGTCATTACCAACTTAACGTGATCTTCAGAAGGTGCCCTCTTAGGGGATTAACACCTACATTATTACGATCACATTGCTATGTTCAATTTAAACGTCGGCTTGACCAAAATGGTCATAACTCTAAGTAAAGCAAAAGTTAATTTGCTTGACTTTCTGCTATTATTTAGCTTATAAATGAAAAGAGACTGAGTTAGAACACTTACAAGTGTTCAAGGAAGACTAAGCTTCAAGTATGAGTGGTGTGAGTAAGGTGTGATGTATTTTTATTGATATTTTAAGCCCATTTTACACATTAGTCAAGTTTTAAATTTATAAAACACGATATTCTACTAACACTGAACACACACATGGGCAAGTGCACCCATCGTGAGCGTAGTATAGTGTTGGTAAGATACCGAGGTCGTCCAAGGACACAAGAGCTTTTAGTACCAGTTTATCCTCAACGTCTAATCAAACTAAAATTTTTAAGAAAAGGTTTTAAGTATGAAAAATAAAAACTAAAATGCTGAAATAAAAATAAAACAGATAGACAAGATGAATCACTTGGATCCGACTCGCCTTTAATGTATCCTTTGATGATTTCCACACTTTTGCACTTTTTAAGAGATTATCTTAGTTATAGTAGTAGGCCCCTCTTTTGAATATGACGTTACCCTCAACCCAGTGGTTTGAGTCAGCAAGGATATAATTCCAAAGGGTCGGAATATTGGAAGATAATTAATTATGTTATTAATGTGAAAAGTGGTAGGCCCCTCTTTTGAAGGTGACGTTATCCTCGGCTAAGTGGTTTGAGTCAGCAGGGATACAATCCCAAGTAGCCAGTTTAATGTATTAATAGTAGTTTACATATAAGGGGATCAAGACATTCACACCCCCGCCATCCAATACCTATGGATATTGAAGGAGGTCCTAGTAAGCTTGGCCCAGGTCCTTGCAGGATCTATACACTGAACAAGGCAAGAACCATACTAAACCATTCCCTTAACCCCCGACCAGGTAGCCAACATATCTCTATATAGACCGTAGAGATATGAACGGTGAAAATCTTTTACTTTATATAGACAGTAAAGTAATGCCAAGACACCATAGACAAATGATAAAGAAGTTTCACCTTCAACATAAGAAACTAGTTATTAAAGTGATTAATACAAAACCAAATAAAAAGTGCGAAAAGATTAAAAATCAAAAGTAATACATTAAATATTTGTCTTCACCAAGTGTTGTAAGAGACTTAGCCAAACATAGCTTTGATTGACAAGAACTCATACTATCAATCTTGGATCCCAAGACTACTACATACACTCTAAGGTGGATGATGGATGATGGTAGTGCATGTGGGTGTTGTAGTGGTGGTGGAGTGGTGGCAAAGTGGGAGAGAGGTGGTTTGCCAAGGGACGCCTTTGAAGAGAACCAAGCACCCCTATTTATAGCCTGAACAGAAGCTCGGCCACGGCCCCGTGTCCGCTGGACATGCCCCCGTGGCCATCTCCTTTCTTTTCCTTCATTAAATGCAATTGTTTGCTTTAGGCTCCACACGACCCCGTGTTCGCTGGGCACGGCCCCGTGTGAAGAAGCATATCTATACTATCAAGATTTGCAAGATTCTGCAAATCTTAGCGTTGACCACGCCCCGTGCTGAGCTGGGCACGCCCCTGTGGTGGGCATAGAAGCTTCCACAGCTTTGTCCGTTTCTGCAGACATCTGACCACGCCCCCGTGTCCAGTGGGCACGGGCCATGGTCAGCCTTCTATTTCTTGTTTTTGCTTGTGGAGATGCTGTCGAGGGGCCGGGCATGCCACGTTTATCTCTTTTCTTTGTATTTATGTTAGTTTTTGATGCATATTTGTTCCTTTTGTTCATTTAAGCTCATTTGGTCCTGAAAATACAAAAGGAAGACAAAAACACACTTTTTCCAACATTAGTACTAAAAAGGGTTAGTTTTATGTCTCATTTGATGTAATTTATATGTTGCATTTTACACACATCAAATACCCCCACACTTAAGTCTTTGCTTGTCCTCAAGCAAAACTCTTTATTATGTATGGAATGGTTAGAAGAGAAGTTTTAGGCTTGTCTTGAGTGTCGGGAATCCAAGATCATTATTGGGTTTTATTTTTATACCATTTACAATCCTATTCGTTATGATTTATTTAGAACGTTTCATAAGAGAGATTACTTATTTGGGCATAACATGCCTCTTTAAAATTCCATTTATATACAAGTTCACATACCTCACGGGAGATCACTCAACACTCGGCCGAAGATGTATTTTTGTGAAACACTCAAGACCGGCATGGAACTTACTTCTACCATATGCTTGCCAATCAATCAATCCTCCTCCTTTTTAACTATAAACCTTTGTAAATATCAAGAGGACTTGGGGAAGGGTTAGGCTTGGGCTAAAGGTATGTGGTTTTGGGTTAGTGGTTAGTAAAAAGGGCTAAAAGCGTAAAAAGCGTTGGTCGTCGCAAAACTTTTTGTTTTTATGACTTTTATTCAAACTAAGCATTTTCAAACAAAGTTTCTTTGAGGAACTTGTTTGTTTATTTCTAGACTTCCATTTTTTTATAAAGAAATGTCACAAGAAAACCGAGCTTTTTACTAAAATAAAGGGTTGAAAAGAAAAAGGTTTTGGTGGGTAAAGGGTGTTTGTTTTGTGGGTTTAGAAATGAAAAGGTTTAGGCTCAAAAGGATTAACTAGGGGGATTTTGGGTAGGTGATAAAGAAAATGAAAAATAATGTGTTGAAAAGAAAAATGGGTTAGTCCTAATGCCTCCATCATTTCCTTACTTGGGTTTAAGTTGGTAAGGACCGGGAATGTATCATCGTGGCAAGTTCTAGAGTCGTAAGAACCAAGCGGCTATTCACGCAAGAAACGAAAAATGAGCATTTAGTTTAAAGACGTATGCTTATATGCTCAATAAAGGCTCAAAACTCACTTATTGTGGGAATGGATTTATAGTGTGATCAAGTATATATAATCAAATTTTAACTAGATTTGTCATGCCGTTTCATAATTTTCTTATGTTGGTTCTTCTTATCCTGACGCTATCGGTTGTAAATTTGTAAAAATATAACCTTTTTAGAACTTGTTATTCCCAAATTAAACCAAGACGAGTAAAAAAATGAAAAGTTTTTGAAAAAAATTGGGGTGATTAGCGGTTCCAATAGAGTTTTGTGTAAGGCTTGTTGTTAGGACTTGCAAAATTCAAGGTTTTAGCATCCCCCCCAACACTTAAATTACACATTGTCCTCAATGTATCCCAAAAATAAATTTTTAGGTTGATTGAATGTGTAAAAAGGTGTTGAAAAACAGGTTTTTGTGTTACTGGGCGTCTGGCCACGGGCCCGTGTTGGTCCGGGCACGGCCCCGTGGTAAGATTGCCAGTATCATAATTAAACAGAAGGCTAGGCATGGGGGCGTGTTCAGTGAGCACGGACCCATGTCCAGTTACCTGAATTGGGCATTTTCTGTAGAACCTCGGGCACGGGGGTGTGTTGGCTAAGCACGGCCCCGTGCTGAACTTGCTGTAATGATGGAAAATTGTCGGGAGGCTCTGTTTTTGTGCATGGGGTGTGGGTTTAAAGTTCCCTTGGTAACCTCCATCTTTTCGAGTGTGTTCAACCATTACATCATCAGCTAAACACCATTTAATACTTAAAAACCATCATTCATTCAAGAGTGAATTACATAATTCCTAGAAAATAAAAAGTACATACTAAAAACTGGATAAGTAGGTCATAGAATGCAAGAAATCTTAAACCAGAAAGAAGTCCTAGCCTAGATGATTTTATTATAAGAACAAAATTTCCGAAAAGATGATTCTTTCGGTTGAATAAGGTTTGTAGAACTTATTCTTCGAAAAGGGCCCCTCTTACATCGTTAAGCCATTCTTCGATCTCCTGTGGGAGAAGGAAGGCGGGCTCATTGTCTTTCTCATGTGGAGGAGGTGCGACTTCCACCGGAACCTCTTGTATGGCGTCAAGAGGAGGTTCCGTGGGAATATCGTCCCATCTGGTGGGATTAATAACTTCTTGTGCCAAGTTCCAATCTTCTTGAGGGAAGATTGGTTCCATAGGAGGCATTGCAAGAATGTTCAACTGTTGGTGCAAAAGGTTGATTTCTTGGAAGCTATTCTCTAGCCCCACTGTTAGATAGTTGATACGGTCGATTAGGATTTCTTCTACGGATGTCATCTCATCGAATGCCTCTCTTAGCGCCATCACGTAACGCACAAGGGTTGCTTCGATCGATGGTCTTCTTTCCCTGTGACTGTTCCTTCAGTGAGCTGAAGAGGTCCCGTATTCTGGCTTGACATTCTAAGAAAACAAGTCGAAAAGCTCAAATTAATGAAACAGTAACTCCGGCCACGGCCCCGTGCTCGCTGAGTGTTAGTGCATACATCTGTCGACTTCGTCTTGTATCGAGTCTTGTACTAGATAGGTTAGATCAGGGCACATAGATCGAGAAAATAGGATGTTTAAGTGTGTTTAAGAGGTGATTCCGCTTGAACTGATGATTCCGCTTGAAACTGCACGTGTATGTTTCAAGCGAAATCACATGGAACTAATTCCGCTTGAACTGAAGCTGGTTTCTTTCAAGCGAAATCATGAATAATATATATAGGTGTCCAAGAGAAATCTTTTGGAACAGTTCTTGAATTCCATACCGAGGTGTTGCCGGTGTGAAGTCTGATTGTAATTGTTGTTATTTCAATCTAATAAGTGTTTAAAGTGAAGATTTAGCTGTTTCTACATTTGTTTCTTAGTTTCCGCCTCTGAAACAAAGTAAAACTCCTCTGAACGACTCGTTCGGGTCAATCACACGATCCTACAAGTGGTATCAGAGCTCAGGAGGAGGAGTTCTGCTGATTTCAGCTGGATTTGATTGCATTTTCTGACTTCTACACCTTCTTTCATCAGTTCAGGAAGTTTTAACGCTCAAAATTGGATCATTTTCTTTCAGACTGTGTAAAAGGACATATTAACAAATCCTTGAAATTTTCACAGCAAAATTCGAACTAAAAATGAGTAAAATGGACCTTAGATGTGTTCCGCTTGGACGAGCATTTACTGATTCCGCTCGAAACTGAGATATTACTTGTTTTGATTCCGCTTGAATTTACCTGTTTCCGCTTTAAAAGTGAGATTCCGCTTAAAAGGATTCAAGCGAAATCAGTGAATTATTTGCTATCAGATTCCGCTTGAAGGGTGTTTAAGTGATTCCGCTCCAGAAGGTTCTATTGGTTATTTCGCTTGAAAGTGAAACTTGGTATTTCGCTTGAAGTGTTTGTTTGGGATTTCGCTTGAGTTGACTGTTTTTGAAATAAGTGCTGCCGAATCATGGATAACGATTTCTACAATGCGTTTGCTACTCCGACTACTCCGGCTTTCATTGCTCAGAACATGAATCTAGAAAACGAAACCGGAACTTTACAAAAGCCCCCGAAGCTAATGAGTATTGAGGAGTATTACAGTTGGAAAGACAGATTCGAAAACTGGGTTCAGGCAAACCATCTGAGATCATGGGAATGTATTCTGAAGAAGTATGTCTTGCCATGTACTGATCTGCAAGTTATCAAAGAACTCTCGGAATTCTCTGACAAAGAACGTGAGACGTACAAAGCTGAAAAAATGATGATCAGTCTACTTCAACAAGCCATCAAAGAAGACATCTTCATATTGCTTCAACATGACAAGACATCAACATCAATTTGGGATGCTCTTAGAGTCAAGTTTGAGGGTAGTGAGAATATGATTAAAAGCAAGAAGGCGTTGCTTAAGAAAGAATTTGATCTATTTAGCAGTCTACCGGGGGAAGATACAAAGAACTTAATTGAACGATACTGCCACTTGGTGTGATCCATGTCAATGCTGAGCATAACAAAAGATCGTGAAGAGTGGGTAGATAGTTAGCTGACGCTTTACCGCAAAAGGAGTGGGGTACCTACTTGATGATTCTGAAGAACACTGGGGTTTATGATGGGCTGACAATTTCTCAGTTTATTGAGAAGATTGAGGGTCAAGATCTGGAACAGCAAGAGATTGCAAGGATGAACAGTCTGAGTGGTCAACAAGATGTAAAAATGTACTACAAAGGCAGTATTCCAGAAGTTGAAAGAAGTTCAAAAATCCAAACTGCTTTTAGTGCTGGAGACTCATCTGAAAAAGTTGATCAAAGTTCAAACAAAAGCAGCAGCGGATTTTCTTCATATCCGAGTGTGAACCCAAAAGATACAACATCAAGTTTTCATTCTCAAAGCACAAAAACTGGAAATGGTTATGTGATACAGTGCAACATTGCCTTGAATCTTCCAGATGGTCAAAGTTTCTCTGAAGAAGTTGCGAAAGATCACATGGCATTACTTGGTTCTGTGTTACTCTCTTATGAAGGTTTGGTTGCAGGGAGGATCGGAAATCCTATGCTGACGAAAGAGGATTATGATCAGATAGACGCTGAAGAAATGGAACTAAAGGACATCAAATGGTGTCTAGCTACTGTCCTCAGAAGAGTAGAAAAATTCAAGCTGATTACTGGGAGAAATGACTTTCTTGATGCACATGTTTCTACTTTAGGTTTTGATAAATCTAAAGTTACTTGTTTTCGATGTAGGGAGAAAGGTCATTTCAAGAGAGAATGCAAGAACAGAGAAACCGGTGATGTGAAGAATCCGTTCGGAAAAGATGACTACTACCGGAAAGCCATTTATCAACAAGTCGGTCAACAGCAACAGCAAGAACCACAAGTGGCTCATGGTAGAAAAGTGATTGAGGATTCAAAGGTAGCGAATCACGCAATCGTAATCGTTCAAGAGCTCAACCCCATTGTCGTTGCCTCATGTTCAGCTCCTTTTGATTAAGAGTGTGCTGGAGACTTTTGTGGTCTTGTGAAAAACCACACACTTCGTTCCATAGAGGTAGTGTCTCCAGATTTTGAGAGCAAAAACCACAACACCTAACTCAAAATCATGAGTTGTGTAGTTCTTTTCGTGAACTTTCAATTGTTTTGACGTATATGCTATGACTTTACCTCATTGCATAAGAACATAACCAAGGCCTAGATTCGACGCGTCACAAAAGACAACGAAATCATCGATTCGAGGTGGGGAATATCGATTTTTGATGGTAAGCTTATCAAGCTTACGATAATTGATACGCATTCGAAAAGATCCATCTTTCTTTTTCACAAAGAGGACAGGAGCTCCCCAAGGTGAGAAAGCTCGGACAGATGAATCCTTTATCAGATAACTCTTGAAGCTATTTCGATAATTCTTGCATCTCAGACGGTGCAAGATGATAAGGTGCTTTCGCAATTGGGTTGGCATTGGGTACAAGGTCAAAATGAAACTCGACTTGACGAACTGGAGGCCCCGTGTGAAGAAGCGTATCTATATGATGTGTGTAAAATGCAACATATAAATGACATCAATTAAGGCATAAAACTAACCCTTTTTAAGTACTAATGTTGGAAAAAGAGTGTTTTTGTCTTCCTTTTGTATTTTCAGGATGAAATGAGCTCAAATTCACAAAAGAAGCAAAAAGACAGCTAATTCTAACATAAATACAAGAAAAGGAATAAAAGTAGACTGCCCGAACCCTCAACGGCATCTTCCCAAGCAAAGGAGAGAAAACAGAAGCCTGAACACGCCCCGTGCTCAGCCAGCACGGGGCCGTGCCCAAGAAGCAGCAGAAAAGACAAACCTGTAGAAGCTTCTATTGCCCACCACGGGGCCGTGTCCAGTGAGCACGGGGGCGTGGCGAAAGTACAGCAGGCGCATTAATTGTAATTGCGAATTACAATTAATGAAGAGAGATAGTGTCAGACGGGCACGGGGGCGTGTCCAGCGGACACGGGGCCGTGCCCAGCCTTCTGTTCAGCCTATAAATAGGAGTGCTTGGTTTCATTCCAATCCATCCCTTGACACACCACCTCTCTCACACTTCATCCACCACCCACCACCACCATAACACCATCATCCACCACCATCATCCATTGTCCATCGTAGAGTGTGTGAGTCGTCTCGGGATCCAAGATTGATAGTAAGAGTTCTTGACAATCAAGGCCATGTTTGCCTAAGTCTCTTACATCACTTGGTGAAGACAAGTGTTTAGTATAATACTTTTTATTTTTAATCTTTTGCACTTTTTATTTGGTTTTGTATTAATGACTTTAATAACTAGTTGCTTATGTTGAAGGTGATCTTTCCTTATCGTTTGTCCATGGTGTCTTGGCATTATTTTACTGTCTATATAAAATAAAAGATTTTTACCATTCATATCTCCACGGTCTATATGGAGGTATGTTGGCTACCTGGTCGGGGGTTAAGGGAACGGTTTGGTAAGGGTCTTGCCCTTGTTCAGCGTTTAGAGGTCCTGCAAGGGACCTGGGTCAAATTTAGTAGGATCTCCTTCAATGCCCATAGGTATTGGATGGCGGGGATCCAAACTCTTTGACCCCCTCATAAGTTAACTACTATTAATACTATAACCCGGCTATTTAGGACTGTATCCCTGCTGACTCAGACTACTTAGCCGAGGGTAACGTCACCGCCAAAAGCGGGGCCTACCATAATTTGCATTAATAACTTAATTCATTATCTTCCAATAATCCAACCCTTTAGGATTGTATCCTTGCTGACTCAAACCACTGGGTTGAGGGTAACGTCGCCTTCAAAAGAGGGGCCTATTACAATAACTAAGATAATCTCTAAACAAGTGCAAAAGTGAGAAAATAATCAAAGGTTATACTAATACACGAGTCGGATCCAAGTGATTCATCTTGTCTATCTGTTTTTATTTTATTTTTATTTTTCAGCATTTAGTTAGTTTTTATTTTCTTAGTTTAAAAACATTTTTTCTAACTTTTTGATTTGATTAGACGTTGAGGATAAACCGGTACTAAAAGCTCTTGTGTCCTTGGACGACCTCGGTATCTTACCAACACTATACTACGTCCACGATGGGTGCACTTGCCCATATGTGTGTTTAGTGTTAGTAAATATCGTGTTTTATAAATTTAAAACTTGGCTAAAGGTGTAAAAAGGGCTTAATTATATATCTAAATTATATTACACTACACACGCATCAAGTTTTTGGCGCCGTTGCCGGGGACACAAGGATTTTAAGAAAGTTAGGAATCAACGGCCTAATCATACTTTTATTTTTCTTTTTAATTTTTTAGGATTTTCTTAGTTTTTCAGCTTCTGCAGAGCTCAGCACGGGCCGTGCCTGGTCGGACACGGGCCGTGCCCAGCATCGTTACTGGCAGTCTTTAGTTTTCCAAGTTACAGAAGGCTGACCACGGGGCCGTGTCGGTGCAACACGGGGCCGTGTCCAACTTCCAGTAACTGGGATCTGGAAAACAATCACTATAACTCTGACCACGGGCCATGTTCACTGAACACGGGGCCGTGGTGAACCTTCTGACCAGCATTCTTTTCTGTTTTTATTGCAGGACTTGGAACCAGACGCCAATCTTACATAGTGTATGAGCTCCAGTTCTAATAAGGACATAAAAGAACCTCTAGAAGAACCCGAACGCTTTCTCAGAAAAAGATTAAAAGCTAAAAACCAAGAGAAAGTTTCAGGTGATCCACCTCCAATGGCGGACCAATGTACCCTCATGGATTATCTACGACCTACCGTAGGTAACCTAGGCGCTGCTATCAATGCTCCGAATGTTGAAGCTAATAACTTCGAACTTCGGCCGCATCTGATACAAATGCTCCAAAACTCCGCAACCTTCCATGGGCTTGCGGACGAGGATCCCCATCTACATATCACTAATTTCTTAGAAATATGTGATACCTTTCGGATCAACGGAGCATCAAATGACACCATCCGCCTCCGAATGTTTCCTTTCTCACTAAAAGACCAAGCGAAAGCTTGGCTCAACGCCCTCCCAGCTGGATCGGTAAACACCTGCGATGAACTAGCCCAAAAATTTCTATATAAGTATTTCCCTCCCGCTAAAACGGCTAAATTAATGACTGAAATTAATACATATTCACAAGAAGAAGGGGAATCCTTATATGAAACTTGGGAAAGGTTCAAGGAGTTATTACGCAAGTGTCCACATCACGGCCTTGCGATATGGCAACAAGTATCCACTTTCTATAATGGATTGTTGCCACACACAAGGCAGACACTTGATTCTAGCTCCGGGGGACTTTTAGGTAATCGACGCCCGCATGAAATATATAACCAAATTGAGGAAATTGCTCAAACCAATTTTCAATGGCACACCCCCCGAGGCAATAAATCTATTGCCCCGGGCGCCCATAAGGTCGATGAAAGCACTTCTTTACAAGCCCAAATCGAGGCCCTTTCTTCAAAAATAAAAAAATTGGAAATGACAAAAACAGTCTCGTTTATGGCTTGTGAAGGGTGTGGTGGGTCACATGAAAATTGGAGTTGTATGAAAGAAACGGACGATCAACAAGAATTGGTAAACTACATTGATAATAGACCTAGGCCGTCGGGTCCTCCAACGGGAACTTATAACCAAGGATGGCGAAACCACCCAAACTTTGGTTGGAGAGAACCCGGCAATAGTAGCAACCAACAAACCCAATGAACAAACTTTCAACAACCAAGAAATGAGTCACAAAATTTCACTCAACAACAAAGTGGACGAGAAAGGCTTGAAGATACTGTATCTCGCCTCATCTCCGACACTGAAAAGAAAAACTCGGAAAGATTTCTACAATTAGAATCAAATTTTAGAAATCAACAAGCTAGTATTCAAAACATAGAAAAACAATTAAATCAAATAGCTCAAAATTTTGCCGAGAGACCGCAAGGCGCATTACCTAGCAATATCGAAACAAACCCAAAAGCGCAAGTTCACCTCATCACGCTACGAAACCGCACCGTAGGGCCTGCAGAAGCGCCGCCGCCAACAGAAGAAACGGCACCCACACCTCTGCAGGAAAAGAACTCCCCTCCATCACCAGAGCCTACCAAAGCTCCTCGAGTTCCGTACCCCAGTAGGTTAATTCGTCAGAAGACCAATGAGCAATTCGCGAAGTTCGAAAGTCTATTAAAGCAATTGCATGTCAATATTCCTTTTATTGAGGTCCTAACCCAAATGCCCAAATACTCTAAGTTCATGAGGGACTTCCTCACTCATAAAAAGAAAATTGAAAATTTGCAATTAGTCAATTTAGGCGAAGAATGCTCTGCCCTCGTACTCAATAAACTTCCCCAAAAGAAAATCGATCCCGGAAGCTTCACGATTCCCTGCTCAATAGGGGAGTCCCCCGTTCGTAATGCCCTAGCCGATCTTGGGGCTAGCATTAACCTCATGCCCTCATCAATGTTTAAAAGACTTGGCCTGGGAACCACGAGTCCTACAAAAATGAGCATACAACTCGCTGATCGATCCGTCAAATTCCCACAAGGTGTCATTGAAAATGTCTTGGTAAAAGTAAGCAGATTCGTCTATCCAGCCGACTTTGTCATACTCGATATGGAGGAAGACACCGAGGTCCCCCTCATACTAGGGAGACCATTTCTTGCCACTGCCCAAGCGGTGGTAGATATGAATGACGGAACACTCACCTTGAGGTATAGGGATGATGAAGTAAAATTCGGAGTTGGGAAGAGAATAGAGGACGACGACCCGGTCAACTACATGAAGGTTATTGATTCGAGCTTGGATGCTGCTCTCCGACGGTGTAACATGGGACGCCAAGCATCCCACTCAGAAAATATATAACCTCACATTGGGTCTAGCCAATGACCCTTATAAACGTGGCGCACCACGGAGGCATTCCGCGGAACTATCCTTAGTCTAGTTTAATCTTTTAGTTTTAATTTGCAGGAATAAAACACACTCATGGTGGTAATGGATGAAAAGGGGAACGAGAAAAATGGCCCCATGCACAAAGAACGAAGCAACCCGACACAAATCTCCATTACAGAAGGCTCAACACGGGCCGTGCTCAACCAACACGGCCCCGTGCTGAGCCACCTGCAGAAAAACGCCCAGTTCAGGTAACTGGATACGGGCCGTGTTCACCAGACACGCCCCCGTGTCCAGGCTTCTGTCTCATTTCTTTAATTTCTGTTACTGGCACCTGAACACGGGGCCGTGTCCGGTCCCCACGGGGCCGTGTCCAGACGGCCAGTAACATAAATCTTTGCTTTTTAACACCACATTGCACATCCAATCAACCTAAAAATTTATTTTTGGGACACATTGAGGACAATGTGTAATTTAAGTGTGGGGGGGAATCTAACACTTTGAAACTTTGCAAGTCCTAACAACAAGCCTTACACAAAACTCTATTGGAACGGCTAAACACCCCAAATTTTTTCAAAAAAAAAAATTTACTTGTCTGAAGTTTAAATTAGGAATCCCAAGATTAATAAGGTTATATTTTTATAAAATTTACAACCGAGAGCGTCGTGATAACAAGAACCAACATAAGAAAATTATGAAACGGCATAACAAGTCTAGTTAAAATTTGATTATATATACTTGATCACATTAAAAACCCATTCCCACAAAAGTGAGTTTTGAGCCTTTATTGAGCATACAAATTTACATCTTTAGACTAAATGCTCATTTTTCATTTCTTGTGTGAATAGCCGCTTGGTTCTTACAACTCTAGAACTTGCCACGATGATTCATTGCCGGTCCTTACCAACTTAAATCCAAGTAAGTAAATGATGGAGGCATTAGGACTAACCATTTTTTCTTTCTACACCATTATTTTTCATTTTTTTACCACCTACCCAAAATCCCCCTAGCTAACCCCTTTGAGCCTAAACTTTCATTTCTTTACCCTAAACCCTTTTTACCCACCAAAAACCCTTTTTATTTTTCACCCTTTATTTTAGTAACAAGCTCAGTCTTTCGCAAGCTCGTTCTTTTATGTGACTGAAAAAAAATTATAAAAAATAAAAAAAAATAATGATGAAGTTAAAAACAAACAAAGCTATGCAAACAAAAGCTTGTTTGGAGAAATACTTCAAAATAAAAAGTCACTAAAAACAAAAGTGTGTTACGAAAACCGACGCTTTTTACGCTTTTCGCCCTTTTACTAACCACTAACCCAACCACCTACCTTTAGCCCAAGCCTAACCCTTCACCCAAAAAGTCCTCTTGATATTTTACAAAGGTATAAAAGTTAAAAAGGAGGAGGATTGATTGCTTGGCAAGCCTATGGAAGGCGTAAGTTCCATGCCGCTCTCGAGTGATTCACTAAAAAAAATACACCTTCGGCCGAGTGTTGAGTGATTTCTCCCGTGAGGTATGTGAACTTGTATATAAATGGAATTTTAAAAAGGCATGTTATGCCCAAATAAGTAATTTATCCTATGAAGCGTTCTAAATAAATCATAACGAATAGGATTGTAAATAAATAAAAATAAATAAAACCCAAAAAGATCTTGGATTCCCGACACTCTATGACAAGCCAAAAACCTTCTCTTCTACCCATTCCATTTGGGAGTGTAAGCCACATTTAAAGAGTTTTGCTTGAGGACAAGCAAAAGTTCAAGTGTGGGGGTATTTGATGTGTGTAAAATGCAACATATAAATGACATCAATTAAGGCATAAAACTAACCCTTTTTAAGTACTAATGTTGGAAAAAGAGTGTTTTTGTCTTCCTTTTGTATTTTTAGGAGGAAATGAGCTCAAATTCACAAAAGAAGCAAAAAGACAGCTAATTCTAACATAAATACAAGAAAAGGAATAAAAGTAGACTGCCCGAACCCTCAACGGCATCTTCCCAAGCAAAGAAGAGAAAACAGAAGCCTGAACACGCCCCGTGCTCAGCCAGCACGGGGCCGTGCCCAAGAAGCAGCAGAAAAGACAAACCTGTAGAAGCTTCTATTGCCCACCACGGGGCCGTGTCCAGTGAGCACGGGGGCGTGGCGAAAGTACAGCAGGCGCATTAATTATAATTGCGAATTACAATTAATGAAGAGAGAGAGTGTCAGACGGGCACGGGGGCGTGTCCAGCGGACACGGGGCCGTGCCCAGCCTTCTGTTCAGCCTATAAATAGGAGTGCTTGGTTTCATTCCAATCCATCCCTTGGCACACCACCTCTCTCACACTTCATCCACCACCCACCACCACCATAACACCATCATCCACCACCATCATCCATTGTCCATCGTAGAGTGTGTGAGTCGTCTCGGGATCCAAGATTGATAGTAAGAGTTCTTGACAATCAAGGCCATGTTTGCCTAAGTCTCTTACATCACTTGGTGAAGACAAGTGTTTAGTATAATACTTTTTATTTTTAATCTTTTGCACTTTTTATTTGGTTTTGTATTAATGACTTTAATAACTAGTTGCTTATGTTGAAGGTGATCTTTCCTTATCGTTTGTCCGTGGTGTCTTGGCATTATTTTACTGTCTATATAAAATAAAAGATTTTCACCATTCATATCTCCACGGTCTATATGGAGGTATGTTGGCTACCTGGTCGGGGGTTAAGGGAACGGTTTAGTAAGGGTCTTGCCCTTGTTCAGCGTTTAGAGGTCCTGCAAGGGACCTGGGTCAAATTTAGTAGGATCTCCTTCAATGCCCATAGGTATTGGATGGCGGGGATCCAAACTCTTTGACCCCCTCATAAGTTAACTACTATTAATACTATAACCCGGCTATTTAGGACTGTATCCCTGCTGACTCAGACTACTCAGCCGAGGGTAACGTCACCGCCAAAAGCGGGGCCTACCATAATTTGCATTAATAACTTAATTCATTATCTTCCAATAATCCAACCCTTTAGGATTGTATCCTTGCTGACTCAAACTACTGGGTTGAGGGTAACGTCGCCTTCAAAAGAGGGGCCTACTACAATAACTAAGATAATCTCTTAAACAAGTGCATAAGTGCGAAAATAATGAAAGGTTATACTAATACACGAGTCGGATCCAAGTGATTCATCTTGTCTATCTGTTTTTATTTTATTTTTATTTTTCAGCATTTAGTTAGTTTTTATTTTCTTAGTTTAAAAACATTTTTTCTAACTTTTTGATTTGATTAGACGTTGAGGATAAACCGGTACTAAAAGCTCTTGTGTCCTTGGACGACCTCGGTATCTTACCAACACTATACTACGTCCACGATGGGTGCACTTGCCCATATGTGTGTTTAGTGTTAGTAAATATCGTGTTTTATAAATTTAAAACTTGGCTAAAGGTGTAAAAAGGGCTTAATTATATATCTAAATTATATTACACTACACACGCATCACTATACTATCAAGATTTGCAAGATTCTGCAAATCTTAGCGTTGACCACGCCCCGTGCTGAGCTGGGCACGCCCCTGTGGTAGGCATAGAAGCTTCCACAGCTTTGTCCGTTTCTGCAGACATCTGACCACGCCCCCGTGTCCAGTGGGCACGGCCCATGGTCAGCCTTCTATTTCTTGTTTTTGCTTGTGGAGATGCTGTCGAGGGGTCGGGCATGCCACGTTTATCTCTTTTCTTTGTATTTATGTTAGTTTTTGATGCATATTTGTTCCTTTTGTTCGTTTAAGCTCATTTGGTCCTGAAAATACAAAAGGAAGACAAAAGCACACTTTTTCCAACATTAGTACTAAAAAGGGTTAGTTTTATGTCTCATTTGATGTAATTTATATGTTGCATTTTACACACATCAAATACTCCCACACTTAAGTCTTTGCTTGTCCTCAAGCAAAACTCTTTATTATGTATGGAATGGTTAGAGGAGAAGTTTTGGGCTTGTCTTGAGTGTCGGGAATCCAAGATCATTATTGTTATGGGCCATTTTCTGAACGTATATCTTGACTAATATTCTGATTATGATTGTTTATTTGTGATCAGGATACTGGACAGGGATATTGCTAACATCCTGGATAATATCCCGAGATATATCAAATTAATCACGTGCAGGTTAGAGGCTGGAACTTGCTAACAGTCAATTGGACTTCTTCTCCTCAAGACTCGGGCGTATCTGTTAAGGGAGAGACGTTGAACCCGAAAGACTGGGTCTACAACGTTCGGCTAAGGAATATTCGTTGGATCCCGGTTTTAGAGGATAGTTAGTTGCTTTATCTTTAATATAAATAGATGGGGGCGGATCAGTTTAAGGCACACAATTTTTCACTAACACTCTCGTACACTTTCACTCTCTAGCTTACTGCAATCACCACACTTGTATCCAAATCATATTGTAACACTTAGTCGATCCGCACCACATCCTGCACTGTATCCTGAAGTTTGAAGTAATAACAAGAACAAGGCAGCTGCGATTGTCAGCTCCCGAGGTTTTATGCCGGAGATCTAGATTGATCAAGGGCTTTCCTCGTACATCTCGTGTCATTCCCTTTACTTTTTGCTCATTGTTTGATCATAGATACAGCTCGATATCCTGAGCCGTATCCTGAAACTGTTTTTTGCAAAGAACTTAACTAACTGATTTTTGAACACATTCTCTTAGCACACTACCTCACAAAACTAATTTGATCACTTAATTACTTAGGTAATTTTTGACCAAAACAATTTGGCGCCCACCGTGGGGCAAGTGGTGCTCTCTTTACTAAAAATTTTGTGAAATCGCTAATCGGTTTTCTGTTTTCGAGACTTTTTGCCACGTTGTTTACAATGGCCTCGAGATCAAACATGAGCTCCTCCACTGTGTCTGCTACAACTTCTGCTACTACTGGTCCGGTGCTTCCACCACCTCCTCCAAGGATGCAATCTTCTTCGCAACCTCAGGACATTATCCCTACTCGGAATGTTCAGGGATCTGCTCCGATTTTGGTTTCTAATGATGAAATTCTAACCTTATTTGGGAGTGTGCAGGAACAAATGAGGCAGCAACAGGAAACAAACCAGATGCTGTTGAGGGAAATACAACTCCTGAAGTCCGGCTCGAGCAGATCTGCTGAGGATATCGTCACTCCACTACAGCCCAGAACTTTGAACTTTAGTTCAGCTGTGAATACTGAGGATAATAGGAGGAATATTGTGCCCAGCCTTCCTCAGAATCATACTCCTGAAATACCCTCCTCGGTTAGGATGTTAACCGTGAGGAGCTCAGGATATGCTTCAGGATATGGGCAGAATCCTCCGACTGGTAACGTATCTAATAATAACAATACTATTGCCACTAACAGTGTTGGATCTTTGCAGGATACAGCCGTAACATCAGAATTATCCAGGGAGCTTCAGAAGCTAAAGGATATGATATCCAGTGTACCTGGGGTGGTTCAGCCAATTCCTGAAGTATCCCAGGATAGCCACAGGATATCTCGGTTCGTACGTCCTATATGTGATGTTGAAATCCCAAAAAGATTTCAGACTCCAAACATGAAGCTTTACGATGGAACCACGGATCCTGAAGAGCATATTGCCCAATATAGGGAAAGGATGGAGATCAACCCTATCCCTCCGGATCTCAAGGAAGCTTGCCTGTGCAAGGGTTTCGGTTCTACTCTGACAGGATCAGCCTTAAAATGGTTGTTAAATGTTCCTCCGCATTCGATTACATCATTTGCCCACTTAGTGAATTTATTTAATAGTCAATTTTCTTGCAGTCGGAGTTTTGAAAAACTAACCAGTGATCTTTACAGGATAACTCAAGGGCCTCAGGAATCCTTGAGGGATTATGTGAACAAATTCAGTTGAGAATCCTTGGATATCCCACATCTTGATGTTGCAACAGCCGTGCAAGCTTTTAAGATGGGGTTGCAAAAGGACTCTCAGTTTTATCAGGATCTTGTAATGAATCCCTGCAGGAATCTCGACGAGGCTCGTAACAGGGCTCTAAGATATATTCGATTGGAGGATGACAAGAAAATGCAAGAAAGGATGAATGCATCCTCAACATACGAATCGACTAACAGGAAGTCAGAATCCTCGTACAAACCTTACCGCTCCAAGCCATATGGCAGGAATGATAACAAGAGAGTGAATGCTGTCGAAGACGAGGATCCCGAAGAATATCCTGAATTATCCGAATATTGTTTTTCTGTTAATATACCTGAACTAATGTATGCTATGCAGGGTTTGGGAGATAAAGCCAGGTGGCCTCGGAAGAATCAACAAAAAGCTGATTGGAAGGATAAATCCAAATGGTGTGCCTTCCATGAGGATTTCGGACACGTTACGGAGGATTGCATTGCCTTGAGGAAGGAAATAAGCTATCTTCTGAGCAAGGGATATCTAAAAGATCTCTTGGGAACAAAGAAGAATAAAGGTCAGGATACTGAAAAGGATCCTGAAAGAGCAGCCTCACCTCCCGCGGATGCCAAGATAATCAACTTCATTTCGGGAGGATCCGACATCTGTGGGACTTCGTATTCGGCGGCGAAGAGACATGCAAAAGAAGCTAAGGCTGAGAGGGGAGACAAACCTGTCAGGATGACTACCCTCACAACTGACAAAATGATCACGTTTGATGCTGATGACAGGGATACTGTCCAGGATCCTCACCATCATGCACTGGTAATAACGTTATATGTGTCACACCCCCAAAATCCACCATGCGGAGTACCACCGCTTGGAGGCGTGACGTGACCAGGATCGAGCCACCAATCATATTGAACAACGTATTTAAGTAAATAAAACCAACCACAATACAATTGGTGACCAAAAGCCAGTTAACCAAGTTTTAAATTAAACAGCGGAAGCATAACACGTGATATCAAAATATAAGTTCATAGTCCATTAGTTTAAAGTCCGTAACGCAAGTTTAATAAGTTCACAAGGATTTAAATATAAAGCACGGAGCATAACAGTCCGTACACCACAATGACTCCTTCCGCGTGCAAGCTCCAAGCATCTAGCGACCTGTAAGGCATGTAACAACGAGTCAACAACAAAGTTGAGTGAATTCACAGCTGGTTGTTTAGTTATAGCATTCGCTTCGTAAATCATTTGTTCGTTTTGTAAATCATGTATCGTATAAATTCGTATCACGGTCTTTCTGACATGTTTGTGAAGATTGGTGGGGGCTTCCCATGTGTTACTAGACCACGCGTATCGACTGCTACGAAAATGTAAGAGGTGCCCTAAGTCAATGTCTATCAGCATTGACCCTTTGCCCATAGTCCATTAGTACACGCCCGTCCGACTGGCACGGTGTGAGGTTTGTTAAACCTAATAGCGCTATTAACTAATGACCCGCTCGCCATAGGCCTCGGCGATTAAGTCGATAAATGAGGGACTTAAATTGATAGAGTTGATGGTCTTATAGTCGTGTACGTAGGCTTTACGTACGTGCCCTTCAATCCGAGGACAGTAGTAAGTAGTTTAATAGTAATGATAGTTCGAGTAGCCATTCAATCCCATTCCCAACCCACCGGGAATCCCATGCCTTGAAAAGAGTGTGAACTCACCTTGGTTGCTCGGTTTGATTCTCAAATATAGCTAATAGTCAAGGTCGGTCAATCACGCCCTAGTATTATTATCACTTAGTTTATTAGTGATTTCAAATAGAACACAAAGTCCCTACACGTATCTATCACATAACATACATCACTTTAACGGTTCATGCCCATATAAGTTTCCCATCTATTCCCCACTCATAGACAAACATACAACATTGCACATAACACTTTTATTGACATGTAACATGCTATAGCATTCTCGGATAACCCACTCGACATTTAGACACGCAAATCACTACTTATGTCGTTTCAGCTTTATTAATCAAAACTGGACTGTTTTCGAGCATTTTAATAAAATAGTTAACCTTTTCCAATAATTCTCAAATTTTTCCAGAAGGTTCTATATGTTCCAAAGTTTATTATGTAAAAATATCAAAGTCCAGTTCGTTACCCATATTTTATAGAAAATCATTTTCTCGACTGCAATCTGATTTGTTACTTTCTGATTGCAGCTTACGGAAATATTCACTAAAAATTAACCGTAAGTCCGTTTGACAAAATTCCAGTTGGCGGGTCGTCCTGACAACGGTGTCCATCTACTGTAAAAATTCCATGAGTCGGTTTCACTCAGGTTTCAGGTTATGACTTCGAAAACAACACACTTTTTCTGCAGTAAAAATGCAGCTTGAGCTTCTGTCCAAAAATAGTCTTTTAAAAATAGTAAACGGTTTCGAAAAATTACGATTCCAGTGCCATTTGTTTAGTTATTCCAAAATACTCATTTTAGGCTTCAGAAAATCCGTATTTCGATTTAAAATGATCCTGTTACAGCCTGTTAAAGTTGGCTGAAAATCCAACTCAGCAAGCTGTTTATATTGTAGAGGTGACTAAAAGTGCATAAACGAAGATCCTAGCCATGGTTTATTGATGAACAAATGTTAAAACTTCAATCATGCTTTAACCAACCCTAAACCATCCAGATTTCAACTTCTCACAAGCTTTTTATACATGGTTTTTAGGCAGAATTTTAAGTTCACATTTTAGTGTTTTAACTTTTGTGTGACAAGAACTTTCAAACAAAACATAACAAGAATCAAGGTGAAACAAGAGTGTGAAGAGACTTACTACTAGCACAAGGCTAGGGTAGTAATCTTAGAATGAGATGATGGTGAAATGTTGGTGACAAAACTTGAATCAAGCTTCCTTGACAACCTTCAATCTTGCACTTCTATGGATGAATCCTAAATCTTTGAATGAGAGCTTTTAGTGAAAGAAATGGAGATGGTGAAGGAATGTGGTGGTGAATTCGGTTATGGAGAGAGAGGGGGGGGGTGTGAGCCGAGATTTAGAAGGGAGGAGAGAGAGGTGGAGTGTAAGCTTGATAGTAATGATGGTGAGTCTTGGAAATATGCACCCTTCTAATCCTAGGGTAATCATATTATGCTTTTTGGGCCAATAGGATAGAGATCCTCTTTTTACAAAATCAAAACAAAATATTTTCACTAATGATGGCAGAAAATCGGTTGGGGGGGGGGTAAAGTGTAATTTTTTGTTAATTAAAAGGTATTAGGTTAGAAGGTTAAGGGTATTTCCAAGTGTAGTGGGTGTATGTCATGTTTACATGGTGTATAGGGATTTTTATGACTGTAAATAATTTAAAATG
This sequence comes from Helianthus annuus, assembly GCF_002127325.2. Taxonomy (NCBI): domain Eukaryota; kingdom Viridiplantae; phylum Streptophyta; class Magnoliopsida; order Asterales; family Asteraceae; genus Helianthus; species Helianthus annuus. The sequence continues at coordinate 113,994,248 of NC_035446.2, forward strand.
ATAAAATAATATTTCTGACAATATTTTCGTGTCTCGGGTAATGTCTGGTTGTTCGGTCTCGCATCGTTTCGTTAAAGCGTTTAATTGTCCCGTAAAGCGTCTTTTGTGCATCTTTTTGTAACGAAATTAATTCCTAACACATAGGAAAATATACTGGACTATTTAGCAACTTTTCTGTATGCTACTAGTATGCTAACATGCACATGTAACTATAACACAGTAATCGGAGAGCAGTTAAATGATTCAGCACAGTCATCAAGTACTTTTATTATCATTAATAAACTGTACGGTTACATGCAAATTTGAGGGTTGTCACATTCTTCCCCTGTTAAGAAAATTTCGTCCCGAAATTTAGCACGTGGTTACTGAGGAAGCTAGTTAAGTTGCGTTGTTTTCTTGGTTTTCCTGGGGTGTCACATCATCCCCCTGTTGATTTGGAATTTCGTCCCGAAATTCTGCAGTAGCTTCAGTCTCAGTAGTGGTTACACTTTTCTTAAACAACTGGGGATACTTGAGTTTCATTTGGTCTTCTCGTTCCCAGGTATACTCTGGGCCACGACGGGAATTCCAACGAACTCGGACGAGAGGTATTCTGGTGTGCTTGAGGATCTTAACGTCTTGATCCGTAATCTCTACTGGTTCCTCGATGAATCGCAGCTTGTCATCGATTGTGAGCTCTTTGAGAGGAACTATGAGGGTCTCATCTGACAGACACTTCTTCAGATTCGACACATGGAATACGTTGTGAACTCCACTGAGTTCTTCAGGTAGGTTCAGCCTGTAAGCGACTTTGCCAATTTTCTCAATGATCTCGAATGGTCCGACGTAACGCGGATTGAGCTTGCCTCGTTTGCCAAAACGAACTACACCTTTCCAAGGTGAGACTTTGAGTAGCACTCGATCTCCAACCTGGAACTCGAGTGGTTTTCTTCATTTATCGGCATAGCTTTTCTGACGGTCACGAGCTGCCGCCATTCGTTGTCGTACCTGAGCAATCTTTTATGTTGTATCTACTACGAGTTTTGGGCCAGTGATTTGACTGTTACCAACGTCTGCCCAACAGAGAGGTGATCGGCATTTACGTCCGTACAATGCCTCAAACGGAGCGGCCTGGATGCTGGTGTGGTAGCTGTTGTTATAAGAAAACTCCACTAACGGAAGATGCTATTCCCAGCCATTGCCGAAGTCGATTACGCATGCTCTAAGCATGTCCTCAAGGGTTTGGATGGTGCGTTCAAATTGCCCATCTGTCTGTGGGTGATAAGCGGTGCTCATATCTAAACGTGAGCCAAAAGACTTATGCATAGCTTGCCACAGTTCAGAAGTAAAACGCGCATCATGATCTGAAATGATGGAGGTTGGCACTCCGTGCCTTGATACTACTTCCTTTAGGTAGATGTCTGCTAGAGTAGAAAACTTATCCGTTTCCCTGATAGGTAGAAAATGTGCAGACTTGGTCAGTCGATCCACGATCACCCAAATGGTATCGTTTCCGCGCTGAGATCTGGGCAGGCCAGTAACGAAATCCATGGAGATTTGCTCCCATTTCCATTTAGGTATCTCTGGTTGTTGAAGTGGGCCTGATGGTTTCTGATATTCGACCTTGACCCTAGCACAAGTCAAGCATTTACCGACGTAGGTTGCTATGCTGGCTTTCATACCAGGCCACCAGTATGTAGTCTTTAGGTCGTGGTACATCTTATCCGAACCAGGATGTACTGAATAACGAGACTTATGTGCTTCATCCATCACCAGCTCGCGTAGGTCTCCATACAGTGGAACCCAGATGCGTCCGTTAACATAGTAGGCATCGTTTTCTTTTTGTTCTAGCCGTTGCCTCGATCCTCGCAAGGACTTAGCCCTGATGTTTTCTGCTTTCAATGCTTCAACCTGAGCATCACGAATTTGGGCAGGAAGACTAGATTGGATGGTAAGCTGTAACGCACGTACACGCTTAGGTATAGTATCCTTTCGGCTGAGGGCGTCAGCCACAACATTGGCTTTGCCTGGATGGTATTTGATAGCGCATTCATAATCGTTCAAGAGCTCTACCCATCGGCGTTGTCGCATATTCAATTCCTTTTGCTTGAAGATATGCTCGAGACTCCTGTGATCGGTGTAAATGGTGCACTTGGTACCGTACAGGTAATGTCTCCATATCTTAAGCGCGAAAACAACTGCTCCCAATTCCAAGTCGTGCGTAGTGTAGTTCCTTTCATGAACCTTAAGTTGGCGTGATGTGTAGGCAATGACGTTGTCACGTTGCATCAGCACACAACCAAGTCCTTGGATGGAAGCGTCGCAATAAACCACGAAATCGTCTGTGCCTTCAGGCAATGAGAGGATAGGTGCGCTACAGAGTCTATCCTTCAAGTGCTGAAATGCGGACTCCTGTGCATCACCCCAACAGTAGGTGACACCCTTCTGAGTCAGTGAAGTGAGAGGTTGCGCAATCTTTGAGAAATCTTTGATGAATCTTCTGTAGTATCCTGCCAAACCCAAGAATTGGCGGATTTCGGTTGGTGTACGGGGTGCAGGCCAGTTCTTGATCGAGTCAACCTTGGATGGATCAACATGGATCCCATCCTTGTTTACCACATGGCCTAGAAATGTTAAAACTTCAATCATGCTTTAACCAACCCTAAACCATCCAGATTTCAACTTCTCACAAGCTTTTTATACATGGTTTTTAGGCAGAATTTTAAGTTCACATTTTAGTGTTTTAACTTTTGTGTGACAAGAACTTTCAAACAAAACATAACAAGAATCAAGGTGAAACAAGAGTGTGAAGAGACTTACTACTAGCACAAGGCTAGGGTAGTAATCTTAGAATGAGATGATGGTGAAATGTTGGTGACAAAACTTGAATCAAGCTTCCTTGACAACCTTCAATCTTGCACTTCTATGGATGAATCCTAAATCTTTGAATGAGAGCTTTTAGTGAAAGAAATGGAGATGGTGAAGGAATGTGGTGGTGAATTCGGTTGTGGAGAGAGGGGGGTGTGTGAGCCGAGATTTAGAAGGGAGGAGAGAGAGGTGGAGTGTAAGCTTGATAGTAATGATGGTGAGTCTTGGAAATATGCACCCTTCTAATCCTAGGGTAATCATATTATGCTTTTTGGGCCAATAGGATAGAGATCCTCTTTTTACAAAATCAAAACAAAATATTTTCACTAATGATGACAGAAAATCGGTTGGGGGGGGGGGTAAAGTGTAAAGTTTTGTTAATTAAAAGGTATTAGGTTAGAAGGTTAAGGGTATTTCCAAGTGTAGTGGGTGTATGTCATGTTTACATGGTGTATAGGGATTTTTATGACCGTAAATAATTTAAAATGATAAAATAATATTTCTGACAATATTTTCGTGTCTCGGGTAATGTCTGGTTGTTCGGTTTCGCATCGTTTCGTTAAAGCGTTTAATTGTCCCGTAAAGCGTCTTTTGTGCATCTTTTTGTAACGAAATTAATTCCTAACACATAGGAAAATATACTGGACTATTTAGCAACTTTTCCGTATACTACTAGTATGCTAACACGCACATGTAACTATAACACAGTAATCGGAGAGCAGTTAAATGATTCAGCACAGTCATCAAGTACTTTTATTATCATTAATAAACTGTACGGTTACATGCAAATTTGAGGGTTGTCACAATATGTGGCTAACCATTTTGTACGCAGGATACTGGTTGATAATGGCAGTTCTGTCAACATAATCCAACTGGAGACTCTGAAGAGAATGAATGTGTCTCCGATGGATATCACTTCGAAGTCTACTGTGCTCGTTGGTTTCAGTGGAGAAGCTAGGAACAAAGTGGGAGAAATAAAGTTGCCGGTATATGTTGAAGGAGTCAACTCGATACAACGTTTCTGTGTGATGGATTCTTTATCCTGCTATAACATCATACTGGGAAGACCATGGATTCATGATATGAAGGTCGTACCATCAACATATCACCAATGCATCAAGATCCCTACCCCTTGGGGAGTTGTCAAAGTCGATAGTGATCAGCAAGAGGCGAAAGAATGTTACTCATCCTCAATGAAATCCTCGACCAAACCAAGTGCAGCATAGCAATTAAAGATGCGGGCCCAGGATATCGTGGAGAATTCGGAGCAGGATGTGAAGAAAGTCATCCTGGACCAGGATAATCCTGATATCTCGGTGCTCGTAGGAACCAATATCCCTCGGGATATTGAAGAACAATTAACTAACTTTCTGAAATGCAGGATGTCAACATTCGCATGGAAGCATGAGGATATGACAGGTATATCCAAAGACATTATTACTCACAAGCTTGGATTGACAGGTCATTCAAGCCTATACAACAAAAGAGAAGGAAATTCGCCCCTGAGCGGAATGCAATTATCCAAGAGGAAGTTGAAAGATTATTGAAGTCCAGGATGATTAGAGAAGTCAAATTCCCTAGATGGCTAGCAAATGTGGTAGTGGTTCAAAAGAAGAATGGGAAGTGGAGAGTCTGTGTAGACTACACAGACCTGAACAAAGCTTGTCCAAAAGACCCATTCCCTCTGCCTCATATAGACTCGATGGTGGATGCCACTGCCGGTCACGAAATGTTGACCTTCATGGATGCATCCTCAGGATTCCAGCAGATCCAAATGGAACCTTCAGACCAGGAGGATACTGCTTTCATGACACCAACAGGTATTTACTGTTATACTGCTATGCCTTTCGGTTTGAAAAATGCAGGTGCAACGTACCATAGATTGGTGAACATGATGTTTAAAGACAAACTGGGGGACACCATGGAGGTGTACATTGACGATATGGTGGTCAAATCCAAGAAAGCTGAGGATCATCTCCAGGATATTAAAGGAGCATTTGATATCCTGGACCAGTATAATATGAAACTAAATCCTGCAAAGTGCCATTTTGGAGTAGGGGCAGGAAAGTTTTTAGGATACATGGTGACAAAAAGAGGGATAGAGGAAAGCCCGGAGCAGATCAAAGCTATCTTGGATATAAAGTCACCCTCGAATATGAAGGATGTTCAACGGTTAACAGGACGAGTGGCAGCCTTGAATAGATTTATCTCAAGATCCTCGGAAAAATGTAAAGAATTCTATGATATCCTGAAAAAGAATAAGAAATTTGAGTGGGGTGAGAAGCATGAAGCAGCCCTGCAGGATTTGAAGCAGTATCTCTCAACCGCGCCTCTGTTGATGAAGCCCGAGGATGGTGAACCATTATCCCTGTATCTTGCAGTATCAGGGAATGCAGTAAGTGCGGTACTCGTAAAGGATCACGAAGGTCAGCAGTATCCTGTTTATTATGTTAGCAAAAGTTTGTTAAATGCTGAAACTAGATATTCTCACCTAGAAAAGCTAATACTGGCTCTAGTTATGGCATCCACAAAGCTTAGACATTATTTTGAGACACATAGGATTCATGTTAAACTAATTATCCTGTTAAGAATGTGCTTAGGAAACCGGAAATGTCGGGTAGAATGGCTAAGTGGTCGGTAAAATTAAGTGCCTATGATTTAATATATGAACCTAGAAATGCAATAAAGTCTCAGGCTCTAGCAGACTTTGTGGCTGATTTCAGTAGTGATATTCAGAATGAAGTAGACCTAGAAGTGCAACAACTAGGAGAAAACTTAGAATCCTGGACATTATATACTGATGGTGCATCTAATGTAAGGGGTGTAAGTTTAGGTATACTACTAAAATCGCCACAGGGGGACATAATACCCCAGGCTGTTAGATGTGAATTCCCTGCTACTAATAATGAGGCAGAATATGAAGCTTTAATTGCAGGATTAGAATTGGCTAAGAATATGAATATCAAGAATTTGCAAGTATATGTTGATTCCTTGTTAATTACTAATCATTTTAATGGATCCTATGCAGTCAAGGGTGAGAAATTAATCGAATACCTCGGTATTCTCAAAAAATTAGCAGGATATTTCGATATTTTTACACTTGAACAGGTACCAAGAGAGGATAACGCCGAAGCAGACGCATTGGCAAACTTGGGATCATCAATCAGGATACCAGAAGGGACCCCAATACTGATATTACATATCCTGTATCCTGCAACGAATCCTCAGGATAAAGAAGTAGCAGGTATTCAGGATCCTGGAGCGGTGTATCCTGAAGAGGATCCTAAATCCTGGACGGCTCCAATCATGAGATATCTCAAGGAAGGACATATCCCCGGAGATGAAAATCCTAAGGCATTTAGGATGAAGGTAACACGATTCACTATTATAAATAATATTTTATACAAGAAATCTCTTGCAGGACCATACTTGAGATGCTTGGAGGATCCTGAAGCCAAAGAAGTACTTCAGGATATACATGAAGGGGATTGTGGTAACCATACTGGGGGCAGGTCATTATTCTCAAAAGTGTTGAGGACAGGATATTATTGGCCAACAATGAGAAAAGATGCCGCAGAGTATGCTCGAAGATGTGATGCGTGTCAGAGACATAGTAACATATTGCATCAGCCCGCTGAACCGTTATATCCTATTGTTTCCCCTTGGCCATTTATGAAGTGGGGTATGGATATAGTAGGAAAGTTACCAAAGGCCCCGGGAGGAAAAGTCTTTATGCTAGCAATGACGGATTCCTTCTCTAAATGGGTTGAAGCTGAAGCATTTGTCCAAGTCAGAGACCAAGAAGTAGTATCCTTCATAAAGAGGAATATCCTGACAAGGTTTGGGGTACCAGCTGAAATCATCTGTGATAATGGGTCCCAATTTATAAGCAAAAGGACCACCAACTTCTGCAAGAGTAGGGGGATCAAAATGATAACATCTACTCCAGTACACCCTCAAGCGAATGGACAAGCAGAATCCTCAAACAAGATAATTGTCAACAATTTGAAGAAAAGACTTAGGGCTAAGAAGGGAAGATGGGCAGAAGAATTACCGTTTGTCTTATGGGCTGATAGGACAACTGTGAAGAATGCTACTGGGCAAACTCCATTTTCCTTAGTATTTGGAGCAGAAGCAGTAATCCCGACAGAGATGGTGATACCTACAGCAAGATCCAACCTCTGGGATCCTGAGAAGAATCCTGAAGCCCTATGTCAAGAATTGGATACTATTGATGAGACAAGGGACGCGGAAAAGTTGAGAATGGCAGCATATCAACAAAGAATATCCAGAGCATATAATAAGAATATCAGGACCAGAATATTTAAGGTTGGAGATTGGGTGTTAAGAAAGGCTTTTCAGAATACTACGAATCCTGCTGATGGAAAGTTGGCCCCAAAATGGGAAGGACCCTATGAGATTGAATCAGAATCCGGAAAAGGAGCATACCAGCTCAAGAATATGGAAGGGGATATACTACCAAGATCCTGGAATGCTATATATCTCAAAGCCTCTTTCAAGTGAGTTTAGAATTTAATTTCTAACTCAAGATGGTATGGATTCTGTCTCTTTTGAATATACTTTATTTTATTTGAACCCAATACTAACTTAAGCATCGGAGGGGTGTTAGCCAAGCTAACACCCACCTTAGTTTTGGAATGTTTTGCAGTATATGCTTCAGGATATAGTTCCAGGATGCACACTCAGGATGTTTCGGAAGATTAGAGGATTGGCCCCCTCTCTCACGTATAAGGGATCCTGATCCCTTCATAGGTTTAAAGGTATTCACCTTTCATCCGAATTGGGTTTAAACACCCCGCCTGGAGCGCAAGTTGTTCAGGAATAGTTCAAGGTGGCGGGACCAGTTCATGTAAAAGTGGCTGACAATTTCGTTACTGTTGGCTATATCCTGAATTCTAAAGGTATATGAGGATTGATCACCCTCTCTCACGAAAGGGTATTTTCATACTCTCTAAGGTTTAAAGGTTTTCACCTTTCTAAGTCTTGGAGTTTATACACTCCCGCCTGTAGCGCATGAAAATTTGGGATTATCCCCAGGATACTAAGGATTTATCTCCAGGATGTTTTCGGATTTCACCCCAATAACACAAGAACTATCTATGCACTCTAAGTAAGTTTTTCTAAGTATTGAAAGATTTTGTACACAGGGGACATTTCTCCTAAGGCAATTATGTAAGGCACTAAGAGTTAAGTTTGGACCAAGCATGCAAGGACTGGGGACATCTTGGTACAAGGAATTGCAAAAAGGATTGAAGTTTGAAACTAGGCTTATACTCTATCTCTGGTATGATCTTTCCTTTGAGAGTCCTACGCAATTTGATTGAGCTTTTGAAACCGTGTCAGAAGTTTAATCATCCTGACTAGGATATATCTTTAGGATATATTCTCAGAATATATCCTCATAATATATTCTCAGAATATATTCCCAGGATATAATACGGGATATCTGTTTGGAATATCTGGAGTTACAGGGATTTAAGTGTAAAATCAAAATGGAATTTGTTTATAAAAGCTAAGTAGACCATTTTATTTCTTTAAACACTTTAAAATATTCGAGGTTTTACAAAGAACAAATTATTTTCCAAGATATAGGGGCTAAATGGATAGCCATTGAGTGAAAAATGCGTTGGGAGTTGCACAATGTCACTTCAAGGGTCATTCTGGTTTAATTACCTCGATACACGGAATAAATCTTAAAATATATCCGTTGGAGTTGGTATACCAACAGATATATTTTGGGGACAATTGTTATGGGCCATTTTCTGAACGTATATCTTGACTAATATTCTGATTATGATTGTTTATTTGTGATCAGGATACTGGACAGGGATATTGCTAACATCCTGGATAATATCCCGAGATATATCAAATTAATCACGTGCAGGTTAGAGGCTGGAACTTGCTAACGGTCAATTGGACTTCTTCTCCTCAAGACTCGGGCGTATCTGTTAAGGGAGAGACATTTTACCCGAAAGACTGGGTCTACAATGTTCGGCTAAGGAATATTCGTTGGATCCCGGTTTTAGAGGATAGTTAGTTGCTTTATCTTTACTATAAATAGATGGGGGCGGATCAGTTTAAGGCACACAATTTTTCACTAACACTCTCGTACACTTTCACTCTCTAGCTTACTGCAATCACCACACTTGTATCCAAATCATATTGTAACACTTAGTCGATCCGCACCACATCCTGCACTATATCCTGAAGTTTGAAGTAATAACAAGAACAAGGCAGCTGCGATTGTCAACTCCCGAGGTTTTATGCCGGAGATCTAGATTGATCAAGGGCTTTCCTTGTACATCTCGTGTCATTCCCTTTACTTTTTGCTCATTGTTTGATCATAGATACAGCTCGATATCCTGAGCTGTATCCTGAAACTGTTTTTTGCAAAGAACTTCACTAACTGATTTTTGAACACATTTTCTTTGCACACTACCTCACAAAACTAATTTGATCACTTAATTACTTAGGTAATTTTTGACCAAAACAATTATGGGGTTTTATTTTTATACCATTTACAATCCTATTCGTTATGATTTATTTAGAACGTTTCATAAGAGAGATTACTTATTTGGGCATAACATGCCTCTTTAAAATTCCATTTATATACAAGTTCACATACCTCACGGGAGATCACTCAACACTCGGCCGAAGATGTATTTTTGTGAAACACTCGAGACCGGCATGGAACTTACTTCTACCATATGCTTGCCAATCAATCAATCCTCCTCCTTTTTAACTATAAACCTTTGTAAATATCAAGAGGACTTGGGGAAGGGTTAGGCTTAGGCTAAAGGTATGTGGTTTTGGGTTAGTGGTTAGTAAAAAGGGCTAAAAGCGTAAAAAGCGTTGGTCGTCGTAAAACTTTTTTTTTATGACTTTTATTCAAACTAAGCATTTTCAAACAAAGTTTCTTTGAGGAACTTGTTTGTTTATTTCTAGACTTTCATTTTTTTATAAAGAAATGTCACAAGAAAACCGAGCTTTTTACTAAAATAAAGGGTTGAAAAGAAAAAGGTTTTGGTGGGTAAATGGTGTTTGTTTTGTGGGTTTAGAAATGAAAAGGTTTAGGCTCAAAGGGATTAACTAGGGGGATTTTGGGTAGGTGATAAAGAAAATGAAAAATAATGGTGTTGAAAAGAAAAATGGGTTAGTCCTAATGCCTCCATCATTTCCTTACTTGGGTTTAAGTTGGTAAGGATCGGGAATGTATCATCGTGGCAAGTTCTAGAGTCGTAAGAACCAAGCGGCTATTCACGCAAGAAACGAAAAATGAGCATTTAGTTTAAAGACGTATGCTTATATGCTCAATAAAGGCTCAAAACTCACTTATTGTGGGAATGGATTTATAATGTGATCAAGTATATATAATCAAATTTTAACTAGATTTGTCATGCCGTTTCATAATTTTTTTATGTTGGTTCTTCTTATCCTGATGCTATCGGTTGTAAATTTGTAAAAATATAACCTTTTTAGAACTTGTTATTCCCAAATTAAACCAAGACAAGTAAAAAATGAAAAGTTTTTGAAAAAAATTGGGGTGATTAGCGGTTCCAATAGGGTCTTGTGTAAGGCTTGTTATTAGGACTTGCAAAATTCAAGGTTTTAGCATCCCCCCCCCCCCCACACTTAAATTACACATTGTCCTCAATGTGTCCCAAAAATAAATTTTTAGGTTGATTGAATGTGTAAAAAGGTGTTGAAAAACAGGTTTTTGTGTTACTAGGCGTCTGGCCACGGGCCCGTGTTGGTCCGGGCACAGCCCCGTGGTCAAATTGCCAGTATCATAATTAAACAGAAGGCTAGGCACGGGGGCGTGTTCAGTGAGCACGGACCCATGTCCAGTTACCTGAATTGGGCATTTTCTGCAGAACCTCGGGCAGGGGGGCGTGTTGGCTGAGCACGGCCCCGTGCTGAACTTGCTGTAATGATGGAAAATTGTCGGGAGGCTCTGTTTTTGTGCATGGGGTGTGGGTTTAAAGTTCCCTTGGTAACCTCTATCTTTTCGAGTGTGTTCAACCATTACATCATCAGCCAAACACCATTTAATACTTAAAAACCATCATTCATTCAAGAGTGAATTACATAATTCCTAGAAAATAAAAAGTACATACTAAAAACTGGATAAGTAGGTCATAGAATGCAAGAAGTCTTAAACCACAAAGAAGTCCTAGCCTAGATGTTTTTATTATAAGAACAAAATTTCCGAAAAGATGATTCTTTCGGTTGAATAAGGCTTGTAGAACTTATTCTTCGGAAAGGGCCCCTCTTACGTCGTTAAGCCATTCTTCTATCTCCCGGGGGAGAAGGAAGGCAGGCTCATTGTCTTTCTCATGTGGAGGAGGTGCGACTTCCACCGGAACCTCTTGTAAGGCGTCAAGAGGAGGTTCCATGGGAATATCGTCCCATCCGGTGGGATTAATAACTTCTTGTGCCAAGTTCCAATCTTCTTGAGGGAAGATTGGTTCCATAGGAGGCATTGCAAGAATGTTCAACCGTTGGTGCAAAAGGTTGATTTCTTGGAAGCTATTCTCTAGCCCCATCGTTAGATAGTTGATAGGGTCGATTAGGATTTCTTCTACGGATGTCATCTCATCGAGTGCCTCTCTTAGCGCCATCACGTAACGCACAAGGGTTGCTTCGATCGATGGCCTTCTTTCCCTGTGACTGTTCCTTGAGTGAGCTGAAGAGGTCCCGCTATTCTGGCTTGACATTCTAAGAAAACAAGTCGAAAAGCTCAAATTAATGAAACAGTAACTCCGGCCACGGCCCCGTGCTCGCTGAGTGTTAGTGCATACATCTGTCGACTTCGTCTTGTATCGAGTCTTGTACTAGATAGGTTAGATCAGGGCACATAGATCGAGAAAATAGGATGTTTAAGTGTGTTTAAGAGGTGATTCCGCTTGAGCTGATGATTCCGCTTGAAACTGCATGTGTATGTTTCAAGCGAAATCACATGGAACTAACTCCGCTTGAACTGAAGCTGGTGTCTTTCAAGCGAAATCATGAACAGTATATATAGGTGTCCAAGCGAAATCATTTGGAACAGTTCTTGAATTCCATACCGAGGTGCTGCCGGTGTGAAGTCTGATTGTAATTGTTGTTATTTCAATCTAATCAGTGTTTAAAGTGAAGATTTAGTTGTTTCTACATTTGTTTCTTAGTTTCCGCCTCTGAAACAAAGTAAAACTCCTATGAATGACTCGTTCGGGTCAATCACACGATCCTACAAGTGGTATCAGAACTCAGGAGGAGGAGTTCTGCTGATTTCAGCTGGATTTGATTGCATTTTCTCACTTCTACACCTTCTTTCATCAGTTCAGGAAGTTTTAATGGTCAAAATTGGATCATTTTCTTTCAGGCTATGTAAAAGGACATATTAACAAATCCTTGAAATTTTCACAGCAAAATTCGGACTAAAAATGAGTAAAATGGACCTTAGATGTGATTCCGCTTGGACGAGCATTTACTGATTCCGCTCGAAACTGAGATATTACTTGTTTTGATTCCGCTTGAATTTACTTGTTTCCGCTTTAAAAGTGAGATTCCGCTTGAAAGGATTCAAGCAAAATCAGTGAATTATTTGTTATCAGATTCCGCTTGAAGGGTGTTTGAGTGATTCCGCTCCAGAAGGTTCTATTGGTTATTTCGCTTGAAAGGGAAACTTGGTATTTCGCTTGAAGTGTTTATTTGGGATTTCGCTTGAGTTGACTGTTTTTGAAATACGTGCTACCGAATCATGGATAACGATTTCTACAACGCATTTGCTACTCCGACTACTCCGGCTTTCATTGCTCAGAACATGAATCTAGAAAACGAAACCGGAACTTTACAAAAGCCCCCGAAGCTAATGAGTATTGAGGAGTATTACGGTTGGAAAGACAGATTCGAAAACTGGGTTCAGGCAAACCATCTGAGATCATGGGAATGTATTCTGAAGAAGTATGTCTTGCCATGTACTGATCTGCAAGTTATCAAAGAACTCTCGGAATTCTCTGACAAAGAACGTGAGACGTACAAAGCTGAAAAAATGATTATCAGTCTACTTCAACAAGCCATCAAAGAAGACATCTTCATATTGCTTCAACATGACAAGACATCAAAATCAATTCGGGATGCTCTTAGAGTCAAGTTTGAGGGAATCAATTTGGGATGCTCTTAAGAAAGAATTTGATCTATTTAGAAGTCTACCGGGGGAAGATACAAAGAAATTAATTGAACGATATTGCCACTTGATGTGATCCATGTCAATGCTGAGCATAACAAAAGATCGTGAAGAGTGGGTAGACAAGTTAGCTGACGCTTTACCGCAAAAGGAGTGGGGTACCTACTTGATGATTCTGAAGAACACTGGGGTTTATGATGGGCTGACAATTTCTCAGTTTATTGAGAAGATTGAGGGTCAAGATCTGGAACAGCAAGAGATTGCAAGGATGAACAGTCTGAGTGGTCAATAGGATGTAAAAATGTACTACAAAGGCAGTATTCCAGAAGTTGAAAGAAGTCCAAAAATCCAAACTGCTTTTAGTGCTGGAGACTCATCTGAAAAAGTTGATCAAAGTTCAAACAAAAGCAGCAGTGGATTTTCTTCATATCCGAGTGTGAACCCAAAAGATACAACATCAAGTTTTCATTCACAAAGCATAAAAACTGGAAATGGTTATGTGATACAGTGCAACATTGCCTTGAATCTTCCAGATGGTCAAAGTTTCTCTGAAGAAGTTGCGAAAGATCACATGGCATTACTTGGTTCTGTGTTACTCTCGTATGAAGGTTTTGTTGCAGGGAGGATCGAAAATCCTATGCTGACGAAAGAGGATTACGATCAGATAGACGCTGAAGAAACGGAACTAAAGGACATCAAATGGTGTCTAGCTAGTGTCCTCAGAAGAGCAGAAAAATTCAAGCTGATTACTGGGAGAAATGACTTTCTTGATGCACATGTTTCGACTTTAGGTTTTGATAAATCTAAAGTTACTTGTTTTCGATGCAGGGAGAAAGGTCATTTCAAGAGAGAATGCAAGAATAGAGAAACCAGTGATGTGAAGAATCCATTCGGAAAAGATGACTACTACCGAAAAGCCATTTATCAACAAGTCGGTCAACAACAACAGCAAGAACCACAAGTGGCTCATGGTAGAAAAGTGATTGAGGATTCAAAGAGAGCATGTCTGGGAAATCAAGAAAACTTTAACCAAAACTTTCAAGATGATGAAAGGCTACCAGAAGGTTTTAGCTGGGATTTGTTTACAGATGAGAAAGGAGATTTCAAAGCATTCATCGCTAAGATTGTGAAAGAACCTGATATGTTCACCGAATGGATGAAGTCTATTGGTGAAACTGTGAAGAATGATGATGAAAAATCTGTTTCATCTGATGAAAGCTCACAAGGTTCAGACGAAAGTTCAGAAAGAGAAGCTGTTTTTGATCAAACGCCATCTGATTCTGGTTCTTCGGATGACTGTTCTGACAAATCAGTAGAGTTTGATCAATCTCCGACTGATGACAGCAGTGACGATGAAAAAGAAAGACATATTAATGTTGCAAAATCTCAACTCTCTCCTGAAACTTTTCATTTTTATTTTGCAGATTTCCTTGAGAAGCTGAAGGAGAGAAGAGTAGCAAGAGAGCAAAAGCAGGAGAAGTCTGAAAGTGTTGTTCAAGAAGAAGAGATTGTTCAAAATGAAGAAGTTAAAAGTGTTGCTGAGGAGATTGTTGAAACAAAACAGAAATCTGAAAGTATGGATCAAGAAGAAGATTCTGATTTTAATGATAAAGTTCAATTTGCTAAAGAAGTGTTTCAAACAATCAAAAGAGTAGTTGAAGAAAATGAAAAAGTTATAGAAGTGGAGAAAATTATCGAAGTAGAAAAGATTGTGGAAGTCATCAAGCCTTGCTTGAAGTGTTTAGAACCATGCAAAGAATGTGCAGCTAAAGATGAAAAGATGGCTGAGTATGAGAAGATGAAAGAACAATTACTGTTCAATCTTAATTATGTGAAGGAATCATATGATGTTTTGAATAGAACAGTAACTGGTCTTCGAAAGACAAATTCAGAGAGAGAAGACGCTTTAACAATGATGAACGCTACGATGATGTCGAAGCAAAAAGCAATCAATCACTATATTGAAGAATGTGCTACACTGAAACAAGAGTTGGAGAAGGAGAAAATTGAGAATGAGAGAATCAGACGTTTACTGCATAGTTACTCTAGTTCTGATTATCTTATTGATCGAATTTATCCGACTGTTGCAGGTTTTGAAGCATTCAAAGACGAAAAGCCAAAGAAGAAAGATACTGGTAAGAAATCGACTGTTAGTTATAACAAGTGTCCGCCTCCGATCTGGGAAGGTTATTCTCCCAGAAAACCGAATGAGGAGCAAGTCAAAAAAGCAGTCAATATAAAGCTAAAAACCGATACAACTAATGAATTACCAGAAAACATTGACGTTACTTTTACATCGTCTGACACTGATCATGATTCTGAGTTAATCAAAAAGGTGGTCGATCAGGTGTTGGATACTGATGAGGAGTTTGAGTCAAAGTCTGAGTCTGGAGGGTCAAGTTCGTCAGTCAACAGTTCAAAACCGATGGTTAAAAGGACTTACAGTAAAGAGTTTTTATTATCAAAATCAAATTTGAATGATGAAACATTTGAAGTAGCATATACTTTAAATGATTCTGACAAATTATATTCTGACAAAGAATTTCCAATAAGAAGTGTTAGATTTAAAATGATCAAAAAGCTTTTCAAAATGACAGAAATTAATATTTCTGAAATAAAAGATTTAAATCTTATTGGAAAACCTAAAAAATACACTTCAAGAGTTCAACAGCGATTAAACAAGAAAAAGGGTTACAATTCTGGTTCTGGTTTTCAAAAGAAACCAATCCATAATGGTAGCTACAAAAAGAAAGGATTAGGTTTTATTCTACCAGAAAATTATAAAAATGAGAAAAATTCTAAAACAAAAACAGATTTTGTTTCAGGTGGAAGTGCTGAGGATGAACAGAAGAAACCGTTCTGGAAACAATCAAACCAGGAGTTTCTTGCTGAACAGAAGAGAAAAGGAACTGGAGGGTTTCATCCAAAGGAGACTCGAACCTGTTTCAAATGCAAAGAAGTTGGTCACATTGTATCAACTTGTTCTCAAATGACAAAATCAAAACAGGGAGTTTCTAAAAAATTGAAAGAAAAAGTTATCGATTTTGAACCACCAACTGAAAAATCCAAAATTTTTGAAAATTCGACGCATGAAGTAGGTGAGTGTTCAAAGAAAAATTCTTACAAAAAGAAAGCCAAAGACAACCAAGTGTGGGTTGTTAAAAATTCTGATGAGAAAGTCGGCGATGAACCTGATTCCACAAAATCAGAGGTGTAGGATCGTTCTCGGCCCTGTTTGAGTCGTTCAGAGAAGTTCGTATCCGAATTAAGAGGCGGAAACTAATAATTCGATGCTATTGAAGCTATATTCACTTTAAACTTGCTGTATTATTGATATTAAACGCGATTACAAGATTTGACAGCACTTCGGCAGCATACCGGAACAAACACCTTCAACTATGTGTTTATGGTTCGCTCATATGGCCCTATTTATAGACAAGCTGGTTCGCTTATACGTACATGTACGTATAAGCGGACCTACATCGTGTAGGATCGTTTCGCGACCTAAACGAGTCGTTCAGAGGCTTTCTCCTGAGTTTCAGGTGCGGAATAACAAGAAACTAAGGTAGAAATAGCACGCAAATCACTTTAACTACTTGTTTATTGATCTGACAATCTTTTACAGCTCAAATCTCGCACCGGCAGCACTTCGGTACGATTTCAACACACGTTACTGACTGGATCGCTCATTGGACTATATATAGGCGTTTGGGTTCGCTTATTGGACAGGCCCAATAAGCGAACCAGACATTAGACACTCGAGCGGACCTACAATGTTGACATACGAGCGGACCATGTTACCTGCCGTTCGAGCGGACCCAACATCTTGTCGTTCGAGCGAACCTGATCAATGCTGTTCGAGCGGACCACTCATATGTCCGCTCGAGCGAACCTAACCTAATTGGACCAATGAGCTGACCTATCTATTACATGTTTTCTCGTTTTCCGTTCATTATACAATCAATCCTATTCTAAGACTCGAACGAAGATGTAGTCGACAGACAACTGCACCAACAGACTCCCCCTTGAATGTTGACGGAATCTTCAGTGAGAGTCTTCAACATGACATTCTCGGATATTGCTCGGTCTTTTTCAGGAATTCTTCCTGGATCTTTCTTTGACTATAACTTTCATCAGACTCCCCCTATCATCCTGCTAGGATTATCGTCTGGGATTTGTTACCACCATTGAAATCATCTCTTGGCTTTTCTCTGTTCCAGCTCATCATCTGCATACATCTCAAACACTTATAAGAATATTTTCAGATTTAACATTTTAAAGACTATGAACATCAATATGTAGGTTAACATTCAATCTTAGAATACAAGTTTAATGAACCATTTTGACGTTTTAATCTTCACTTTTTCAAACACTCACTCTCTCAAACCACAAGTTCAACATGTTTAGCATTTGAAATGTAGAAAATCAGTTCTTCACACACTGTTGTCGAAAATCTTTTTGTAGTTTTCAAAATTTCAAAACAAAATACAATATTTTTGGATTTTTGAATTTAATGAAATACAGAAATGAAACACTATTTTTGAGAGATTATGCAAGAGGATCATATCGGATTTCTGAGACATATCACAAACACCGTTGATCTTTGATTAAACATCAAATGTTAAAAACAAATTTACTTCTGATTGCCAGTATTGTTATCCACTTAAACCTCTACACAAGTTTTCAATTGATTCAAGATACGTATTTAATGTCTTAGCACTTAAACTTATTTGAGTGTCCCACCTCTTGAATATACTCCCGTATCCAGATTTCAATATTCAGATTTACAGGTAAGTATACTACGAATGATATCTGTATATAAATTAGGGGATATGCGAAAACTGAGGGATCTCAGGTCGATACTTCCGTATGCGCAGAGAGATATCAGTTTCGACTTTACGGTGTGTCCCCTTTAGGAGATCTTTTAGCTACAACAACTGATTATCAATTTTATTGTCTAATCAGCTGAGGGCTTTATGCTATGTTTCAAGCATATGAGGAAAGTATTATCCAAGGAGTAGGTCAGAACTTCCATTCAGCAGAAGTCCCGGAATAATACCCCATACATCATTGAGTAGAAAAACCTAGTATTTCAGAATAAGAAACCTTTCAAATGAGATTTCAGGGGTTACCTATATATCCAAGTAGTGTTCCCCACAAACTAAGCAAGTTTGAATTTATGTTTATATCTCGAATACAATTTACTAACTGTGTGAAGTCTACTGACACATCATTAGTAAGACTTGTTTAAAAACATTTTTGACTTTACAAATCTCTTAGCATGCTGTGATAGTCCACCGATGTACTATCATTTCCTCTTATAACAACAAATCTCATTTTGTATTTTTTCAATTTTTTAAATTTTTCAAAATTTTATTACTCCCCCTAAAATCAAAATATGTTTCAATTTTGATTTTCCGAGGAAAAATTGAAAACAAAATATACAAGAAAATTTGACAACATTATGTAAATTACCTCAATTCACCATCCTCATGCAAAAACAATCAAAACTCCCCCTCACAACAAACTATTTTCCCATTATGATTTCAAAACACTTAAGTTTGTTTTAATCAAAATGGTTTTTCCGGAAAATATAAGTTTGTTTACCAAACAGTTTAGGTACGGGGTTACTCCATCATCTTGTTTTCTACACAAAAGTAGGAAAATCCAAGTACAAGTTAATGTCCTTGATTTACCATTTGCAGTTCAGAATCCTCTGTACCACTTGCAAAACATGAACTCGTCTAATACCACTTGTAAGAAAAACACATACAAACCTTTTTACCGTTTGTATGATTGACATTACCGAATAAAATTAAAGAAAAATGCCGATTCATGATCCAATACCATCTGGGATCTCCGGCAATTCCTGCAAAATCTCAAATACTGATTTAGAAAGATGTCGATTCATGCTCCACTCTTACAAACCTGGGAGCTCCGGCAAGTCAGGATTTTTTCATTTAAACAAATTCACCCAAGTCTGACCAGCCTTGGGTGATTTTGAATTCTTGTTCAACAATGGTGGAAAGTTTTTCTCATCCATTGTTAAACTAGAATTCTCGACCTTTACCTCAACACATGGCTCTTCTGGTTTTGACGAACCAGAATCATTGCCTGCAGATGGCTTCTCTGACTTTAATGAGTCAGATTCATCGCCTGAAGGTGGCTTGTCTGACTTCGGCACGTCAGATTCATCGCCGACCTTTTCCTTCTTCTTCTCCTCTTTTGTCCCCAGATTTGTATCTGATGAATTCTTTTCGTTTGTCTTTACAGCTGAGGGAGTAGATTCATCAGAACTTTTATTCCTTTTGTCCCGTGAATCCGAGGACAATATCTTTTCGAGATATTCTCTCGCTTTCTTTCTCTTTTTCCTCAGTCGGTCTTTCTGCCCCTGAGAAAGCTTCACTTTTGTTTCTTGAACTTTAAGTTCTTTGACCTTCTGTTCTTTGACGTTTTGGCCCGAAGCTTTCAATTCTTTGGGCTTGACAACGACTGGTATCTTCTTTACCATTTTCTGAGAATTAGCCCTCAATCTGTCATTTGATCTTCGTGAGCAATCTCTGGCAATGTGACCTTTGATGTTGCAGTTAAAGCACCTCCTGGTCTCATAACTCCAATACTGGCAGTTAACAGCAATATGTCCGTGATATCCGCAGCTGTAACACACTCTGTTATCGTACCAATCACCATTTTGAGTCCAAACGCTCAGATGAAAGCATTGTTTGGCTTGGTGATATTCCTTTCTCAACTTTGCTGAATTTGGCTTTGAAGCACTGTGGTCCGACCTGCACCACTTATTGCCAACATTTTTTGAATTTTCATTTTTACTTTTTGTAATTTTTCATTTTGATTGGATGATCGATCTGATGAGCTTTTATTATCTTTTTGAACAATTTTCTCATTTTTAATTTTTTGTTTCTGTCCCGCTTTCTTCTTCAAGGGTTTTTGCTTCGAGCATTCACCCTTTTCAGTCGATTGCAGAACAGTTTTCTGAAACTTTTCCTTTTTATCATCAGATTTTTCACCACAATCTTTAACTTTGACTTTGTCAAAGTTGGTGACAACGTCACTTATTGGAATAGAGTTGATTGGTTTTGGACAAGGAATATTCAACTTGTCAGATGAAGTCACAAAGTCGATCAACTTCTTTTCAAGTTCTTCAATCTTGATTCTGGAATTCTCAGCTTCTTTCTCAAGCTGAGATATTCTTTCAAGATGAGACTTGATAGAATTTTCATTATCAATCTTCAAATTTTCAAGAACAGATTTTTTATCTTCCAGAACTTTTATCTGTTCATGAAATTTTAATTCATTTGCTTTCAAATTTTTATTCTCTAGCTTGATCCAAAAATCTTCATCTTCTGATGATTTCTGTTTGCTTTCAAGCTCTTTTTCCAACTCTTTGATTTTCATTTGAGCACATTCACCTTCTTTTTCAAGTTCGATAATTTTCTGAAGATGGGAATTTATCATTTTCTGTTTTTCAATGTTGTTTTTACTGAACACATTTCTCCCATCTTCAAGAATTTTCATTTGCTCTTCAAATCTTTGATTTTTCAATGTCAAACTATTAAAATCATTTAACAGTTTGTCATTTTCTGCTTTTAGTTTCTCACAATTTTCATGTAACCAAAGAATCTGGTTTTCAGCAGTGTGCTTCTCGTCTTTCAACTTTTTGACTTCATATGCCAGACTTGCCATGTCTTTCACAAGTTTGTCATTATCAGTCTTGACATTATCGCATTTTGAGCACATTGTTTCATTCTCCACTGATTCTTCAGCTTTTGGAGCTTCTTCTTCCTTTGCTATGAATGTACCTGCACAAAAAATTTTAACGAAATCAAGAGGATTTCCAATATTGTCAATATAACAACCTCGTTTGAAATCGTATTTCATCACATATTTTGCCCTGACACATTTAGCAACCCTTTTGTGCATCTCCTCAATCACATCTGAACCCAAATCTAGCACATTATTCTCCAAAACCTTGATCATTTCTTTCTGTTTCTTTCTGATTTCAATTTCATGACCTTTAAGTTTGCTGATGAATTGATTTAGAGGTAGTTTTGAAAAATTTGAGTCCTCCCTTAAATTTTTCAAACATTCACCCCATTCAATCAGTAATGCATCTGCAAACTTCTCTAATTTCTCAGCATTTGACGGATATATCTCATGATCTTTCAAATAATTCAGTAAGACACTATATCGGTCTTTAAGATCTTCCAACGTTTCGTCTTTCAGACACACAAAATATTTAAACCTTTTTGCCCATCCATCTTTGCTCACTTTTCTATAACCCTCATCTAGAAATCCGTGATGCCAATCATTAACTCTTTCGAAATAATAGTTCTCTTGTTCATCAACCACCATCGCCATTTTTCACAAAATCCCGATACGTAGTTGTTGACAAATAAGCGAACCAAGGGTGACAGAAAAGCGGACCAATCAGCAATTGGACACAAAAGCGGACCGGATGGGTTAAATGAGCGAACCAGATGTCAGAAAAGCGGACCGGATTGTAACTCGGTCGAATAAGCGGACCGGATGAATTCTTTTGGAGCGGACCGGTCGGATAAGCGAACCTGATCGACCAAATAAGCGGACCGAACGTCCAAATAAGCGGACCGTTCGAATGAGCGAACCAGACGAGCGGATCACTAATCGTCCGAATAAGCAGACCTCCAATCGGACCTCATTTTTCTTCGAATTTTTTTACCAAACTTTCAAGGGTTTGTCTCTGTAGTATTACGCACGATCTGTGAAATTTCGGCTGATTCTGACCGTTGAAAGTGTCTGAAATGAAGAAAGAACGTGTAGAAGTAAGAAAAAGTGACGAAAACCGGCTATTTTCTGCAGAGAACCTTCTCCTGAGCTCTGATACCAATTGTAGGATCGTTTCGCGACCTAAACGAGTCGTTCAGAGGCTTTCTCCTGAGTTTCAGGTGCGGAATAACAAGAAACTAAGGTAGAAATAGCACGCAAATCACTTTAACTACTTGTTTATTGATCTGACAATCTTTTACAGCTCAAATCTCGCACCGGCAGCACTTCGGTATGATTTCAACACATGTTACTGACTGGATCGCTCATTGGACTATATATAGGCGTTTGGGTTCGCTTATTGGACAGGCCCAATAAGCGAACCAGACATTAGACACTCGAGCGGACCTACAATGTTGACATACGAGCGGACCATGTTACCTGCCGTTCGAGCGGACCCAACATCTTGTCGTTCGAGCGAACCTGATCAATGATGTTCGAGCGGACCACTCATATGTCCGCTCGAGCGAACCTAACCTAATTGGACCAATGAGCTGACCTATCTATTACATGTTTTCTCGTTTTCCGTTCATTATACAATCAATCCTATTCTAAGACTCGAACGAAGATGTAGTCGACAGACAACTGCACCAACACATCGTGACATAAAAGCGGACCTAACAGTGTACACATAAGCGGACCTAACTTGACAAATGAGCGAACCTAACCTAAACATGACACAAAAGCGGACCTAACCTAGTGACAAATAAGCGGACCTATTACAAACTCCTATTTCTAGGTTTTCGTGCCATGTTTGATCTGTTTATCTCTAAGACTCGATGTAAGACGTAGTCGACAGACGTAAGTGCACCAACAGACTCCCCCTCGGATGTTGACGGAGTCTTCATAGAGTCTTCGCACATGTCAATCTACAATCTTCATCAGTCGACAATCTGCCTCTGAAATATCTGTCTCTTCAAGAATCCTCGTTCTCTATCTTCATCATCAACAAACTCTTCTTTCTTGAATGTTGACACGATGTCTTCAAACTCCCCCTCTCACACAGCTGGGATCGTAGTCTGGAATTCAAACTTTCACTGGTTCTAAGATCGTAATCTGGCACTTCAACACAGAATTGTCATCTGGTTCAAGACCTGCACAATCTCTACCGAACCATAAGTTTCTACAAAGATTAAAATTTTTCAACAATTTAGAAACTATGTTGAACCAAAACAATAATGATTTTGCATTCAAGAATTTATTACTGGTTCTTATCAAAACAACTTTACCATATACACACAAACACTCCCCAAACCAGTTCTTCAAGTTTAGCACTTTGAATTTCGAAAATCAGCATCTCAACACCAGTTGTCGAAAATCTTTTTGATTTTTTAAAATTTATGCTAAAACACATCAAAAATCTTTTTGGATTTTCAGAATTAAAAAAATAGAAAAACAGAAACTATTTACACAATATTTTTGTGAGTTTGTGCAAGAGGATCATATCAGTTATGAAACATATCACAAACACCGTTAAGCTTGATTACATATTAAGTTCAAAACAATTTACCTAGATTGTCAGTATGTTTGTCCACTTAAATTTTCACACAGATTTCAATTGATTCGAGATACGATATTAATGTTTTAAAGACTTAAACTTAATTGTGTATCACTCCACTTGAATATACTCCCGTATCCAGATCCCAAATATTCAGTCTTACAGGTGAATATACCACAGATGATATCTGTAAAGGGGTAAATGCGAAACCGTGAGAGCTCAGGTCAGAACTTTCGTTCAGCAGAGAGATGACGGCTCGACTTTTGGTGGGTCCCCTTTAGAGGATCTTTTATTACAACAGCAAAGATTATCAATTTTATTGTTTAATCAGATTGCTGAGGGCGAGCTTATGTTTCAAAGCTTTTAGCAAAAAGTATTATTCGGGGACTAGGTCAGTATTTCCATACAGCAGAAGTCCCGGAATAATACCCTAGATATCACTGAGCATAAAGACCTAGTATCTCAGAATATGGGACCTTTCAAACAAGATTTCGAGGGTTACCCATATATTCAAGAATAGTTACCCACGAATTAAGTAGTTTGATTTAGGTTTATATCTCGTTTCAATTTACTAAATGTGCGAAAATCTACTGACACATCCGCAGTAAGATTGTTTATCACATTTTGACTTTACAATTCTTTAGCGTGTTGTGATAGTCCACTGATATACTATCATTTCCTCTTTTATGCAACAAAAACTCATTTTTCTGTTTTATCATGTTTTTGGCTTTTTCACATTTTCTGATGTTTTTGGATTTTCTAAAAATTCTTACTCCCCTTAAAATTCAAATACATCTAAAGAAAATTGAAAAACAAACTATACAGAAACATGACAACTGATATCAAAACACCTCAATTCTCCATCCGTTTGGCTTAAACAATCAGAACTCCCCCTCACAACAAAACTATTTTCCCATAATGATTTCAAAACACTTAAGTTTGTTTTAATCATAATGGTTTTCCCGGAAAATGAGTTTAGTTGTTATTACCTTTTGTAAAATTGGGGTTCAAATCATCATATTGTTTTACCAATCTTATGAATGATAGTTAATTCAAGTTCAATTTAATGACCTTGATTTAACCACTTGTAGAATCAACTAGTTCTCATTCTGAACTACTTATAACATCCACAAACATACAACCACTTGTAGATTTAACAATTAAGCTTTTCAAACCTGTTTTTCAACCAACTACCATCTTTTGGTTGAATTCTCAAGGGCCGATTCCTACTCCTCGCTTACAAACCTGGGAGTTCCGGCAAGTCCTGCAAAAACTTCAAAAACAAATTTAGAAAGATGCTGATTCATGATCCACGATACCATCTTGGGATCTCCGGCAAGTCAGGATTTTATTCTTGAAAAAATATATCCACCCAAGCCTGACCTTCCTTGGGTGTAACCTCGTCGTTTTCATCGTTCCTTTCAACCGACTTGTAAACCCATCCTTTGGAAGCATAAAAATCCTTAATGCTTTGGGCCTTACCACTGACCATTTTTCCAAAGATGCGTTTTACATTTCCGTTAAAAGTTTTTTCAACATCAATTTTCTTCTTGTCAGAATAAAATTGATTTAAAATTTCAACTTTTCCAATTTTAGATTTGTAATTTTTAGCATTCAGTGGCGGAAAATTCACATCGTCCACTTTCGGAACTTTTCTTACAATCTCTTTCTCAACATGTGGCTCCTCTGATTTTATGGAATCAGAATCACTAACAGACTTTTTACCTGAACCTTTTACAACCCATTTCTGATTTGTAGCATTGTCTATTCTTTTGGAAGCACTCTTTGAACATTCTCCTTTTTCATAAGTTGAATTCTCAAAACCTGTGAACTTCCTGGTTGACAGTTCAGTTTTCTCAACAATTTTTTCTTTCATTTTTCTTGAGACTTCTTGTTTTGGTCGAAATGTCTTTGGACAATCTTTCGCAACATGACCCACAGCTTTACACTGAAAACAAGATCTCTTTTCAACCTTCTTCAGATCTTCCTTCTTCTTCATGTCCTCTTGCTTTTTAGCAAGGAATTCTTGATTCGTCTGATTTCTGAATGATTTTTCTTTTTCAGCTTCTGTTGTTTTTCCTGCAACAAACATTGTTTTTGGTTTATAAACTTTTTCATTTTTATAGTTTTTCTGTGGAACAAAACCAAGACCTTTCTTTTTGTAATTACGATTATGGTTTGGTTTCTGTTGGAAACTGTAACCACAATTGTAACCCATTTTCTTGTTGATTCTCTGTTGATCTCTTGAAGTGTATTGTTTAGGTTTTCCATTAAGATTAAAATCTTTTATTTCAGAAATATTAATTTCTGTTATTTTGAAAACCTTTTGAATCATTTCAAGTCTGACACTTCTTATCGGAAAACTTTCATCTGAATATAATTTGTCAGAACCTTTCAAAGTATATGCCACTTTGACTGATTCATCATTCAAATTAGATTTCGAAAGTAAAAATTCTTTATCATAAACCCGTTTGTCCTTTTTAACTGTTGGCTTTGACGCACTGGACCCAGACTTTGACTCGGGTTTTGACTTCGATTTTGATTCCTCATTGTCATCTGTGTCTAACACCTGATCGACCATACTTTTTATCAACTTTGACTCATGATCAGTGTCGGATGACGTATACATGACATCGATATTTTCCGGCAAGTTATCCGATGGCCCAGACTCCCATTGCAAATTGATTGCTTTATTGACTCTTTCAGAATTTGGATTTCGAGGCATGAAACCATATTCGACCGGGGGCGGACATCTATTATAGGCCATACTTGATTTCTTACCAGAAGATTTCACTTTTCCTTCGTCTTCAGTCACAGTTTTCTCTTCTTCAGACATTTTCATTTCTTCAAACGTCTTCAAATTCTCTACCACGGGATAAATCCTGTCAACAACAAAAGATGAACATGAGTAACTGTCTAACAACTTTTTAACTTTCTCAGTCTCTATCTTCTGCGTTGCCAGCTCCAACTCTAAATCAGCACATCTCTTGATATGAAAGTTAGCATCATCCAGCTGTCTAAGATAAGCCACTTTCAAAGTATTCATCGCCATTCTTTGTTCACCACTCGAATCAGTATATTTGTTTATTTCTCTGTTCATTGTGTCATACGATTCTTTCAACTTGTTTATGTTGTGCAACAACTCATTGTTCTGTTTAATCAATGAGTCACAATTCATGCACTTTTCTAACATTTGAACTTGTTCAGCTTCAATCTTCACTTCAAATTCTGGCACTTCTTTGACATTTCTGCTTAGTTGTAAAAACTCAGCTCTTCTCATTTTCTCAGCTTTCGCTTCTTCCTTCAATCTCTCTTCCTCTTCTGCCTCTTCTTTGTTCTTCCTTCGCCTTTCTTCAGCAGCTTCCATGACTTTTCTGCACCTTTCTGCACATTTCAAATCATAAGCATTAGCAAAGAAAGCATGAGAGGTGTTTTTAGATATCTCTTTGGCCATAAGATCTTGATCTGGACAAAAATCATCACTTCCCGTAAACTTTGCTTCCAACTCTGTCCAAATAGAATATGCAGTTCCATCATGTTGAAGCAATATCAAAATATCTTCTTTTATCGCTTGCTGAAGTAGACTCACCATCAATTTCTCATCTCGATATTTCTTTTTATCTGCAGTACTCATCTCTCTAAGTGTTAGCGGAGTACCATTCACAACATCGTTCTTTGTGGGTTTAACATATGGTTCCTCGGTGTGTTCCCACGCATCGAGATGATAGGCCTCGACCCAATTTCCAAAACGTTCAGACCACACGTTGTAATCGTCAATATCCATGAGTTTCGGTGGTTTCTGAGACGTTCCGGTTTCGTTTTCAATCAAAGCACTCTGAGTAATCGAGGTCGGGGTTGCAAAAGCGTTATAAAATTCAGTATCCATCGTTCACAATTTTCAAAATTAGTCAAACTGTTCAAATAAGCGAAGCGTCTCAAAAGCGGATCTCTAAAACTGATCAGATAAGCGAACCAAACTAAGTGTCGTTTAAGCGAACCAGACAAACTGTTGTATGAGCGAACCGGGTGAACTGATCAATAAGCGGACCAGGTTGTTGGACAAATGAGCGAACGAGGTGAAATAGCCAATGAGCGAACCAATCAATTTACCGGATAAGCGGACCAGTTGATTGATCAAATCAGCGAACCGGATAAGCTGACTAAAAAGCGGACCGGATGAACTGACTAATACGCGGACCATTCGAGCGGACCGACCAATAGGCGAACCAAAAAACTTTGACCGGATGAGCGGACCAGTAAATTGATCCAATAAGCGGACCAGTTGACTTGACCAGATAAGCGGACCAGCAGACTTGATCAGATAAGCGGACCAGCAACCTTGATCAGATAAGCGGACCAACTAGACAAACCAGTCGAGCGGACCTCTTGATTGGACCAGAAAAGCGAACCAGTTGACTTTTGGAGCGGACCAATCTGATGTCGTTGGAGCGGACCACACTCAATGTCCGTTTGAGCGGACCAGAAGCTGTTCGTTCGAGCGGACCCACTGAAATTTTGGAGCGGACCAGGCAGGATGACCGAATAAGCAAACCCAACTCAATGTCCGTTCGAGCGGACCAGGATGCTGATGTCACTTTTTGAGTGGAACCGTATAAGCGAACCCCCTAAAAATCAACTTTCTATATCGATTTTAGTTCTGAAAACTTCAAGGTTTGTTAATTTATGATTCCGAGTGCACTGTGTGATTTTGAGATTGTTTTACCGTGAAAATTTTTGAAAAAGTGAAGAAAGTGTAGAAAATCAGAAGAAATGCAGCTAAAATGGCAAGAACTCCTCCTCCTGAGCTCTGATACCAATTGTAGGATCGTTCTCGGCCCTGTTTGAGTCGTTCAGAGAAGTTCGTATCCGAATTAAGAGGCGGAAACTAATAATTCGGTGCTATTGAAGCTATATTCACATTAAACTTGCTGTATTATTGATATTAAACGCGATTACAAGATTTGACAGCACTTCGGCAGCATACCGGAACAAACACCTTCAACTATGTGTTTATGGTTCGCTCATATGGCCCTATTTATAGACAAGCTGGTTCGCTTATACGTACATGTACGTATAAGCGGACCTACATCGTGACATAAAAGCGGACCTAACAGTGTACACATAAGCGGACCTAACTTGACAAATGAGCGAACCTAACCTAAACATGACACAAAAGCGGACCTAACCTAGTGACAAATAAGCGGACCTATTACAAACTCCTATTTCTAGGTTTCCGTGCCATGTTTGATCTGTTTATCTCTAAGACTCGATGTAAGACGTAGTCGATAGACGTAAGTGCACCAACAAGAGGAGCCACAGGGTGAAGTAAAAGAAGAAAAATTTGTGTCTTCAGAAGAAGATGATGTTGAAATTCCATCTTTGAAGTTTGAAAAAATTAAGCAAAAAGTTGGTAAAGTAGAGATCTCAAATCAATTCTTTTCTGATCAAAAGGAATTTGATATTGAGAAAACATTCAATGGAAATGTTAAGAAAATTTTTGGGAAAATGGCCGAGGGAAAGGCCAAAGGGGTTAAAGATTTTTATGCGACTAAAAAGGCAACTTATAACCCAACTGAACAAGAGTTGAAAACACCCAAGGTTGGTAAGACTTGGGTGGAAATTCTCTTTCCCTGAAAATCTGGACTATGCCGGAGATCCCAAGTTTGTAATCATGGATCAGGAATCGGAATCTTTCTTGTGAAAATGATTTTTGTTTGAAAGATATTAAATGTGTTTAAATTTTACAGGTTGAAGGACTATACCGGAGCTTCCAGGTTAGTAAGTGCGAAGCAGGAATCGGCATCCTAGTTGGTAAAATGAATTAAATGTAGATGTTTTATTCCTACATTTAATACAGGTGATTGTGTTCTTACAAGTGGTACAAGTGATTCGTCAAGGTTATTAATTTGAACTTGATGAAATCCTCATACAAGTGTTTGAAAGACAAGATGATGAACCATATCCCCAAACCTACTAATGGTATTCCTACTAATGGTAAATTCAACTAAACACATTTTCCGGAAAAATCATTTTGGTTAAAACAAACTTAAGTGTTTTGAAATCTTAATGAGAAAATGGTTTGTTGAAAGGGGGAGTTCTGATTGTTTATGCCAGGTGAATGGCGAATTGAAGCAATTCGATATCGGTTGTCATTTTACTTGTATAGTTTTGTTTTCAAAAATTTGTGTCTTAGTGGGTCAAGAGTTTAGTTTGTTTTCAATTTTCTTAATGTGTTTGTATTTTAGGGGGAGTAGAAAATTTTTCAGAAAATCCAAAAACATTAGAAAATTTGAAAAAGCCAAAAACATGATAAATTCAAAAATGAGTTTTGGTGTATAAAAAAGGAAATGATAGTATATCAGTGGACTGTCACAACATGCTAAAGAAATGGAAAGTTAAATGTGATAAACAATCTCACTGTGGATGTGCCAGTAGGTTTTTACACATTTAGTAGATTGTGACGAGATATAAACCTAAGAATTCAAACTTGATTATTTCGTGGGGAACAACTTCGTGGATATATAGGTAACCCCTGAAATCTTGTTTGAAAGGTCCCTCTTTCTGAGATACTAGGTCTTTATCTCAGTGATATCTGGGGTATTATCCTGGGACTTCTGCTGAATGGAAATTCTGGCCTAGTCCCCGTATAATACTTTCTGCAAATACTTGTAATACAACATCGCCCTCAGCAAATTGATGAAACAATAAAATTGATAGTCATTGTTGTTGTAACAAAAGATCCTCTAAAGGGGACACACCTAAAGTCGAACCATCATCTCTCTGCTGAACGGAAGTTCTGACCTGAGCTCTCACGGTTTCGCATCTAACCCCTTTACAGATATCATCTGTGGTATACTCACCTGTAAGACTGAATATTGGGATCTAGATACGGGAGTATATTCAAGCAGTGGGACACGCAAATAAGTTTAAGTTATTAAGACATTAACATCGTATCTCGAAACTGTTGAACTTTGTGTGAAAATTTAAGTGGACCAATATACTGACAATCTAGGTGAATTGTTTAGAACTTAAAATGAAATGAAGCTTAACGGTGTTGGTGATATGTCTCATAAACTGATATGATCCTCTTACACAAACTCACAAAAATATTGTTGAAAATATTTCATTTCTGCATTTATCTGTGTTTACAAGTGGTGTCAGTGTTTCTTATTAAAATTCCAAAAAGATTTTTAGTGTGTTTTAGCGTAAACTTTTAAAAAATTTCAAAAAGATTTTCGACAACTGGTATTAAAAAGCTGTTTTTCAAAATTTCAAGTGCTAAACATGATGAGCATAATTTGAGGGGGAGTTTATGTTTAAAAACAAATTTGCTTTAATCAAATTTTCAAGTGGTTCATCATGAATGTAGTTGATTTGAGGAAGAGTTTAAACTGGTGCATACATGTTAATAATAACTGAGGAATTTACTTTGAGGTGGAGATTGTGCAGATAGCCTGAGCTGGATGAGAGCCAGGTGACGATCTTGGAACAACAAAAGTAGAACCAGGTTGATCGATCCCGAGGATGCTTAAAGAGTCCGATTCCGATACCTGAGGATGCTGTGGATAGAGCATGAGCCAGGTTTCGACTCTGTGGACAAAGTTTGAGCCAGGAAACGATCTTGAACCTGAGAAAGCCATATTACGATCCTGAAGCAGATGATGCTGATGAACTTAAGGAATGCCAGCACATTGTTAGGGGGAGTCTGTTGATGAAGATTGATAGAGTGAAGCCCACAGACTGACAGAGACTGAAGTTGCAAAGACTCGACATGTGTGAGACTCGTTAACATCTGAGGGGGAGTCTGTTAGTGCATACACTGTCGACTTCGTCTTGTATCGAGTCTTGTACTAGATAGGTTAGATCAGGGCACGTAGAACGAGAAAATAGGATGTTTAAGTGTGTTTAAGAGGTGATTCTGCTTGAACTGATGATTCCGCTTGAAACTGCATGTGTATGTTTCAAGCGAAATCACATGGAACTAATTCCGCTTGAACTGGAGCTGGTGTCTTTCAAGCGAAATCATGACAGTATATATAGGTGTCCAAGCGAAATCACTTGGAACAGTTCTTGAATTCCATACCAAGGTGCTGCCGATGTGAAGACTGATTGTAATTGTTGTTATTTCAATCAAATCAGTGTTTAAAGTGAAGATTAAGCTGTTTCTACATTTGTTTCTTAGTTTCCGCCTCTGAAACAAACTAAAACTCCTCTGAACGACTCGTTCGGGTCAATCACACGATCCTACACTGAGCACGGCCCCATGGCCACCAATCTGCAGATTTTTGAAACAAGGAATCTGTCACACCCCGACCATGATAAAACAACAAATCGTGGCGGAAACATCGGGGAGTGTTGTAACAGAATCATTGTTTCAAAACACACGGAAATTTGAAGTTTTGTTTTATTAAAACAGTAAATATTTACATCGTCTAGAAGTCTAAATAAACAATTTAAACATAGTCTATCATTGTTATTTAGTCACTAAGGCCTCGTCCAGTCCTATGTGTGCATGCATCCTAGCAATCAACATCACCTGAAACATATGTGAAAACAAAGTCAGCAAAGAAATGCTGGCGAGTACATAGGTTTTTGAGAGTGTCGGATTCATGGCTAGTTTACATGTTGCAATACATAATTAAAAACCTTGTTTTGAAAAGTATTGTATTGCGACATAATTAACCGACTCAAATCAAGTTGGTTATAATTTATAAAATCTCGTAGCCATGATTCTTAACCCAAAACATTTGTTTTAGTAAACCATTTTGTAAAACCTCGCGTAAAAACTCGTTAATAATTCTCGTTAAAAAAATTCGTATGGTTTATATCATTTCGAAAACCTCGTTTGTGTGACATCGTCTCAAAATCGTTTACCCAAGTGAACTAAATAACGCCACGGTATGTAATACGATGAAAACACTTATATATAGGAAGTACCAGCGGCGTATCCACCATGCTTTCATCACATTACACCCGTCCCATAATCTAAACACTAACCAAAAACCAATCGTTTATCCAATTCGTTTAATTCGTCAAAATCGTTTCAGTCGTTTAAATCATTCTCGTTTTAATTGTGAAAACTACTTTTGGTTGTCTCGCTAATAACATCTAAACCTTCGTGACTCGCCTATCGCCAATCTCGCATTAACTAACCACCAAAGGGTAAGTTAACAATCATCAGATTCGGTCGTTACCCACCTAACCCACACATAACCATGGGTGCAGTCTGATAACGGGATTTGTCAGATCCTATGGTACCATAACCTAATACTGGTCGGTTCGGCCAAAATTAATGGATATTATTCGTTATGTAAATACAACCAACAAGTTTGTTCATTTTATCAAATCGTTATAAATTTTGTAGAAACCATATTATTTATTTTTGAAACCATCGTTAAAACCTCGAAAACATTTAGCACATATGAATCACCCCAAAACAATTGAAAACAGTAAAATAGGGGAACTATGTACTCACCTGAGAATGCTTAGTGGTCTTTGAACAACAACCAAGCAAAGCTAGAGGGAGCACGGAATCAATCGGCAACCTAATAACTATATAAATAAACCGGACCTAAGTCGGAAGATCGTATAGGATGAGGTCTTGTAAACCAAATGAGTTATTGGAACTCATATGACATGGTTTAACAAAGCCTACATTCTAAATTGGAACCTAACCTAAGTGCTTTTCGGCCCATTGCGACCCATTAAGGTAGCTTAAGCTACGTTAACGCGTCGTACGCGCAAACGCGCGTTCGAGATGTCTAACTAGTCCTATGAAAAGTATTATATGCCTAAAAATGTTTAAATAGGTTGCATAATCAGTTTAGGTGACAAAAGTTAGGTTACATATGCTTAAAGTCCAATTATGCATAAAAAGGGCATTTTGGTAATTTATCTAAGGCATATAATCCACCTATCATACAACTACTTAAACTAGGTGACCATAAGGTATAACCTCGGAAGGTTATTCCCTATGAAACTATGGTCAATAAACGTGCTTGGTCGGATCCTAATGATCGACCAAACGGGTCGAGTTCGAAAGTCTAAGCGGTGGTTTAGACCGCTTGACTTACGACTCCAAACAAGCACTAAACTAAAAGTGACGAGCTAAGCATGTTAAAACATGCTTAACTAAGTTAGAAAATAGGTTTTGATATCAAAACAAAGTGTTTTGATACCAAGAGTAGTTTGGTTGCAAAATACGCTTAAATGCGCATTTTGACCGAAACTACGACTCGTCACTACGTCTAGTCAACGTGGTAATCAGTAGGTATAGTCACTAAGGACTATAACCATCGTGATTACGCTCACGTTGCGAAGTTCAAACGAACTTCTCGTTGACCAACTCATGGTCAAAGCTGAAAGTCAAACAATGTTTGACTTTCAAGCTAGGAAAGCAATAAAAGAATGAAAGAGGACTTACAAAGGGTCCAAATAGATTTGGTTCCAAGTATTCTCAGGTAGGTAATGAAATATCACAACCACTTAGAGAAATCTCAGACCAAATGCAAGGAAAATGGAATGAAAGCATGGCCTTTATATAATTTTCACAAAACCGTTAGGATCGTTTCTTGGAGAGGAGGGCATAATCCTAGCCATACAAGTGTTAAGGACTGATTGGGGGACTTGTTCCCCACACAAACCAGCCCCTAGCATTGAAAACTAGAGATCAAAACCAGCCAAAACGAGCTAAATGACCAAATTCAATGTTTCTGTCTGATGGGCTCTCGCGGGCCGCGTAAGAAATGGGCTTAGGCTTACGCGGGCCGCCTAAGAAGTTTGACAGAATTACAGTTTTAGCCCCTGCAAGCCTAAAACTTGGTTTTCGATGCATATTTGTCACGTTTAAGCCCCGTTAACCCCATTTCAAGGCTCTAAAATGAAGTTAAAGTATAGGGCACTCAAAACATGCTCAAAAACATCTCGGATGTCCGTTCGTTTGGTCGTACAATCGCGTTGTTCGGTTAATTACGACGGAAGTCGTAACGAACGCAAAAACGATCCAAATTGAGCGATGAATGGAATTTTATCATGCCAATCACTAAAATAAAATATTTTAATGATTACATAAATTTTTGGGTGTCTGGATATATTCAGAACGTAAGATATGCGCGAAAATGCAAACTTGTGCACTTTTTGACGCTTTTAGTCCCTATTGATCAATAAAGTTTATTTTGGCATACCGAACCCCTCAAAGCCTATTTTTAAGATATGTAAAGGATATTTAGCGTATGTTTAACTTATGATCAAGTTCCGGAATGTTCGTTACAGTACGAATCGGCATACTTTCGCAGTTTGTCGAAATTAGTCCCTGTAAGCGAATAAACTTGATTTCGACACACCAAACCTTCCAAAACTTATTTCTAAGTTATGTAAAGGTTATTTAAGGTATGTTAAGCCTATGTCACTATTCCGGAGTGTTTGTCGCGTTAAACTGATTACGTTTACGCATCAGTTCGCGTATAACTTTCCAGAAAGCGATTTAGAGCTCGAAATCGAACGAGAATCGATATGTGAAAATGATACACATATTTATAAAAATCCCAAGTATGAAATACAATATTTCATTGATTTGGTATTTGTTTGATGGTCGTGGAGGCACAGATGTCACAGTCTCCCCTACTTCAGGAAATTTCGTCCCAAAATTTAATCAGAGGAAACTTGTGAGAGCTCGAAACATGAAGTCGAAAGGATAAGACAACACTGGTTAGGGTTCTGAACTTCTAGTAACTTTAATAACATCATGCTTGCAATGTAAGAGGGACACTCATATACAAGTATATGAAGTGCCATTTGTGCGTCCATCCTACCTCCATTACATTGTTCACGTTCCGTTATTGTTGCCACTATCGGTTCTTACACATGATAAATCTTACTGTGGTTTCTGTGCACTGAATTTCATAATTATGTATGCATCCATAATTACGCAATTCCTTGCATAGTCCACACAGTGCATTCTATAATGTGTAGGGGAAAGCCCAATAAACAAACCTGTGATGAGTGTGACTAGACCACCATAGAGTCCTTTAGATCAATAGATGATCTTTTAAAACAGACCACCAAGGAGTCTTTCCAGCTATATCATGTCATTCCTAACCAGATTTGAATCAATCTTTTTACTAGACCATCCAAAGGGTCTCTTTTTCGAATTATGGAATGGTACTATATAATCCAAGGGTCTTAACTACCATGTAGAAGCCCATTAAGGATTTAAGGTAGTACCTTTGGATACCCTATTATGAATCCCTCATATGAAGATATAGAAAATTCTATGAGGATTTGGATAACGAAAATCGGATCACACAAAAACATAAAGGAGAACACATAAACACATAATCGCATAATTGATTAATTTGACCTTTAATTTGTTATCTTTGGACACGGGTATTTAAAGCATACCAGGAATCCAATCCGTGGATTTCATTTGGCACTTTAAATATTTTCATGAATCTAACTTATGAAGATAGGAAGATCTTAATAGGAATTTGGTTTGTCCTTATTGAGTTGTAATGTACATATTAAGGTGTACAAAGAATTCAATCAGGGCTCCGATTTGGGCGGTAATTATCCACAAGGATCCTTAAAATAGAGCAACCCATCGTCCCTTTCGTTTCGAGTTTAAGCTCGAATTGAAGTGGTAGCTCATATTTCAAAAAGCCTTCGTTTACACAAGATCGTTGTGCTTGAAGGACAAGAGATTGAATATCAAATAGAGTTTGAACAGAGTGAAGCTTGACTCGCTCCTTTCGACTAAGTGCATCGGCTACGATATTCGCCTTACCAGGAAGGTAGCGAATCACGCAATCGTAATTGTTCAAGAGCTCAACCCCATTGTCGTTGCCTCATGTTCAGCTCCTTTTGATTAAGAGTGTGCTGGAGACTTTTGTGGTCTTGTGAAAAACCACACACTTCGTTCCATAGAGGTAGTGTCTCCAGATTTTGAGAGCAAAAACCACAACACCTAACTCAAAATCATGAGTTGTGTAGTTCTTTTCGTGAACTTTCAATTGTCTTGACGTATATGCTATGACTTTACCTCATTGCATAAGAACATAACCAAGGCCTAGATTCGACGCGTCACAAAAGACAACGAAATCATCGATTCGAGGTGGGGAATATCGATTTTTGGTGGTAAGCTTATCAAGCTTACGATAATTGATACGCATTCGAAAAGATCCATCTTTCTTTTTCACAAAGAGGACAGGAGCTCCCCAAGGTGAGAAAGCTCGGACAGATGAATCCTTTATCAGATAACTCTTGAAGCTGTTTCGATAATTCTTGCATCTCAGACGGTGCAAGATGATAAGGTGCTTTCGCAATTGGGTTGGCATTGGGTACAAGGTCAAAATGAAACTCGACTTGACGAACTGGAGGCAAACCAGGCAGTTCATCAGAAAACACCTCTGGATAATCTCGAACAATCGGAATATCCTGAATACTCTTGCTCTTGTCTTTTTCCTTGGTGACATGTGTCATAAAGGCAACATATCCTTACCAAGAACAACTTCGACAGATAACGGTTTCCTTAGTTATCTAACCAAGGAATCAAAGTGATTACTCAAATAGTCACTTCGTTTCTTAGAATGAAGCGAGCACTTAGAATTTTCGAGAAATTCACGAGCGATCATATGAATGAGAGAACTACAAATATGGTTCTTTGGTGTTGGTATCGTAGGGGTATGCCATACACACATGCAACTATATTTGTACATCAGAATTGCAATAAAGATTTATTTATGAACAAAATCGATTGTTTCCGAGTTCAAAGGAAAACACTAGAAACATAAACATAAGATTTAGATTATTCAAAGCAGCAGCTTTTTTTTAATCAGCCAAATGCTCATCCGTGGGTCGGATTTGCATTGAAAATCTTTGGGTATCTGTCCCTGACATAACCCGTCTCGCCATAGGTATAGCAAGTACCAGGAGGAAAATAAGCCTGTGCTGGATCTGCTTGAAATTGAACGGGGTCCTGAAAAGCTGGGTTTAGCACAGTGACTGAACGACAATCTCGTGCCAAATGACCGATGAGTCCACAGTTGAAACATTTCCGACATTTGACACTGGCATAGTGGTGGAGGTTACACCGATTGCACAAAGGAGCAGTTCCTAAGTATGGCTTCTTAGCTGGTGGTGCTGCCACCTGGCTAGGTTTTGCTTGATTTGGTGTAACGGCTACGGGATCCTGTGGAGCTTTACGCTTCTTTGACTTTTTCGAAGGCTCGGCTTCTGCTCCTTTCGATGCTTCTTGAGTGGCTTCATTATTGAGACGAGACATGGCGATACCTAATTCCACAGTCTTCAGGATTACTTCGCCTACTCGCTGGGCAAATTTGGCATTTTGCTCGGGCATTTGAGTGTCGTTGCGATGAAAAGACATCCTAGAGGAAATGAAAGACATAGAAGAAAACAAGTGAAACAGAACGACAACGCATAGAAATTGCGATCATTTGTTTGTTACCTAAGGCAAACAAATGAAACGGTGATTAATCAAAGAAAACGGGTCATATTAATGTATCACTGAAGACATGCTCGCCTATAAGTGAATACTCACCCCAAGAGTTCCCAGGTAAGAGTGACTGGTCCGATACTACGGATTTGTACGAACACTCTAGCCTTAGACAGAAAACTCAGGGTACAGGCATTCACTCTTCCAGTTTGCACGTGTTCACATTATTTAGACCCAAACTTTGACGAGATTTTGAAAACTCAAGAGGCACAAAGCCAAAGATGAATCAAATTGGAAGGGTTCAAAACCTTATAACAAAGGGTTCAAAACCTAGTAATCAATCATCCTAGAACAGATGATTAATTTTCAAAGCGGATTCGAAATTTATGTTCTTATTGTGGTTGTCACCTAAGGATAAGTGACGGTATGGTTTTAAGATCTAAACACAAGAATCTTGTGTTAGGGTCCTAGGAAGGTTATAGACTAGGTCAAAGCATTACTAATAACCTAATTCCCTATAACCATACCAACTTTTCTGTCACACCCCGACCATGATAAAACAACAAATTGTGGCGGAAACATCGGTGAGTGTTGTAACAGAATCATTGTTTCAAAACACACGGAAATTTGAAGTTTTGTTTTATTAAAACAGTAAATATTTACATCGTTTAGAAGTCTAAATAAACAATTTAAACATAGTCTATCATTGTTATTTAGTCACTAAGGCCTCGTCCAGTCCTATGTGTGCATGCATCCTAGCAATCAACATCACCTGAAACATATGTGAAAACAAAGTCAGCAAAGAAATACTGGCGAGTACATAGGTTTTTGAGAGTGTCGGATTCATGGCTAGTTTACATGTTGCAATACATAATTAAAAACCTTGTTTTGAAAAGTATTGTATTGCGACATAATTAACAGACTCAAATCAAGTTGGTTATAATTTATAACATCTCGTAGCCATGATTCTTAACCCAAAACATTTGTTTTAGTAAACCATTTCGTAAAACCTCACGTAAAAACTCGTTAATAATTCTCGTTAATAAAATTCGTATGGTTTATATCATTTCGAAAACCTCGTTTGTGTGACATCGTCTCAAAATCGTTTACCCAAGTGAACTAAATAACGCCACGGTATGTAATACGATGAAAACACTTATATGTAGGAAGTACCAGCGGCGTATCCACCATGCTTTCATCACATTACACCCGTCCCGTTATCTAAACACTAACCAAAAACCAATCGTTTATCCAATTCGTTTAATTCGCCAAAATCGTTTCAGTCATTTAAATCATTCTCGTTTTAATTGTGAAAACTACTTTTGGTTGTCTCGCTAATAACATCCAAACCTTCGTGACTCGCCTATCGCCAATATCGCATTAACTAACCACCAAAGGGTAAGTTAACAATCATCAGATTCGGTCGTTACCCACCTAACCCACACATAACCATGGGTGCAGTCTGATAACGGGATTTGTCATATCCTATGGTACCATAACCTAATACTGGTCGGTTCGGCCAAAATCAATGGATATTATTCGTTATGTAAATACAACCAATAAGTTTGTTCATTTTATCAAATCGTTATAAATTTTGTATAAACCATATTATTTATTTTTGAAACCATCGTTAAAACCTTGAAAACATTTAGCACATATGAATCACCCCAAAACAATTGAAAACAGTAAAATAGGGGAACTATCTACTCACCTGAGAATGCTTAGTGGTCTTTGAACAACAACCAAGCAAAGCTAGAGGGAGCACGGAATCAATCGGCAACCTAATAACTATATAAATAAACCGGACCTAAGTCGGAAGATCGGATAGGATGAGGTCTTGTAAACCAAATGAGTTATTGGAACTCATATGACATGGTTTAACAAAGCCTACATTCTAAATTGGAACCTAACCTAAGTGCTTTTCGACCCATTGCGACCCATTAAGGTAGCTTAAGCTACTTTAACGCGTCGTGCGCGCAAACGCGCATTCAAGATGTCTAACTAGTCCTATGCAAGTATTATATGCCTAAACATGTTTAAATAGGTTGCATAATCAGTTTAGGTGACAAAAGTTAGGTTACATATGCTTAAAGTCTAATTATGCATGAAAAGGGCATTTTGGTAATTTACCTAAGGCATATAATCCACCTATCATACAACTACTTAAACTAGGTGACCATAAGGTATAACCTCGGAAGGTTATTCCCTATGCAACTATGGTCACTAAACGTGCTTGGTCGGATCCTAATGATCAACCAAACGGGTCGAGTTCGAAAGTCTAAGCGGTGGTTTAGACCGCTTGACTTACGACTCTAAGCAAGCACTAAACTAAAAGTGACGAGCTAAGCATGTTAAAACATGCTTAACTAAGTTAGAAAACAGGTTTTGATATCAAAACAAAGTATTTTGATACCAAGAGTAGTTTGGTTGCAAAATACGCCTAAATGCGCATTTTGGCCGAAACTACAACTCACCACTACGCCTAGTCAACGTGGTAATCAGTAGGTATAGTCACTAAGGACTATAACCATCGTGATTACGCTCACGTTGCGAAGTTCAAACGAACTTCTCGTTGACCAACTCGTGGTCAAAGCTGAAATTCAAACAATGTTTGACTTTCAAGCTAGGAAAGAAATAAAAGAATGAAAGAGGACTTACAAAGGGTCCAAATAGATTTGGTTCCAAGTATTCTCAGGTAGGTAGTGAAATATCACAACCACTTAAAGAAATCTCAGACCAAACGCAAGGAAAATGGAATGAAAGCATGGCCTTTATATAGTTTTCACAAAACCGTTAGGATCGTTTCTTGGAGAGGAGGGCATGATCCAAGCCATACAAGTGTTAAGGACTGATTGGGGGACTTGTTACCCACACAAACCAGCCCCTAGCATTGAAAACTATAGATCAAAACCAGCAAAAACGAGCTAAATGACCAAATTCAATGTTTCTGTCTGATGGGCTCTCACAAGCCGCGTATGAAATGGGCTTAGGCTTACGCGGGCCGCCTAAGAAGTTTGACAGAATTACAGTTTTAGCCCCTGCAAGCCTAAAACTTGGTTTTCGATGCATATTTGACACGTTTAAGCCCCGTTAACCCCATTTCAAGGCTCTAAAATGAAGTTAAAGTATAGGGCACTCAAAACATGCTCAAAAACATCTTGGATGTCGGTTCGTTTGGTCGTACAATCGCGTTGTTCGGTTAATTACGACGGAAGTCGTAACGAACGCAAAAACGATCCAAATTGAGCGACGAATGGAATTTTATCATGCCAATCACTAAAATAAAATATTTTAATGATTACATAAATTTTTGGGTGTCCGGATATATTCAGAACGTAAGATATGCGCGAAAATGCAAACTTGTGCACTTTTTGACGCCTTTAGTCCCTATTGATCAATAAAGTTTGTTTTGGCATACCGAACCCCTCAAAGCCTATTTCTAAGCTATGTAAAAGATATTTAGGGTATGTTTAACTTATGATCAAGTTCCGGAATGTTCGTTACAGTACGAATCGGCATACTTTCGCAGTTTGTCAAAATTAGTCCCTGTAAGCGAATAAACTTGATTTCGACACACCAAA
The DNA here is from genome assembly GCF_002127325.2 of Helianthus annuus. NCBI lineage: Eukaryota > Viridiplantae > Streptophyta > Magnoliopsida > Asterales > Asteraceae > Helianthus > Helianthus annuus. Next base: position 114,035,632 of record NC_035446.2, read on the forward strand.
CCTTCCAAAACTTATTTCTAAGTTATGTAAAGGTTATTTAAGGTATGTTAAGCCTATGCCACTATTCCGGAGTGTTTGTCGCGTTAAACTGATTACGTTTACGCATCAGTTCGCGTAGAACTTTCTAGAAAGCTATTTAGAGCTCGAAATCGAACGAGAATCGATATGTGCAAATGATACACATATTTATACAAATCCCAAGTATGAAATACAATATTTCATTTATTTGGTATTTGTTTGATGGCCGTGGAGGCAAAGATGTCACAGAATCTTAGTGCCTTAAATTATTTTTCTGACTTTTAAAATATTTCGGAGCAGAAATAACTTAAAACAGTATTATAAAAGTTATTTTTGATAAGATTCCTTGATTAAAAACAAAACAAATATCACAATAAAGCTTGGAAACATGGAGGTTTCAAGCTTTAATGGAGGTTTTGAGGAGTTTGTGAAGAAGAAGACAAGAGACAAAGGTAGTAAAGACAAGATGGTTGTTGAGAACCTTCTTTGGAATATACCTTATAGGGTATATGTGAAGATCCCACCAGATCTTTGTCTTTGGAATGGGTCCAAATGAGCAGGAATCTTGCTGCATTTTAAAGAAAACGACAGCACGCTGACCACGGCCCCGTGGTCAGACAAAAGTCTGGCACATTTTGTCCGTATTCTAAACACGTGGCGTGTTGGCCTGGACACGACCCCGTGGTCAATTTTTAGGTGGGCACGGGGCGTGTTGACTTGGACACGGCCCCGTGGCTAGAGAGCTTTTATCTTATTTTAAGGAATTTATCTAGATCGGGTGGTTCCTTACTGGACGGAACAACACCGAAGTGCCTGAGGTACCTTAGTTGCCCTAGTTTTAGACAAGAACACAAGAGGTTATCAGAAAGGGTAAAACCTAAACTAAATACCGGTGGGCGAAACCAACCTTTATTTCCCTTATCTGGGCTCTCGTTAAAGAAGGTATATGTCGAATCGCTCAGGTCTATGAACGCATCGGCGGAGACAGATGGAGAGTCCTTCACGACACAATCGAAACAGGGACGACTATCGCTCAAGTCCTCACAAGAGTTAGAGGTGCTTTCGGTCTCGACGATGTTGTTAGAATTCGAATGCAATCTCAATAATTCTTGTTGATCGTCGTCTTGGGATAGATGACTTATTTCCATCTCAAGTTCTTTTATCAATTGGAGAATTACTTCTTCCATTTGAAACAATTCTTCAAGAATCATATCATCTAGAAGAAATGATTGAGAGCATTCGAGGGAGAGATAGGGATCGTTTTTACTTTCGCCCATCTTAAGGCTACAGGGAAACGATGGGTCTATATAGTGGGGAGTGTAATTTAAAAAGTAACATTTTAAATCTTCATGAGATCCACCACATATTTGACACGACGCACCATAAGAGGAGCGAAAGTAAAAATAATCAGTATCGCTCATGTTTGTGTCAGAAATTACCAACCGTCGGGATCTTACGGTTCTGTTTTCAGTAACTGAAGCTTGGGCACGGGGGCGTGTTCAGTAGGCATGGCCCCGTGTTCAGCTACTGTCTAACTTAAAACACGATTGCTAGTACCAAAGATTGGGAACAGGGGCGTGTTCAGCGGGCACAACCCCGTGCTGAAGTCTGCAGAAGCTGAAAAAATCTAGAAAAATCCTAACAAAACACAGAAAAGTAAGAAAAATGATTAGGCTGTTGATTCCTAACTTTCTTAAAATCCTTGTGTCCCCGGCAACGGCGCTAAAAACTTGGTGGGTGTAAGGTGTGATGTATTTTATTGATATTTTAAGCCCATTTTACACATTAGTCAAGTTTTAAATTTATAAAACACGATATTCTACTAACACTAAACACACACATGGGCAAGTGCACCCATCGCGAGCGTAGTATAGTGTTGGTAAGATACCGAGGTCGTCCAAGGACACAAGAGCTTTTAGTACCGGTTTATCCTCAACGTCTAATCAAACTAAATTTTTTTAAGAAAAGGTTTTAAGTATGAAAAATAAAAATTAAAATGCTGAAATAAAAATAAAAATAAAACAGATAGACAAGATGAATCACTTGGATCCGACTCACCTTTAATGTATCCTTTGATGTTTTCCGCACTTTTTCACTTTTTAAGAGATTATCTTAGTTATAGTAGTAGGCCTCTCTTTTTTAAAGGTGATGTTACCCTCAACCCAGTGGTTTGAGTCAGCAAGGATACAATCCCAAAGGGTCGAAACATTGGAAGATAATTAATTAAGTTATTAATGCGAAAAGTGGTAGGCCCCTCTTTTTGAAGGTGACGTTACCCTCGGCTAAGTGGTTTGAGTCAGCAGGGATACAATCCCAAGTAGCCAGTTTAATGTATTAATAGTAGTTTACATATGAGGGGATCAAGCCATTCGCACCCCCGTCATCCAATACCTATGGGTATTGAAGGAGGTCCTAGTAAGCTTGGCCCAGGTCCTTGCAGGATCTATACACTGAACAAGGCAAGAACGTTACTAAACCATTCCCTTAACCCCCGACTAGGTAGCCAACATATCTCTATATAGACCGTAGAGATATGAATGGTGAAAATCTTTTACTTTATATAGACAGTTAAGTAATGCCAAGACACCACCGACAAATGATAAAGAAGTTTCACCTTCAACATAAGAAACTAGTTATTAAAGTCATTAATACAAAACCAAATAAAAAGTGCGAAAAGATTAAAAATCAAAAGTAATACATTAAATACTTGTCTTCACCAAGTGATGTAAGAGACTTAGGCAAATATGGCCTTTGATTGACAAGAACTCTTACTATCAATCTTGGATCCCGAGACTACTACACACACTCTAAGGTGGATGATGGATGATGGTGGTGGATATGGGTGTTGTAGTGGTGGGAAAGTGGGAGAGAGGTGGTTTACCAAGGGATGCCTTTGAAGAGAACCAAGCACCCCTATTTATAGCCTAAACAGAAGCCCGGCCACGGCCTCGTGTCCGCTGGCCCCGTGTTCGCTGGGCACGGCCTCGTGTGCAGAAGCATATCTGTACTATCAAGATTTGCAAGATTCTGCAAATCTTAGCGTTGACCACGCCCCGTGCTGAGCTGGGCACGCCCCTGTGGTGGGCATAGAAGCTTCCACAGCTTTATCCGTTTCTACAGACATCTGACCACGCCCCCGTGTCCAGTGGGCACGAGCCATGGTCAGCCTTTTGTTTCTTGTTTTTGCTTGTGGAGATGCTGTCGAGGGGTCGGGCATGCCACGTTTATTCCTTTTCTTTGTATTTATGTTAGTTTTTGCTGAGTATTTGTTTCTTTTGTTCGTTTAAGCTCATTTGGTCCTGAAAATACAAAAGGAAGACAAAAGCACACTTTTTCCAACATTAGTACTAAAAGAGGGTTAGTTTTATGCCTCATTTGATGTAATTTATATGTTGCATTTTACACACATCAATGAGGCCTCTATAGTGTGACGCTCTACATTTCCAAAATTTCCTTATTTAGAAACCAAAGCTGAAACTCTATTTTTAGAAACTACTATCTGTATTCTTTCCCAACTTGGAAATCCAAGACTTTGATCTTAATAAAACTCGATTATTTTATATACTTTATACATACTTGTCATACGATGCAAACATTGATACATGCTCATACACGCAAACTCATACATGGAATACTTGAAACATTCATCTTACATGCATTATATTTATACAGTACACTTGTATGCTTGAAACTCTTAAAAACCGGCTAAAATACGCGAAAACCAACCAAAACTCAACCCTTCACACGACTGGGCCTTTCGTGTGAATGAGAATCCCATTCGTGCGAAGAGGCCTCCTTCACCCCAATCTCAGTCGCACAAACACCCCTTCGCCCCTATAAATACGAGACCATTTCCTCACTTCACACCTTCCAGCCAATCTAAACTCTCTCAAACTTATTGAATGCTCATACTTCGGACAAGGCACATCAGAAACTTCTAAGTGAGTCCTAGCTCACTTACTTATCATTTCTACTTGATTTCTTCCACTTCTTCTACATTTCCTTCAAATCTCCATAACTTGGATAACCTCTTGGATGTTTTCACGGACTCACCACTTTGAGGCCAAAAATGAAGACTTTACATTTTTGTTTTACTCTAACTTTTATAAAATACTTTCTATTCTGGAACTTGGCAAAATCCTGAACCCAGCGAGCTCACAACTAATCCTATAGCCGTTTGTTAGTGTTGAGGTGAATTTCAGCCAAGAAAAAAGTCTGTTCAAACAAAACAGAACCCACTCGTACAACAGAACCCATTCGCACGACTAAGCAGTCCATTCGTGCGACTGAGCTCCTTCGCGCGAAGGGACTTCCTATTACGGTTCTTTCATGCAAACTTTCAAGTGTTGACACCATTCAGGATTCCCCATTTTCAATATGGACGAACCTGTGTTCTAGTAAAGTGTGAACCATGGGAGCCTTGGCTTTCCAAACTCGTTCCATTGCCTCATTTGTACCTTGCAAACGAACACCTAAGCAGTCTCCTAGATTCAGAATAAGTTAACCCTGCCTCCCCTCCAACACTTTCCATGTTGGGAATGACATGCCCAGGTTGTCCTTATTCGGCTGTTGGGATATGTATAATATTTATTTCTGTTATCATCATTATTCGTGACCAATCGGGTTTGTTAACTATGTTAATAAACTTTGAGCTTTGATGAATCATACAATGAGGTGTTAGTACCTCCATGCTTGACATCTATGAACTATCTGACATTACTGGACTGTTAATAACATACTATAAGATATAATTTAATATATGAATCCTAACCAAAATCAGAACGTTAACTGGAAATGGTTAGGTGTCTCGAACTGGTCCCACTCGCATGAACAGACACCTGTTCGCACGAATGGATCCTCCATTTGCACGAACAGTGTTGTGAGCATTTGGTTATCGTTTATCGCACGAATGGACAAGAATACACTTGGGAGCTTGAATCAAAGATGCAAAGGAAATGTCCACACTTATTCCAGTAGACCTCGAGGACGAGTTCTAAAACAAGGTGGGGAGGATATAACAACCCTCTAAAATATTTCCGACACCCCTACTATATTTAAAATGTCCTTATTTGTCTTAAAACATACCCCGTATGCGAAAACCGAGCCCAAAATACCTTATATAATTAAAAATAAAATAAAAATCAAGTTTTAAGGGGCGCTCGCGGGCCGCGAAGGCCTTGACTTTAGGCTACGCGGGGCGCGACAGATAGGCCACCAGGAGAAGCCCGGTGCCGACACGTGGCACAATCGTGTCAAGCCTAGTGGGATGATCCAGACAAGCTAGGGCCTACCCACCCTAGCTCGTAGGCCGCGTAGGCCCTCCCCTTCTCTTACACGCGGCACGGCACGGCAAAGACAATAATCAGCCCTATAAATTGAGAGCATCGGCTATTCATTTCGATCGCTCACACCAACTTTCTCTCTCGAATTTCTGCATAGTATACATAATTTTCGGGCATAATACCCCCCTAAATAACGAAGTTCCGCCTCGTTGTAAGTATCATAACCCCCGGTTACGTATTAGATACGCTGCCCGATTTATCTAAGGTTCCGAAACGGCTGTCGTGGTTCTGCCCGACGTAGTCTTTGGAATTCTGTCTCGGGGAGGGTATTACTAATGTAAATATTGGGATATTATACTAACACGTGTGCTTTTGTGTAATTAATAGATAATCACCTAGAAATCCTAAAGGAAAACCCTAAGACAGCAATGTGAGTAATCTCCTTTTCGTGAACCTTTTTGTAAACTGTTTTTACAAAACCTCAAACGATTTACATTATATTAAACAGTGATTGAGTATTTGTATTCTACAATTATCGTCGGTATGTTGGGGTTTTGTATAGAAAATTTGTTACTACACCTTGAGTAGTAACATGACCACAAGTAGGGTTGTCAGTACCGTGGGTAGTAATTAAAGTAGATGGAAAGAAATGTAATTGTGAGATCGCCCTCAATACTGTAAAACGGTTTTACATGTCTTGATTAAACTGGGATTCACTCACCAGTATTTCCCACTGACAAAATGTATTTAAACGCGTTTCAGGTAACAAAATGTGAAAGCCAAAAAGAAGCCAGCTGGACAGCACTAAAGGCTTGGAAAAGTGGCTATAAAAGTTACCTAAATAAAGAGATGTTTTTATTTAAATAAAATAGGGTTTATCCCTATAACATGTGTGTACTTGAAACTTGGGATTTTCCCATATGTTTAATATTATAAAAGTGTGGTATTTTACTCTGATAACATATTTCCTAACTACGATCCTGATGTAAATTCCGCTGCCAAAATGATAAACACTGATACCACTGAATCTGGTCGTGGCCACCCGTTCCCGGGACAGATAGGGGACGGGGGTTGCGACAATAGGGGTGCTGCAGCTTTTCCAGTTTTGTCCTTTTTACGTAAAACTCCGTAACTTCTCGGATATTCAGCCGATTCACTTCAATCTTGTTTTTAAATGACCGTAAAACAATTACCTATGTAATTAACCCAAAATCCTTAACCCGGATTCTTAACTTTTATGAATTACGCATTCGTTACCCGATTTGCGCATATAATTAATTAATTGACCCTTTTCAAGATTTAAGCACTAACCTTAAATCTCGCTTATTCTTTCCACACCTCGTACTTCCATACTATGACTTTCATTTATCTTCCACCACAACTATATTTGTGGTGGATTATTATAGAGAAATCATTTTGTACCGATTCTGCCCTCCGATTTGACAATTTACGAAAATGACCTGTTAAGAGGCATTAAGCCAAAAGACTTACGCCTTTCACTTTTATACCACCAAAAAAGTCTACCCAAAGATAAAACTCATTTTAAACTACCCTTAAGTGTCGTCTACTCGGTTCATCATTTGAGGACGTTTTGCTCAATTTTAGCCCTTTTAACTATGAAGGACATTTAAAAGCTTGTTTTGACCAAGTGAGCACTTTTAACCCGTACTCCATTTAAATTCATTGTTTCCTAAGAACATAATATCTCAAATTCAAATTACTAGATATACCTCACTTTAGGTAATCCAATGTCTGCCCAAGACTCAATTAACTGTCTCGGGCCCTAAGTCCACATTGAGAGTTTGACCCATTACACATACCTAGCTCGGGTCAAAGCAATGACCCATTTTAGTACCTTGCATTATTAGTTGCTAATTAAAAGCAGTGTTGTAAAAGTCGCTAGGCGGTGTCTAGTCGGCCGACTGGGAGTTGGGAATAATCGGAGTACTCGAAGAGTACTCGGGGAGTACGCGGACATGGTAACTATAAAGAAAATTAATTATTATATATTATATGTTAAAATAAGCATAATTCATGTCAACTGAGTATAATTTAAAATGAAACATGTTTAAAGTTCAAATATTCTGAATATAAGTCCAACTAGTCTGAGTACAAGGTCGAGTAGTCCGAGTACAAGGCCGAGTAGGCCGATTTTGACTAATTAATAGTCAACAAACCACGTTGACCGCCTAGACCGACTAGGCCGACTCTTTCCGACTACGTCCGACTAGGCGCCGACTAGGCGCCGAGTTTGACCGAGTTTGACCGAGGCCAACTAATTGAGTCCGCCTAGGAGGAAGTCGCCTCGGAGGGGTTCCGAGGATCGAGTACTCGCCGAGTACTCGGCCTTGGAATCCGACTTTTACAACAGTGATTAAAAGCAACGCAAGCCATACACAATTCTTCCCTGTGAGCACAAGACTCGACAAGCAACCTTTAGTCATTATTGTCAAATGGTGATAACATCACCATTTGACCCGTTTGGCCTAAATGACCATTTTACCCACCTCTTGACTTACCCTTATTGCGTTAGAATGACCAAACATTATGTATTGTAAGAAGGTATTTATTTACCACCTCACCTATTTGGTACATTATGGTTTACACCATGTGGTCATATTTCTTAAAAGTTGTTTCTTTACTCGTTTGACCCATTATAGCTTATGTCATAGGGTGTCTTTTCAAAACTCATTATTTATCCGTCAACACGTGACCAAATTATCATTTTATCCTTTTTTCCCATTATGGCTTACACCATATGGTAGCATTTCAAAACTCTTCGTTTATTCGTCAACACATGACCAAATTATCATTTTACCCATTTTTACCATCAAATATGGTTTCCTACCATTTTTACTTATTCCGACCCGTATCGATTCGCGTCGGAACGTCATATTTCAAAGACTCATTTCAAATACTAGGTCACCTTGTTCTTAATCAAATACATAAGTAGATGTTCTATTTAAAAGATGTAAGTTTTACTTACCTTACATCCGATTATGCTTTTCCCGCGTACTTGATCTGTTTGACCCGCTTCTTCCCAAGCTTCCACCTAGCTTGTCAAGTGTCAAACTACCATTTATCATTTGCAAGATGGTTAGATTATCCATCAATTATCATGACTATCACACCTTACAGACCTTATATCAAAATTACCATTAGATCCTATTATAGGTCAGTTTGATTTTTAAAAGTCAACTGCCTATTAACATATGCAAATGCACAAATAAGTTCAACAAACTCATTTAGGCATTTCATCGGTAGGCGTTATTTTTAGGCCACCATTTTAACTACATTCCTCAACCAAGTTCATGCAATTGTTAACATCAAGTTAACATAGTTTCAATCATTGTATGCTAATCTATCAATCATTATACAAGAACTTAGGATTGTTTCATCTCCATGAAACAACCCATTGCATCATATGTATGAAATTTACCCAAACATCAAACTTAGCTAAAGACTTTAAACATTCATGTACACATGATGATTTTAAGCATCTATTAACATGAATATAACATCAATTTCATCATATCATACAAACTCATTTCATAGCAAGTATGAACATGTACTTTAACTCATAAATTATTCAAGTATCTTCCTATTACTACCATTTATGATGATTATAAACATAAGTATATCATCAACTTAATTATATTATCAAAACCCACTTCATAATCTACTTATTAATCACCTTACAAGTAATCTTAGATCAAATATTTCATAATTTCATTATGTCTAACAAAATTAAGCATACATATACACTTAATTTCATCTTTGGATCATAATCTAACAATCAAATTGCAAGTATTCTACTTGTCTCAAGTTATGACTGTCACCAATCTAGGTTTTTAAACATACCTTATGATCCCCTAGTCTAGGTGATCGATAATTCATGTTAATGCACGAATTTGGGGCCTACTTTCTCCTTTAATTTGGTGATCTTAGATGAACAAGGGTTTGCCCTTGTGTTGCTCCTCCTGGTGATTACACACACACAATTAACCCAAGTTTTCAACTTTTTCTTTTTGGCCCCTCAAGTTCGAGGTTTTATTATTGTTGGACCGTGTTCCGACCCTGAATAGTCAGTAGAGAACGTTCATCTTCACGTATGAAGGCGGAATCAACGTAAATGAAGTTACAACAGCTTTCCTATTCAATTCCTTTCCTTTTATTGCTTTCTGATATCAATTTGATAGAGTTTCGGTAACAAAAGCTCTCAACAGATCCGCTTCAACATACATCAACAACTCATCAGGTTCGCTTGAACTGACTATTTATAGTCTGCATGGTTCCGCTTATACAACATGTCGTATAACCGAACCTATCAACTAAAACCCTATAAGCGAACCTATCTAATACCAAATAAGCGGACCTATTAGCCTATATGACACAAAAGCGAAACTATATCAACACAATGTACACATAAGCGAATCTATCAACATATAATCTAATTTTGACTTTCAAGACCCTATGTTGACCTATCTTGACCTAAGACGTAATGCAGACGAAGTCAACAGACATTCCATGCATCAACAGACTCCCCCTTGGATGTTGACGAAGTCTTCAGCTCCCGAGTCTTCAGCCTTGGTCTTTTCTCTAAATCTCTGTCTTCACATCATAAGCACTATAACTTCACAAGTTCATGATCACATCCTGGCTCTAACTTCCATCTTCCCTTTGATTATTGATCCAGACTCCCCCTTTCACAGACTCCCCCTCTCTGTATGCTAGAATTTGAGGTCTTAATCTGGTTCAAGCTTTGACAATTAGTTTCCGTGGGAATGATGAAGTCCAAACCTGTTACTCAACCAATAACATTACAAACTATCTTTCCAACAATAAATCACTAACACAAATTTAATCAGTTTTAGAAATCCACTCAAGTATTCAGGTCCAAATTAATGACCCTGATACTTAATTAATCTACCAAGTTCAATTTAATGACCTTGGTTGATCATTTGACGAATCAAACTGATTTTGTAAAAACATTTTTCAAACATTTTCTGACAACAATGTAACAAGCATCAACTTAATGAACTTGTTTTATCTTTTGAAAACATCTTCAAACTCTAACAAAGTAAGCTCTCCTCATTCTTCAGTTCAGAATCTCTTGCATCTGCTTCAATCTTCTGAGAATCCAACAATCAACTCTCCACTTTGGTTTGTCAAAATAAAGCAGAAATAAAATCTTTTTGAATTTTATAAAATGTTCTAAACTAAGAAATGAAATACAGAAAACTTAAATTACAGAAAGTAAACTATTTACAAATTTATTTTTGGCGAGCGTGTCAGGGAATCATATCAGCTTTTCAGACAGATTACTAGTACCGTTAAGCTTTATTACATATTCAGACTTAAACAATTCACCTCGATTGTCGATATACTGATCCATCTTAAATTCTCACACATGTTTCAATCTATTCAGGATACGATTTAGATGTCTTATGAACTATGCTCAATCCATGTGCCCCACCTCTTGAATATACTCCCGTATCCAGAATCCCAATATTCAGTCTTACAGGTGAGTATACTACAATAATATCTGTACATAAATTAGGTATGCGAGGGCCGAGGGATCTCAGGTCGATACTTCCGTATGCGCAGAGAGATATCAGCTTCAACTTTTCAGTATGTCCCCTTTAGAGGATCTTTTAGTTACAACAGCAGCGACTATTAATTTTATTGTTTCATCTGCATGCTGAGGGTTTATGCTGTGTTTCAAGCATTTGATGAAAGTATTATCCAAGGACTAGGTCAGAACTTCCGTTCAGTAGAAGTCCCGGAATAATACCCCAGACATCATTGAGTATAAAAACCTAGTATATCAGAATACGAGACCTTTCAAACGAGATTTCAGGGGTTACCTATATATCCAAGTAGTGTTCCCCACGAATTTCACAAGTTTGAAATTTTAAGTTTATATCCCGAATAAATCTACTAAATGTGCGAAAACCTATCGACACATCATTAGTGAGATTGTTTAACTCATTTAGTCTTTACAAATCTTTAGCATACTGTAATTGTCTAGCCGATGTACTATCATTTTCCCTATATACACAAGCTCTTTTTCAATTTTATCATGTTTTTGTATTTTTGAATTTTTTACTGTTTTTGTATTTTCTGAAAATATATCTATATACAACTATCTACTCCCCCTAAATACCAAAACACGTAAAAAATCGACAAACCATTGCAGATTGTTTCTCGTCTTCATCCGCAACAGTACTCTCATCAACGCTCACAATTCCATCCGACATCGAAAGCAATTTCATACCATTAAGTTTTAACAAATATTGAAACCGATTTTTATCAAAAGCTTTGGTATGCAAATCAGCTTTTTGTTCGTCAGTGTGGATTTTCTCAATTCGTATCAATTTTTTTTCAAAACAATCGCGAATAAAGTGATGACGAATTTCTATGTGTTTAGTTTTAGCGTGATGTACTAGATTCTTTGTTATATTTATTGCGGCCTCATTATCAACAAACAGAGGTGTGTAAAGAAAGTGCAAACCGTAGTCGCGCATCTGTTGCTGTATCCACAGGATCTGAGAGCAGCAACTGCTAGCAGAAACGTACTCCGCTTCACATGTAGATAGCGCCACAGACGTTTGTTTCTTACACTGCCAGGTAACCAATCTAGGACCAAAGAACTGGCATCCTGTAGTTGTTGATTTCGCGTTGACTTTGCAGCATCCGAAATCTGAATCGGAATACCCTTCGAGTGTAAAATCGCCTTTCCTAGGATACCATAACCCCAGTGATGGAGTACCTTTCAGGTAACGCAATATCCTTTTCACAATAATCATGTGTGATGCTCTCGGGTTAGACTGAAATCTTGCTGCGAGGCACGTTGGGTACATGATATCAGGACGTGAAGCAGTTAGATACATCAAAGAACCTATCATGGAATGGTAGAACGTTTCATTAGCCCTGTCTCTGGTGAGATCTGGGTGAATCCCATGATTTGTCGCAAGTGGGGTAGCAGCTGGAGCAGAACTTGACATTCTAAACTTCTCTACAATATCACGAACGTACTTCGTCTGGTGAATGAAAATTCCCTCAGGAAGCTGTTCAACTTGTAGACCCAAAAAGAATTTCATCTCCCCCATTAATGACATTTCGAATTTTTGCTTCATCACTTGTTCGAAATCTTTGCACAATTTCTCATTCGTTGACCCAAAAAATTATATCGTCTACGTAAATCTGAACTATCAGAAGATGACCATCAACGACTTTAGTGAAGAGGGTGGCATCCACTTTTCCACGAATAAACTTGTTAGCGAGTAGGTGTTGAGACAAAGTCTCGTACCAGGCTCTCGGGGCCTGGTGTAAACCATACAACGCTTTGTCCAATAAGTAGACCTTGTTTTTGTGGATTGGGTCAGTAAAGCCCGGCGGCTAACCGACATAAACCTCCTCTTTGACCTTCCCATAAAGAAACGCTGATTTTACATCCAACTGATATACTTTGAAGTTCTTCCAAGACGCAAATGCTAGGAAAATTCTGATAGCCTCTAGTCGTGCTACAGGAGCATAGACTTCTGTAAAATCAATCCCCTCCTGTTGACTAAAGCCCTGAACAACGAGTCGAGCTTTGTTCCTTACAACAACTCCTCTGTCGTCTCTCTTACACTTGAATACCCATTTTGTATTGATTTTCCTTTGACCATCCGGTAAATCCACTAACTTCCACACTCCTAACTTTTCAAACTGACTTAACTCTTCTTACATTGCAATGACCCAAGAGTCTTCAGTAAGCGCCCCTTTGTAAGTTCTCGGTTCAATCTGCGAGATAAAACAACTTAATGAAAATTCAGTTTGTAAAGGTGCTATTGTAGAATAAAAACATGTAAGGCCCTGGTCAATTTGACGTCTTGTGCGAACGCCTGCTTGTAATTCTCCTATGTTCAACTCCTCTGGATGATAAGAAAGAGTTCGCGGCATCACTTCGCTTAGAACATCTACATTTCCCTCCGGATTAGTAACATTCTGATCTGCATCTTGTTCACCAACTTGGTTTGTTTAACTTGATATCTGGATCTGCTCCCCCTCAGAATCTGAATCACCCTGATCAAATACTGGCATATTATCAGCTTCTTGACCATCATTCACTGCCGACTGATTACCAGGAGCAACTTCATCATCATGTTCACCAGCATTACTAGGACCTGCTTCATCGTCATTTGAAGTTTCCCGAGGTCTTCTAGAATACTCCGCTGGGAACCTTAACTGCGACTCATACTCTCGCAAAATATCCAGCTCATCAAAGAAATCTTCATCTTCCTCTGATTCTTCTCTCATGTCAAACGAATCCCAAAGTTTGTCATAATGATAACGCCATGAATCTCCAGGATTCTGTGGCGGCATAGTGTAACCTTGACGTTCAACATTTGCTGCTTCAATAATCCGCTTCTCACTTGGAACGAAGACACGTCGCAATGGATTAGCATAACCAACAAATATACCCTCAATGCACTTCGAACCAAACTTTCCATGAGGCTCTATAACTGTACAGGGTGACCCGAACGGTTCTAGATACTCCAAATTCGGTTTGCGGATATTGATTAGCTCAAAGCATGTTTTGTTAAACTTTTTGACAGTAAGAACCCTGTTGAGCGTATAGCATGCAGCGGAAACAGCTTCAGCCCAAAAATTAATAGGTAACTTTGAATTTGCGAGCATAATTCTAGCTGTCTCGATTAGTGTCCGGTTTTTGCGTTCTGCGACTCCATTCTGTTGCGGAGTGTACTGAGCACTAAACTCATGCAGTATACCTCTTTCATCACAAAATTCTTCCATCTTACTGTTTTTGAATTCAGTACCATTATCACTTCTAATTCTACTGATAGGCCTCTGGTACAGATTCTCGATCCTTTTAAGCAACGCCATTAAACTGTCAAACGTTTCGTCTTTCGTTTTCAAGAATGAAACCCACGAAAATCTGGAATAATCATCAGTTACGACCAAACATTAGTAATCTCCTCTAATACTCTTGACATTCACAGGACTAAACAAATCCATGTGAAGTCTTTCCAGAGGTCTCGAAACTGAATTGACTTGCTTTGTAGGGTGTGACTTTTTCTTCTATTTGCCTTTGAAACAACTAATGCACTCCCCTTCCAGATGAAAACCTTTGACATGAACTCCTGTAACCAAATCATTGTGCACCAAGTGATTCATCTTCCTTAGGTGAATATGCCCCATTTTCCGGTGCCACAATCTCGATTCTTTTTCAGTTGCTCTGGACACAAAACAATGAGCCTGACCCGTGGTTGTAGTAGCTACGCTCATGTCCAACACGTACAAATCATTGACTCTTGGTGCCCTCATGATGATCCATTCCTCAGGTATCACAAATCCCGGTTTCAAAATCAAACATTCTTTGTCAGTGAAGTGAGTAGTATACATCCTGTCACAGATCTGGGAGATACTCAGCAGATTATTCTCCAGCTCAGCAATGTAATTAACTCTCTCAAACGTTGCGATCCCATTGGATAACGTTCCTTCACCAATAATCCTTCCTCCTTGATTACCAGCAAAACCTACGTAACCACCATTAATGTCTCTTACATCATACAGCAACGCGGTCTTCCCTGTCATATGTCTCGAAGCTCCACTATCCATAATCCATCTGGGTACAAGTTTTGGAAGATCCTGCACATAACAAACTTTGACTTAAACAACTTCAAGAAAGATGCCGATTCATGCTTCGCGATCTAGGAAGCTCCGGCAATTCAAACTGCTTAGTCAAACATGGTGTCCACCCAGGCCTCATCAGCCTTAGGTGTAGCCTTGACTGTTTTAACTCTCGCAACTTGAATCTTAAAGTTTTCAGCCTTCAGAGGTGGAAAATTCGCATCATAATCAACTTGAATTGATTCCTCAGAAGGTGAAACCTTTTTCTCAGTTTTGGGTTTCCAAACTTGTTGAGATAATGCAACCCTTTTGTAAAATTTGTCGTTTTTAGTTACCAACTTCTTTACGGGTTCCTTTTTCACTTTGGTGTTTTCATTTTTTACACTCTTTTTCTCAACAACGATTGGTGTTTTTCCCTTCAAATCACCTTTCTTCTGTTGAGTCTTCACAGTTTCAATCTTAGGCTTCACGTTGGTACACTTTCGTGCAATGTGACCAACTTGATTACATCTAAAGCAAGTGCGAGTATCAGCCACTCGACTAGTGCCTTCAGACTGAGACTGAGAAGCTCTTTTCTCAAAGAACTCTTTGTTTGATTTTGAAAAAATTTCTTTCTCTTCATCAACAAGTGAACTTGAACTGTTCGCAAACTTTTTCTTCTCAACAAACCTTTTGTTTGGAACATTTCTTTTCTGGTAAGATTTACCCCCCTGATAACCACCTGACCAGTTGTTTCTGTTGTTATTATAAAAACGCGGTGGATTAACAGATTTCTTGTTGTAAACTTTTTCTTTCTCAAAATTCATTTTTCTCTTTGTTTGACTCAGATTGTTCACTTCTGACAGCTCAACTTCGATCATCTTGAAAACATTTGTCAATTTGTTCTTGTTAACATTCTCAATCGGAAACTCTGAATCCGAAAACAACTTATCTGAACCCAACATCTTGTACATGACAAGATTTGATTCATCATTTAAGTTGTTCTTGGACTTTTGTTTTGTAATATATTTGTCCAAGAAACACTCATCTTCCTCATTACTGTCACTATATGTTTTTAGCACATTTTCAACAACATTTTTTACAATATCATTTTGGACACTATCGTCATTGGAAGATGTGAACGTGACATCAATGTTCTCCGGAAGTTTAACTTCACTTTCTTCCTCAAGTTTAACCAACCCAGATTGTTTTTTCGTGTAGTTATCAAGAACAGGTGGTGGAACTCTATGAAAACCCACCACAGTTCCATCAGAATACACGTCTTCGCCAGCTTTGTTTTTGCCAATGGGTTTTGGAACAATATGTTGCAAAACAAAGCTTGCGGAGCTATAGCTGTTAAGCTTCAACTGGATTCGCTCGTTTTCAATTTCAGCCTCTTGAACTTTAAGTTTCAAATTAGCGATTTCATCCAGTTGTTTGTTGATTGATTCTTCTTTTACTCTCAGCACTGCTTTTAGATGTTCGTTTTCTTTAAAAGTTTTACCATTTTGATCATCACTATCTTTCACTGTGCTTTTGAGTTTTTCAAATTTTTCAGAAATCTGACGGTTTTCAAGAATTAACTTTTCATTTTCTTGTTTAACTTTTTCATGTTCAATTTTATCAGTTTCAATTTGAGCAGTTAATTCTTTAATCCGTTCAGTTGAAGCTTTAACTGTTTTGTCACCACCAAGAATTTGATTCTCAACGCTTCTGACCTTTGCTGTCAGATCTTTAATTTTCTCACCGTTGAGATACGTGACAGTATTACAAAATTTGCACTCTTTGTTGCAATTTTTGCAATCAACATTTCCTTCGATTTTTTTACCTGACGCATTCGTTGACGAGTTTGGACTGACCTGGCCTTTTGACTCAGACACGGAGTTAGAGTCTACCTCAAGTGCTTTAGCAGCCAGCACTTTGTCAGCCAGGTTTTCCCAGATTCTCTGCAGTCAACTCCTGCGTTGTATCGATAATGCCAGTATCAATCTTCTTTGCTTTCTCGATCTCTTCTTTCTCCTTTTTCTCTTTCTCTTCTTTCTCTTTCTCTTCTTCTTTCATTTTCTCGGTTGGAGTTCCCCACCATTTGTTTTGCCAGTACTCATCCTCTTCTTTTATCTCCTTGATGATGGCTTCCAAATCAAGCGTTTTGTCATCAATCGCAATATTACCATACTCATCAAGATAACACTCCCTATCTGGATCCCATCTTCTCGCTCTTCTAGCATCCAGATAGATACGAGAAATTCTAATGATTCTGTTTTCAGCAATCATTTTCCTATAGTTATACTTCTGCTTTTCAGTACGGTCATCTTTCCACGGAATAGGTTCATCGTTTTTCGCCATGAATGCGTAACCAACCGCATCTTAATCCGGTAAAACTTCTTTGCTCCAATCATACCCCTCATCATCATAAATCACCGCAAGAGCTCTAGATTTCTCTCTGTTGTCTTCAGACTGCTTCAATCTAGGCGGCTCAGATTTATTTTGATGATAAATCGCCTTCTTGTAATAATCATCTTTGAAAGGGTTCTCCGACTCATCAGCATAAGCGTTCCTGCATTCTCGCTTGAAGTGACCCTTCTGCTTACACTTGAAGCATGTCACCTTCGATTTATCAAACCCCAGCTTAGTAGATGGACCACCAACCGTCTTCCTGCCGGTTATTTCCATAAAACGTTGTGCTCTACGAACAGCACTTTCCATAGCCCAACGAATATCAATTAACTCCATTTCTTCAGGATCTATTTGATCATAGTCCTCTTTCGTCAGGTTTGTGTTACCGATCTTCCCAGCTACTAACCCTTCATATGATTCCAACACTGACGCCAAGAAGACCATTTGTTGCTTAGCCGACTCCTCGTCAAAATTCTGTGCATTCTTCAAATCTATTGCGATGTTGCACTGAAAGTTTGCATCAGAATGACTTGAAGATGATGAAGATCCACCGTGATAACCACTGTGACTTCCACTGCTATGACTGCTTTGACTTTCTTTGCTTGCTGTCGACACATTCTCAGCAGAAAACGCAGTTTTGGGAGAAGTTGCTTTTGGCATCATGCTTTTCGGATAGTACAGATCCAAATTCTGTTGATAAGATGAGTGATTGACTTTGTACATCTTCTTTAGTTCCAATTCGTGACTTTCAAGTCTCTCAATCACCAAATCTGGATTCAAATTTTCAGGAGCAATAGTGTTCTTCAGCATCAGCGCATAATATCTCCAATCCATCTCGTCTGGTAATGAATCGAACAGTTTGTCAACAAGTTCTTCATCAGAATATCTAATATCATGTCTTGCTAATTCCAGCTTCAGATGATCGAACCTTTCTATCATTTTACAAACTGACTCATTCTTAAGACAACCAAACATATCAAACTCTTTCCTAAGAAGTTTCTTTTTACTTTTTACAATTTCAGTACTTCCTAGACATTTCTTTTCTAGCTTTTGCCAAAGATCTTTTGCATTTGAATAATCGATCAAAGAGATGATGTCCTCCCGAACAGACTGAAATAACAAAGCCACATATTTTTGCTCGGCTAAAAATGCATCAATCTCTTCAGCTGATCTTAACGTTTCACCATTTTTGTTTCCATTTGCATAACCGTTCTTCAAACTTTTCCAGCTGGGAAATGCAAATGCCATCAGCCAATCTTCAAACTTCCTAGACCACCGACTGTACTCCTCGATAGCCATTAGCTTTGGGGGTTTATTGAATGTTCCGAAGGCACTTTCCGATTCCCAAGCTTCCTTTTTCTTTTCTTTTGGCGGATTCTCATTTTCTTTGCTTGATGAAGTATCATCGTTTCCGGAATTTCCAGCAAATGCGTACATGTCGCTGAACGGGTTCAAGAAAATATCATCCATTTTGAATGTACCTGCAAAATCAGCAAACACTTAGACAAATTTTCAAAATTTTTAGAAAATGATGACTGATAAGCGAAACTATCAGCAATTATGACAAACAAGCGAAACTGATAAGTGTCAGATAAGCGGAACTCCAATGTCCGAATAAGCGAACCAGGTAAATGTCTATTCAAGCGGACCAGGTAAGTGTCCGTTCGAGCGGACCTACACTTGTCTGTTCAAGCGGAACTATATGGTTTGAATAAGCGAAAGTCAAATGTCCGTTCAAGCGGACCTAAACTGTTCGTTCGAGCGGATCTATCAAGTTTCTATTGTCCGAATAAGCGGAACTACTTGCTCTTTCAAGCGAATCTTACAAGCGAAACTTCCAAATAAGCGGAACTAACTGGTTATTTCAAGCGGAACTATGTATTACAAGCGAAACCTTCGATTGTCCGTAAAAGCGGAACCTAGTTCTAACCAGTTTTCACCATGTTTTAGTCCGAATTTTAACTTGAAACTTTCTAGGGTTTGTTATTACTGTGTTTCACACGTTATAGTCAAAATTCAGGCCATTTCAACCATAGGAACCAGTTCAAACTGAAAAAGTATGAGAGAAAGTGAGTAGAAATGAGAGAATTCTGCAGATTCAAGCTGTAGTAGTATGAACTCCTCGTCCTGAACTCTTATACCACTTGTTGGACCGTGTTCCGACCCTGAATAGTCAGTAGAGAACGTTCATCTTCACGTACGAAGGCGGAATCAACGTAAATGAAGTTACAACAGCTTTCCTATTCAATTCCTTTCCTTTTATTGCTTTCTGATATCGATTTGACAGAGTTTCGGTAACAAAAGCTCTCAACAGATCCACTTCAACATACATCAACAACTCATCAGATTCGCTTGAACTGACTATTTATAGTCTGCATGGTTCCGCTTATACGACATGTCGTATAAGCGAACCTATCAACTAAAACCCTATAAGCGAACCTATCTAATACCAAATAAGCGGACCTATTAGCCTATATGACACAAAAGCGAAACTATATCAACACAATGTACACATAAGCGAATCTATCAACATATAGTCTAATTTTGACTTTCAAGACCCTATGTTGACCTATCTTGACCTAAGACGTAATGCAGACGAAGTCAATAGACATTCCATGCATCAACAATTATCTAATTTCAAGTACGTTTTTGGGGTGTTACTTGTTTGTGATCAGGTATACCCGATACCCGATGAGTATTTACCTGCTAGAAACCCGACCGGTATTAGGATAGGCTTATCTAAACAGGTTTGGTGTTTTGGATTACCTAAACCCGACCCAATGCCATCCCTAGTTTTCTCTCAGTGATCCCATACTATAACTAAAAGTTAACCTAGTTAGTTTTTGTTGATGTAGACCGCTACATAAGCAGTCCACGTCATCAAAACTTTCAACATAAGCAGTCCACGTTATCAAAACGTTGACTTATTTGCCACATAAGCAGTCCACATCAGCAAAAGTTTGACTTTTTTGTCACATCAACATTCCACGTCAGCAAAAACTAACTGGGTTAACTTTTAGTTAGTATAGGATCGCTAAGGCAAAGTATGTTAAAAGTTAGGACTGTTGCTGACCAATATGTCTAGGATTATTGAAATCCAATTTTCCCATAAAAAGTTATAAATAAACACTAAAAATATATGAGTAAATTACAAGTTTTGTCCTTTATGTTTGTCCCAAATTTCAGGCATTGTCCTTTACCTTTAAAATTGATGACTTTTGTCCTTAACGTTTTAAAATCTTGCACGTTATGCCCTTTATGCCTAACCCAGTTAAATTTTACAGTTATGTTAAGTCATACGCAATACATATGAGGGTAATTTAGTAATCCCTCCCTAAATACACACACCCCTCTTATCTCTGTTCTCTCTCTAGTTCTCTCTCGAATGTAAACATAATTTCCGGTCGCCACCAACACCGCCCACCTGCCGCCGATCTCCGCCACCACCAGCTCTCACCTGCCATCAACGTTAACTACCAACACCGGAAAACAAACTTCACCTCTCACCACCACCACCACCACTACGTCATTCCTACATTGATACAATGGATGTGGTGGTGATGGTGTGATTTAAGTGGGTAATCGACTCAGATCTGAGACGGTGTTTGGGATTTCAATGGATTTCCGGAACCGGCGACGAAGTAGAAACAGATTTGTGTTCATTTGAAATGATTTTGTCTATTCCATTTCATACTCGGTGTTCAAATCCGGCTCCGTCTCTATCGAATCTGTCGTGGGCGGTCCGATCCACCATCTGTCGTTTGTTCTGTTTGGAATCTGCAAGGATTAGGCTTCTCCATGATACCTATATCACACACACTTCGTTCCTAGTAAGAATCATAAAGTCTCTGGACATGAGTGTCAAAATTGGTGTGTATATCTGAATAATTTTGATTTTTTGTAGTGGAGAAATGTGGTGATCAATCTGATTAGATGAACACAAGTTAGAAAGGGCTGCTAGAGAAGTCAAAGAAAGGCTAGATAGTAGATTGAGAAGCAATTTAAAACAAGAAATTAAACAGTATATATTTTTATGGATATAGATGTTCATGATTCTAAGGAGTTACAGCATAACAGTTGAATTTGAGATTGAAATTGAAATCCAAATAAAAAATTGAAAATGGTGTGGGTTGGTGGTAGTGACGGACAGCAGGTGGTGAAGCAATATGAAATTAAGAGGGAATTAAAAGGGGTGAGGGGGAATGACCATTTTACCCTCATGTGCCTTGCACTTGCACATGAGGTATTTTAATTGAGAATTTTAACCTAGTTTGTCCTAAAGGACAAAACTTGCAAGATTTTGAAACATAAAGGACACCGCCTGTCAACTTTTTGCCTAAAGGACAACGCCTGAAATTTTATATAAAGATAAAGGATAAAACTTGTAATTTACTCAAAATATATTAAAGTTAATGTTAAACTTTTTTTTGTTTTTAGTTAACGTAAATGCCTTACCAGTCGATTTATTTGTAGAGATGCCGTTGTCAAAGGAATCAAACCCTACAAGCAAACCGAAAAAACTCAGAAAAAATTGGGATGGTATAAGATGGATGTGATATTAAATTTTAATTAGGTGGTATCCAATCTGATCATCAGAAACATATATACTTGCTTAGCTGAACATAACCTGCAAACATTTGGCTTTTATTTTTAATTTCATTTTCATTTGTCATTGTTTATTAGGTAATCTACTAATATACTTGCTTAGCTGAACATAACCTGCAAACATTTGGCTTTTATTTTTAATTTCATTTTCATTTGTCATTGTTTATTAGGTAATCTACTAATCCACTAACTTTGTAGTTTTTGTATTTCTGAGTTCTTTGAGTAATAAAATTATAGAAAAATAATGAAATTGTAGAATATGTACTTAGGAATCCAAGAGATAACTTTTTAATAAACTAACAGTTATAATTTATACATGATATTATTGGGCAACGAGTAATCGGGAACCCAATGACATTGGGTATACTTTCCAATGCAATTTTGGATTGGATAAGCCGCTTAGGGAGGCGAGCTTCGGAGGTTGGCCGTGATGGTAATGGTGGCGGCAGGTCCTTTGAATTATCGTCGTCATCTCTCTGGCGAGAATCAAGCATTTCTTTCTTCCAACTTTTTTTTTTTTTTTTTTGAACGGCAAATCGCTTTATATATAAATATAAAGAGCCAGCAAGAAACTGGGAAACAAAACAGACGAAAAGGAAACGGAAACAAAGAAAAGGAAACGAACAAAGCTAAAAACTGCCAGCTACATCAAAATCAATCCATTTATCCCACCCGATCTTAATCTTCTTCGATCTGATGCTTATCCAAAGAAAGGAGTCTTCTTTAACCTGCTCGACCGTTCTCATAATTGGGATGAACTTATTCTCGAAGATCATGGTATTTCTCGCACTCCATATTCTCGCACTCCATATTCTCGAAGATCATGGTATTTCTTTCTTCCAACTAACCCCGAGCTATCATACTGACGGCAAGATCAATACATCAGAAGTCAAACTGACTTCCAAAAAAATGAAGAATACAATGGTTTGTTTGTTTGTTTGTTTGTTTGTTTGTTTGTTTGTTTGTTTGAATATTGATGCTTGAAGTAGAAATCTTGAATATTTTCATAAACCATTGTATAAAGTAAAGAAAAACTGTAGCTGGTGAAAATTTACAAATCTGAACGGAATCGAATCTGAGCTAGTGGGCTCTCAATGTTTTCTCCCCAACCGACATCAAGTGAGCCTTCATTTAGTGGGCTACTTCTATTGAAGTTTTAAAGGGCTATTTCCAAATTATATCAGCCCAAAAAATTTCTAAGGTCAAGCCTATTTAAACTTACTGTGCAGCGTATAGTTTTTTCTCTTCATATTTTTTAAATTCTTTCAACCCTTTTTTTGTAAGCACCACCATCTAATTGATGAGAATTCCGCTCCATTAATTGCAATCACGTTTAGCCTTTTAAAGTTTCATGGAAGAACGTTGTTTGACATGCGCATCATTACCTTGAATAATTAAAAACAACTCATGCTAATATATATTAAAAGACTTCAATGCTATTCTTAAATAATTAATAACAAACAAAGTGAATAAAATTAAAGATCACATTTGTTGAATCAATAGGTTACATATACATGTAAAACTGGGCCGTCATGTGTAGCCCAAATGCAAGTGAATCTGGGCCATTGAAAAAACAATTTCAAATTTCAATCACGGAAAAAAAATGCATACTCATCTTACAAATTACAGCCTAAACAAATAATTACAATAAATAAATGACAATTTTTAGACCTTTGGGTTTCTATAGTACAGAACATGTTTTTGAGGTTTAAAGAGGTACCTAGAAGCATACGTCGATCTAATTACATCGATAAACAGACCATATTGTAACACCATATATAGGAGGACAGGTAACACTGCAAACACGGAGATGATGATCGGCATCCATAACAAACCCTTACGGTAAAGTACGAAAAAGCTGACACTAAAAGCGACTGTCATGGTCATTATAGAAAGGAAAAGAGTTGCCAGTCCTAACATCAATTTTGTAGGTAAAGATTCCAAGAAATCACGTTCAGCATAACGAGACGTGAGGATAGATAAGAACATAAGAATTGAAGTTGAGGATGCGAACAGAGAAATGGCATCTGCCACAACAAAAACCATGAAGGATGCTTTGGAATGGAAGACAGGAATACCATTTTGTTGGCCGTTGGTTTTGTCATTGGTTTGGTCATATCCACCTGGAACCGTAAAAGCTGCAGCAAATACTATAGTTGCAATAAGGGCTGCAACAACCATACATTGACTAGCTGTTCCTTTCATCCACTTCTCCCCTTGTGTAACCAGTTCATTATGTTCCTTTGTGAATAACTCATACGGAGTTAGACCATCCTTATTCTTCCTTTCTCTATAAGAAGGAGGGATCATCGCCTCTACTTCCTACAAAATAAAATATGAATGTCAGAATTTATACTCATTGTAATAATGGCCAATGAGATGAGCATGTTAGGCCACTTTCATGGGTCGAATCGACCACCAATGTCTTTTGAATTCATTTTTATTTGATTTTTTTTAAATAAACCACACATTAACAATATTAATTTTTGATGAGTGGCTGCACCTTAAAAATACTTCTTTGAGGATTTTCAATCCATATGGGAATAGGATACTAGTGTGAGTTTCAATCCATTTAGATTCATTCTCCATTGAGCTAACTTATTTTTTGAGCCTATTAAAAATGAAACATAACCTAGACCGAAATATTAAGGAAAGAAAGAAGAAAGACAAGAGAAAAATATGTATACCTTAAACCATAATAGTTCTCGTTGCATTTGTAAAGCAACTCCTGATACATCCTCTAGTCGTTTTTGCTTTGCACTCTTCCCAACTAAATGCAACATATTGTTGTCTTTTTTATCTTTGAGCGGAGTAATCAAATCCTTCATTGAGCCTATCTCGTATAACAAGTTGTAGATACCTTCATGGCGATGTTTAACAGCAATGTGAAAGATACTTTGATTGTTATCATTTACCTTCCATATGAGATCCGGATACTGACGGATGAGCTCAACTACAAATGTAACATTACCCATTTCTGCAGCAACAAACAATATTCGAGAAGAGTGTGTTTTCTTTGTATTTCCCAACAATGCAACATGTGGAAAATTCAAAGTTGTTGGCCCTTTAATTATGTTTTGTGTTTCAACATGCATTTTGGCTATATGTTCAGAAATAAGTTTTTCAAGCTGTAGAGCTTGATCTTCCTTTCTGATATCTAGCATCACGCCTCTAATTTTGTTTTGAATTTCAACATGCATGCTCACTATACGTTCAGAGATGAGTTTTTGTAGTTTTAGAGTTTGGTCTATAATTCCAGAAGTTTGCTTGTCGTCTTGCTTCAAATCAGCAGGTCCTCTTATTATATCATCGATGTCTTTCTTAGATTTTTTCGCAATATTTCCCCAAATGATTCTTAATAATTGCATTGCGTAATCTTCCTTTTCACGAGATCCCCCCTTTACACCAATGAATGCCGAAACTGAAAACAACCCCAAAAGAATCCAAATTGATGGTACCAATACTTAGGCACATACAAACATTTGCATGTGTATAATTTGAATTTAGTGAAGATAATGTGTATAAACAACAATGAGTAGATATGTTTACCTGACTTGAAGATGTTATATTTTGATTCAGGAAATGGTTCATGCTTTCGAGACGAATCTATATACTTATTTTGTGATGGTTGATGTGTAATAATCATCTTGGAGCAGTGATATTTACCCCAATTGATGGTTCTTGAAATGAAATCAATTTTTATTTCAGGAAATGCTTCAGGCTTACGCGCTAAAACTCCGAGTACACTCCCAGTACCAAGTTCCGGATAAGTTTTCACTATCTCTAAGGCGACATCTAAGAAAGATTTGATAACCCATTGTGAGAAACTTAACTTAAGTTTATTTTGCAATATTAAATTAATAATATCACTTCTTAGTAAATTTTATGCATATATATTAAAACAATTAACAACATATTCAATATATTTGATGTACCAAAGCTTGAATCTGTAGGTGTAATAAGTACATGCAATGCTTACCGAATAAATCATTCTCAACACATTTCAAAAGCAGCCAACCACGATTCTGGGGTGTCCAACCATCATCGCACAACTGCTTGGAGTTATTGTACAAATACTTCACCACGTCCTCATTTCCAAACAACGCCGCCGTGTACAATGGCATCATTGTTCCATTACTACCGGCGATTGTAAGCAAGGCAATGTTCCTTTCCATCATAATTTTAACCGCTTTAATGTTTCCAGATGCAGCTGCTAAATAGAGAGCGGTGTTGTGATTATTGTTTTGAAGTGCTAAGTCATCATTGTCCATCTGATCCACCAGATTTTTCACAAAGTCTTCAATATGTTTAGGACCTTTTGCAGATGCAGCCACATGAAGCGCCGTTTCACCATTTTCGGTGATGCTGCACCTTACCAACTCCATATGTGGATACTTCTCAAAAATGGCTTTTGCGGCTTTCCAATCACATTTTATTGATGCTTCATATAGAGGGATGCCGATTTTGAGATAATCTTCTCTAGGTCCTTTAAAGTGATCCCAAGGCAAATAGTTAGTAACCCATTCATTTCAATATCATTTACACTAAGATTAAGCATCAAATTGCCATTTAAAGGTAAAAGATATCATATATGATGAGAGCTGAAAATCAATTCCATCTTAATAAGCTCTCCAAGATATAGCTATGCATACCATATAATGAATACTTCTTTTAATATGATCAAGAGTGAAGAGTCTGCAAATTCTCAATCTTTCCGACAACGTTTTGGCTAATTTATAAGTCATCTCTGTTTTATACCTGATCACCCGGTTAGGATGTCGTTATATCATAGGAACTTTAATTCTCGTTGGTATAAGTTTATGATTCATCACCTCTAAATCCTTTTTGATTGTTTATAAAGCCTGAAAAGTTTCTTCTATGTGTTCTTGAGATCCTTGACATCTCAATCCTTTTATATTAAGATATAAAACATAAATACTGAAAGTGTATCATATATTTTGATATTAACCTAAAATTTCTAAAAGAAATAAAATAAATGTAGAACTAATGACATAATTCCCCGATTCTCAATTGAAAGTGTTAGTTCCATGCGGGCAAGTGAAACAAATATGGGAGTCATATATTACCGTTAATTAGATCCGAACGAGGTAGCTTCGGTGGTGGTGGCCCTGAGTTTGAATGTGAAGCAACCGGAACGTTGATTTGTTGTTGCTGGTGTTGGCTTAACGGTTTCTGCTCGTCGATTGAGGCCAACTGCATGCCTGTTTGCTTTGTCATCTACACAGTTATACCATTAATCGTTAAAATCTTATTTCTCCACGCTATAAACAGACTAGAAAATGATAGTTATACCTCTAATGCTTCAGATTGAGTGATTATAATTAACGTGTGAAAAATGTAATTCGAAATGCTTTGAGAGGTGATTATTTGAAAATGCATTATGTTTATGTCATTTATATAGAGTTTCAAACTAAATGTCAACGTCTAAGTCAAAAAAACTAATATATGTATGAATAGTTTGTCATTTTTATTCGTATGACACGTTATTGTAAATTACAATCCAAATTTTCAAGTAGATTCCCGCGTCTAAATTTTGGATAGTGTCCCACTATCTTGAGGAAACATCTAAGAAAAGACGGTAACATCTAAGAAAATGTTTGGTAATAACTTTGGCGGAAAGAGAGTTTCAAATAAATAAAAAGGGGAAAATGATACAAAAATTAAAAGTTTGTTAACAGTTCTAGGTAATAAGACTATGAGGTGTGAAGAAGGGTAGTCTTTAAAGGATGCTCCGTTACGAAGATGTATACGTAACCGGGGTATGAGGATGGGACTAAAGGGGATGGAGCTAGGGTGTGGAGGATGAGCCTATATATATATATATATATATAAAGAGAGAGAGAGAAGGTGTATCGTACAAAATGCCTTAACATACGAAGCCTACGTTATGGCAAGTTTGCATGTTATAATCTCAGAAAGGAAATCTCGCATGTTGAAAAAAAAAAAACAAAGATCGCATGTTTAAAAAATCGATGTTAAAAAAATAATCCCATGTTAAAAAAAATCGCATACTGCTGAAAAAACCAAAATCGCATGTTGATACTGCATCTCGTACGTAGCGTACGTTAAGTCAATTGGTACAATAACCGGCCTACATATATATATATATATATATATATATATATATATATATATAGAGAGAGAGAAAGTATAATGTACTTCAGGGCTTAACCTACATTAATATACATGACAAAAAATATAACGTGCGTTATTATCATAGAACGTGCGTGATTATAGTCTCATGCGTGATTAGGTGGTCCCATGCGTGATTATGTGGTCCCATGCGTGATTATACCCCTGATCCAACGGTTACCATTGTCTCCTACGTGATGTATGATAAGGCTTTTTGTATGTTAACCTTACTCTATATATATATATATATATATATAGGAGAAGATTCAAATGAAAACCACTAGTTATTGTGAAAACTCGAAAACTAATTAAAAAAAAGCCAAAAAAACATACAAAAAATTTTTTTTTTAATTTTTTTTTTTTTTGCAATCAAAATTTCACAGGTTTTTTAATATAAAAAGAATTTCAAAAAAAAAAAAAAAATTTGTGTAGTGCACATGTGTAATACTACACATATGTATGTGTACTACACATGTGTATTATTACACATATGCACTACACAAAAAAAAATTTTTTTTTTTTTGAAAAAAAGTTTTTTTTTATATATAAAAACTAGCGATTTTTATAAAAAAAAATTGAAAAAAAAAATTTTGTGTGTTTTTTAGGCTTTTTTTAGTTAGTTTTCGAGTTTTCACAATAAAAGTGGTTTCCATTTGAACCATCCCCTATATATATATATATATATATATATATATATATATATATATATATATATATATATATATATAGGGAGCCGCTAGAATGAAAACCACCTCGAGTTGTAAGAACCGCGAGAACTACACCCCACGGAGCGCCGTTCGCCATGATTTTTTTTTACAAGTAGATGTGTATATTATAAACACAGCCGTAAAAAATCATGGCGAACGGCGTTCCGTGAGGTGTAGTTTTTTACACCACAAGTTTGGTGAAAAAAAAAGAAAAAAGAAAAAAAATTAAAAACACCAAACTTGTGGTGTAAAAAACTACACCCCACGGAGCGCCGTTCGCCATGATTTTTTACGGCTGTTTTTATAATACACACATCTACTTGTAAAAAAAATCATGGCGAACGGCGCTCCGTGGGGTGTAGTTCTCGCGGTTCTTACAACTCGGGGTGGTTTTCATTCTAGCAGCCCCCAATATATATATATATATATATATATATATATATATATATATATATATATATATATATATATATAGGGGATCGTTAAAATGAAAATCACCTCCAGTTGTAAGAACCTCGGGAACCACTTTCTGGCCATTAGATCTTCAAAATGAATAGATGAGATTAAAAGTAGTTAAAAGTAATATTAAATTCTTTTTGTTTTATTATGTCTTTAATATTTTATTGTTAAAGGGTATTTAGGTAAAATTGTCTTTTTTGTCTTTTTATATATATTATATTTAATTGTCATTTTTGTCCTATTCATTAAATACTTTTTATTAAAAACAATTTCTTTTAAAAGAATATTTTGAAATAAGATTTTTATAATAATTTTTTTAAGATTTTGTTTTTAAAAAAAAATTGAAGAGCCGTTTTATTTACGCCCCGTTTTTACGGCCGGCTTTTTCAGGCGTCGTTTTTTAACGCGCCGTTTTTTTAAGAAGCCAATTTTTTTTGCGCTCCAATTGTTGCACGCCGGGCTTTTTCAAGCGTCGTTTTTTTAACGCGCCATTTTACCGTCTCGTTTACGTGTCGTTTTTACGCCTCATTTTTTACGTCCCGTTTTACCGTCCTGTTTTACGCGCCGTTTTCTACGCCCCGTTTTTTCACGCTTTTTACGTCCCGTTTTGACGCGCCGTTTTTTTCACTTTTTTTAAGGCGCCGTTTTTCTCAATCGACGTTTTTTTAACGTGCCGTTTTTTACACGTTTTTTAACGCGCCGCTTTTTTAACGCGCCGTTTTTTTACAAGTTTTTTACGCGCCGTTTTTTCAAGCGTCGTGTTTTAACGTGCCGTTTTTCTCAATCGGCGTTTTTTAACGCGCCGTTTTTTACACGTTTTTTAACGCGCCGTTTTTTCCACGTTTTTTAAGGCGCCGTTTTTTACACGTTTTTCACGCGCCGTTTTTTTGACGTTTTTTAACGCGCCGTTTTTTTACACGTTTTTTATGCGCCGTTTTTTCAAACTTCGTTTTTTTTAACGCGTCGTTTTTCCACGTTTTTTAAGTTTTACGTTAAACTTTTTAAAGTTTTTACGTTTTACGTTAAACTTTTTAAAATTTTTACGTTTTACGTTAAACTTTTTACCTTTTACGTAAAACTTTTTACGTTTTACGTTAAAGTTTTTACGTTTTACGTTAAAAAGTTTACGTTTTACGTTAAAATTTTTAAACTTTTTACGTTTTACATTTTACGTTAAACTTTTTACGTTTTACGTAAAAACGTTTTTTACGTTTTACATTTTATGTTTTACGTTTTATGTTAAACTTTTTACGTTTTACGTTTTACGTTAAACTTTTTACGTTTTATGTTAAACTTTTTACGTTTTACGTTAAAAACTTTACGTTTTTCGTTTAAAAGTTTACGGTTTAACTTTGTACGATTTTCGTTAAAATGTTTGTGTTTTACTTTTTACGTTTTTACGCTTTACGTTAAACTTTTTACGTTTTACGTTTTTACGCTTTGCGTTAAACTTTTTACGTTTTACGTTTTTACGCTTTGCGTTAAACTTTCTACGTTTTACATTAAAAACCTTACGTTTTACATTTAAAAGTTTACGTTTTACGTTAAAAAGTTTACGGAACCTTTTCTTCCAACTAATGACAATTCACAACCAAAAATCGATCTCTTCAAGTTATACGAAACCTTTTCTTCCAACTAACGACAATTCAAACCAACGTTCTAAAAAGAACCACTTATATTTTCCGATAAACAGATCATACGCTACTGATCTATACCAAAACCTCTATCAATATCCGAAATCACAACCAAAATCGATCTCTTCAAGTTATACGAAACCTTTTCTTCCAACTAACGACAATTCAAACCAACGTTCTAAGAACCACTTATATTTTCCGATAAACAGATCATACGCTACTGATCTATACCAAAACCTCTATCAATATCCGAAATGAAGAAACCTGCAACTCTTCTTTTTCGTGTCTTCTGTTCGAAAACAAACCGCCTTTCAACATTTTCGAAAAAATATGCAATCCTATCATCTATGAACAACAACAAATCAACTTAGCTTACATCTAAAACATATTCAAACAATGAAGAACATTGATTTGCGAATAACTTCTGAAATTTTTATATGAAAATTTCAACTAATCTCGTTATGATGAACAAAAATATGCTATTCAAATTCATTTTTAAATCATCAAAACAACAAAAACACTAATTTTTTTTAACAAACCAAAAACGAATCAGGATCTATACCTTCGGAGTGAGAGGAGCCACATCCCAGCCCAAACGTTGTCGTTTTCTCAGACTGAGATCCAACTGACTCATCGGAAAGCTCGGCAAGATGTTCCATCTCCATAACCGGAAGCGATTTCACAGAACGAGCTTGACAATTGATCTATAGGAGCTGTTTATGTTTTCTGAAAGGAGATTTTGAAGCCCTAAATGTAGATCTGTGAATGACGAAACCACCGTCACCGCTGCCACCGCGTCCACTGCCGTCACCGCCGTCAGCAACATCATCATCAGACCACGTCCACCGCCGTCACAAGCCGTTGTTCTCCGTCGTCTCCCTCTCTCTCTTCGAACTACCCCTCTCTCTGCTTCTATGTTGTGTGTCGCCGTACGGCACCACTGGTTGGTGGTGGCCGGCCGTCTACTCGAAGAAAAACAGGGGCTGGGGGTGTGTGCGTGAGAGTGATGAAAGGAGGGAGGGTTGAGTGAGCTTGTTGGAGAAGAAAGGGGCACCGGAATTACGGCCGGAATCGGCTGGGATCTCTCCGGTGACCGGAGTTTTTATGAAGGAGATGAAGGGATCTCTCCCTTCATTTGGATGCAGAGAGATTGAAGGGGAAAAGTGTTTGGATTTTGAATTTTGGAGATGAAGATCTTATTGTATTTTATGGGAGACAAATGAAAGAGAAACACTAAATACAGAGAGAGAGGATAAGGAGAGAGAAACATTAAATGGAGAGAGAGAGTGTGGGGATTTGACATTTGGGGGAAAAGACCAAAATACCCTTTTAGTTGGCTTAATCTGATTGGTTGATAGTGGTTCTCGCGATTCTTATAACTGGAGGTGGTTTTCATTTTAGCGGCTCCCTATATATATATATATATATATATATATATATATATATATATATATATATATATATATATATATATATATATATACATAGGGGACCGCTAGAATGAGAACCACCTCGAGTTGTAAGAACCGCGAGAACCACACCGTACGGGGCGAGGTAGACCAATTTTTTTTTCAAAAACGTAGATGCATGTATTATAAACACATTCGTAAAAAAAAAAATTTAAAAAAAATGTCGTGCGTGTAGTTTTTTACACCACAAGTTTGTGGTTTACGAGTTCCGTAATTTACGGAACTCGTAAACCACAAACTTGTGGTGTAAAAAACTACACGCACGGCATTTTTTAAAATTTTTTTTACGAATGTGTTTATAATACATGCATCTACGTTTTTGAAAAAAAAAATTGGTCCACCTCGCCCCGGATCAAGTAGTTCTCGCAGTTCTTACAACTCGAGGTGGTTCTCATTCTAGCAGCCCCCTATATATATATATATATATATATATATATATATATATATATATATATATATATGGGACCGCTAAAATGAGAACCACCTCGAGTTGTAAGAACCGTGAGAACTACACCGTACGGGACGAGGTGGACCAAATTTTTTTTTTCATAAACGTAGATGCGTGTATTATAAACACATTTGTAAAAAAAATTCAAAAAAAAAAAATGTCGTATGTGTAGTTTTGAGCACCACAAGTTTGTGTTTACGGGTACCGTAAATCCTACCGGAAAATTTACGTTACCCGTAAACACACACTTGTGGTGCTCAAAAAGTTTTTTTTTTGAATTTTTTTACAAATGTGTTTATAATACACGCATCTATGTTTGTGAAAAAAAAATTTGGTCCACCTCGCCTCGTACGGTGTAGTTTCCACGGTTCTTACAACTCGAGGTGGTTCTCATTTTAGCGGACCCCTATATATATATATATAGAGAGAGAGAGAGAAAGTATAATGTACTTCAAGGCTTAACCTACATTAACATACATGACAAAAAATATAACGTGCGTTATTATTATAGAACGTGCGTGATTATAGTCCCATGCATGATTGTGTGGTCCCATGCGTGATTATGTGGTCCCATGCGTGATTATACCCCTGATCCAACGGTTACCATTGTCTCCTACGTGATGTATGATAAGGCTTTTTGTATGTTAACCTTACTCTCTATATATATATATATATATATATATATATAGGATTAGGTTCAAGAGTGAACAACTTATTGAGAGTGAACTGTGTGAACTAATCTCGACCCTTGATCATTTTTTTGATTACAAGGGTAAGATTGACATTAGCCAAGTATGTTTGATGAAAATCCCTTAATTTTCTTCTCTCTTAACTCTCTCTTTCTCTCTCTCTCTCTCATTTTTAATTATTTCTCTATCATTTCTTTATCCATAGATTTTGTTTTAGTTTTAGCTTTAATATTGTTTTTCTTTTATTATCCATATGTATAGATATCATAATATATTGTTTTTAACTTTTTATAATTTTCAATAAATATTGAAAATTTTCTCTGAGATTGAAATTGTAATTATTTTTGGGTATTAACTCTTGTAACACCTCGAATTTTTGTGTCCAATGATGTGTTAACACGTGTCATTTGTTTACACGTGGCATCTATAATAAATAAAGGACTAATTTTGACAAACCTTGAAAGTATATAAATTCGAGGGTTATAAATGTCAACAAGGGTAAATATACTGAATAGTAACCCTAAATAAATGCTTGTACCTTCAAACGAATAAATCATAGATCGTACGGAAGCGAAACGCGGAAGAAAGTGAGAGATTACGAGCTACAGGGGTTAACTGTGTCAACATGTTAAATATTACCTCTGAGTGACCCTTTAACGTTCCCAAGACTTCGTAACAGTAATATACGCTCACTAGAATATACTGTATAAATTCCGCGAAGTTCCGTTTTAAAACGAAAGAGTTATACTCGAATTCGTATGAGAAGGGTTAAAAGCGTCAATAATGAAAGTTAAGACTTTCTGAACAATTAATAAAATAAACGGGGACTTAACAACGCGGGTAAATAACACGAGGTCCTTAATTGTAATTAACCGAGGGCCAAACCGCAAAGTTACCCCTTCAAACCCGAAAGGTCAGGTAAATCATTACGAAAGATTTCGTTATTAATTACCAGGATTTCGTAATCATTTCAAAAGATTTTAAAAATCTGAAAAACAGGCCTCACGCGACCCGCATTGCATGTTGGTTAAGTTGAGGCGGGCCGCGCGCCTTCTCTTTTACTCGTCTGATATTTAGATCCCAGGCGGCCCGCATTATAAACGCATGGAACTTCCATGCGGGCCGCATTAGACGCCCAGATGCAGAAAGTTGATGTTTTCTTGACTTTTGAGCATAGTGAACGATCAATCTCCAATAAATGAGGCATGGGCGCCCCCTACTCGACCCATAGCCCTCTGGGACACCTACCCATCATCCCTGGACTGTTGTGGGTGGTTGTAATGATCATTGATGCATGGCATTGGCTATAAATAGCCACATTTTTTGCACATAACATTCACACAACTTAAACATACACCTCTGGTCATTCTAAGGAGCTCCCAAGCACCCTTCTCTGCTCTCTAAGCAAGAATCAACTTCTGTAAGTGATCTAACCCTTTGTGGTTTCACATTTCCTTAGTAAATGGCTAAGAACCAAACCGTCGTAACTACGGTTTGACTTTACAATAAATCAGTAATGGTTCAGTCTTATGACGAATCAAAAGTGGTTATGAGTTGGTATTTATGTGGGTAATAAACCTCTAAAATGGTTCCCCCTGATCACCACTCTAACTATGTCAAATGTCGAGTCAAACGTGCGGTTAAAAAGTCAACAGAAAGCTATTTTAGCGATTTATGCATAATCTGTAATGTAGATGTTATGGAACCTGTTTTGATAATCATAAAACATGATAATAAGTAAATAAACTTGTTTGCGCTCATTTGAATCGATCATTTGCTATATTGAACCGGTTCGGAGCCGAAAGTCGCAAAAGTTTGACTTTTGCTTTGACTTCAGTTCTGACCCGTTTTAGTGAGGTATAAATATACCTTAGGACTCTCTTAGGACCAGGTCACATGTTGGCATAAACCTCTGTGGTCGGTTCATGAGTTATCCGAGTCTTTTGCGCAATTCCGTCATTCGCCTAAAAGTTGACCGTAACGGCCTTTTAAAATAAAAACGAGTATTTCGGACACGTGAACGGACCAAAACCTTGCTTATTAAATTATAAACATGTCCTTAAAGTTTCACGTCAATCCGAGGTCTAGAATGAGAGTTATGCTAAATGGCGCATTTAAAGTAAACTTTATTAATTAACGGCGCAATTAGCATAACACCTATCTAAACCAAGATTTCGTCACCAAAACTTTTACCCACTGTATTAAAATAATATTTTGGGAATTTTAAAGATTTTTAATAATTTTTACCTCGCTCATAACCCGCGGTTATGGCTACGGTTCGGTAAATACCGAATATGCCCTTTTCGGCCAAAACATGAGTTCTACAAGGTCTTTTGACCCGATTCCAGTTGCTACTGGTTCTAAATAATAAATAAAGTATTTTAAGCTTTATAAGCTGATCGGGAAACTCAGATTTCCTGTAGAACTCGAAAAGCCCTTTTAAAGCCTTTAAAATGACCGAAAAGCCCCTACGGGGCATAATATTAACTTAAACTCGTTACGGGCATCACGGAAGGTATCCTACTAATACCACAACCCATTTAAGGCATATTGACTTAGGAAATGAGCGTACGACTCTCATGGTTAACCGTTTCGCCTATTGTGCGCACGGTTCGGCTTATGAAACTAGTTTTCATAAATTAGCCGATACGGGTCAAATTATATTATTTGAACCCCAAAATCCAGAGTGTGAACCATTAACCCATATAAAACAAGTCTCTGAACTTGTTGGGTCAGAATCACACTTCATTCTCGGTTTTCGCCTTTCACGTGATTAAACCATATATATATATATATATATATATATATATATATATATATATATATATATATATATATATATATATATATATATATATATATATATCGAAACCAACCGGTCTAGGCTACGGCCATTATAACGACCCGTTAGGATTCTAAGAGGTTAATTAAAACCTTCGTTCCAGATTAGGAGCCCCAGTAAAAGCTATCGGTGATTTAATCCAATTAAGGAAATATACTTGCAAAGGTAAATACTTTAACTTATTTCCCCTATATGGGCTTGGGTTACGGTATATTAATACCGCTTGATTGAGCATTATATAATTCCATCGCTTAGGTGGTTAATTGATTAAATATGATCGGCTCATTTAAACAGTTTTGTTGCTTATAAGCCTTTGGGGGGTTTAATGACCGTTGTCCCGGATATCCTTGGCATCATTTTACGAAATAGCCACGACCATCGACATCCCGGTGTAGGCGTACACCCGGTATAAATTGTCGACATTAAATTAAAAGACGTAGCCGTTGGTTTTTATACTACGGTTTTACGCAAACGTGGTGTGTCTATAAATCTTTAACCCGGCACGACCCGGGCTACTGAACGCATAAAAGAACATGTAAAACGTTCACAAGATTTTATTATAATTTTCCCAAGTTATAAAAGAGTTTGTGCCTTGTGCATTCAAATCAATTTTAATAAACATTTTCAAATGTGTCAGTTGAATGTATTTACCAGTGTAAACTGACGTATTTTCCCCAAAAAGATTAAGTGCAGGTACCTAAACGTAAATTGGCTGGTATTAGCTCCCTAGCGTCGTGATAAGTCTCGCAAGCTTGATTGCAGTATCTGATGGAACAATACTTATGTTTATTTACGATCCACTGTGGATACGTTCGACTTCTGTAATACATTTGATATTACAATCAGAGGTTGAAATATATATTTATTTATCTTTAAGCTTCCGCTGTGCATTATATAATTGTGTGGTTTGACTATATTGTTGCCAACATCGTCACGGTAATCCCCCACCGGGCCCACCGGTGACACACGTGGAAATCGGGGTGTGACAACTCTTTTTTTTGAATATGTGATAAAGTTATTTATTTTTGCATACATGTGATATGTTTCGTTTTCCTGTATTTCATAATTTTTATATGAATCTACTCATGCGCATGCATAATATACTATATGTTGTTAATATACACATATGTAACCATTTTTGAATATAATACACAGATGTATAAAAGACTGTACACATGTTTATAAACTAACAGTTGTGTATTTTATATAACCTGATAGTTAGCGAGACTGTACACATGTGTATAAACTAACAGTTGTGTATCTTGAATAAACTAATAGTTAGCGAGACTGTACACATGTGTATAAACTAAAATCTGTGTATCTTGTATTAACTAATACTTGCGAAACTGTACACATGTGTACACACTAACAGCTGTGTATCTTGTATATACGGAAACTAACGAGATTTTAGGGATTTTGATTATATTGTTTAATAAATGCAATTTACAAAAGACGCAAATACCCTTCTGTCAATTAATTTAAAGGGAGGTTACAACATTATATTTACAATCTTTCCATTGTTTAAATATCTTTAGATGATGTAATCCAATGGCCCAGATTAGTTCACACGGTTCACTCTCAACCTAGTGTTCACTCTAGAACCTTACCCTATATATATATATATATATATATATAGGGTAAGGTTCATGCGAGAACCACCCTTATTGCGAGAACCGCGAGAACCAATGTGAACAGGGGGCAATTTTGTAAATACATAAAACTTGTAAATTAGTCGCTCCTCCTCTCCCTGCATCTGTACTACTGGACTTCAAACAAAAACTTAATCACAATCTATCAAGAAATCACGTCCGACAATCCCACAAGCATCATCAATCTGCGATTCATCACAGCGATTTACAAAAAATCAAGTTCGACGCTCCACAATATCAGTAGTTCATCATCAAACTTCATCGTATGTTCGATATTAGTGCAAAAAGAACATAATCATCGATTTCACATTCCTCTTCGATTCGAAATTAGGGAAAAACGACCATAATCATCAAGATTTGTTGTACAGATAGGGATAATTTGAAGAACATATGTCGTTTAATGGAATCGCGTCTAACGGAATCACGTCTAACGGAATCACGATTCGTTGTTGCACCGTTCTGTGAATTTGTAAGTTCATACACTTTGTTTTGTAGTCGTATGTGACAATACAACTCTTAATCATCGATTCAGATATGTTATTATGTGATTATGACACTTAAACAGTCGTTTCATACCTGTTTCATATCTGCAATATTGAAAATTGTGTTATATATATGATTTTTTGAGTGAACAGGGGCGAATGTTGTGATAGAACTATATGTATTGGGGTAGTTATGTGTTTGTTCATGTAGTTTTTCTTGATGAATAATGTTACGTGAATAATGCTAGATATGATGGGCAACACACAACTTGATTTGGTAAGCGTTAGGGTTTTTTGTTACTGAACTATAACTGTTGATAAGTTATGTCAAGTTATGTCATGTCGATGCACATGTGCATAGCTATAGTTATGCACATGTGCATATTTTGACAAGATATGCTTACACGGAACAGGATAATAAGGTAATGTTGTGATATATATAGATATGCACATGTGCATATTTTCTAACAGAAACAGAACAAGATAATTAGGTAATGTTGTGATCTATATAGATATGCACATGTGCATATTTTCTAACCGAACAGGCTTACACAGAACATGTCGATTAGGTATAATTGTGTGATATATAGTTATGCACATGTGCATATCTTGACAGAATATGATTACACATAACAGGATGATAAACTAAATTTGTGATCTATATAGTTATGCACATGTGCATAAATTGTTATAATAGGTTAATATGCACCTGTGCATAGTTTGCAATAATAGTCTAACAAGGTAGATAATGTTGATGCATATGACTTTGATCTATATGGTTATGCACAGTTATGCTAACATGTATTTCATCTTGGAATATGTTAATAAGGTATAATTGTGTGATATATAGTTATGCACATGTGCATAGATTGTCAGAATATGTTAATATGCACATGTGCATAATTTATCAACATAGGTTCTTAAGGTATTTAATGTTTATGCACATGTATATAATGATGCACGTGTGCATATCTTATATGTTGATCATAAATTAATGTTGATACACATGCTCATTGTAGATCATCTATGGCAAAAAATACACGGATTAACAGATGATAGAGTTAAGCATATGTTAGACGAAGAGGCGTTGAAGCAATAGGAATGCTGGGGTGTGCTCAACAACTGGAAAAGGAACAGGCAATATGATGTTATGGATGTTAGATGTGGGTGATTCAAGGATCGAAACTGTTGGGGCGGATACGTGAAATGTTGTCTGTGTGAAGATGGCGATGAAACAGCTGAACACCTTCTTTGTTCGTGCAGGGTCTGGTATCACATCAGTCAGTGGTGCAAGGTGAGTCCTTTTATCCTGTTTTTGGTTAAAGATATCATAATTGACTCTGAGTTTTGCAATCTGGATAGAGAAGTGAAAGTTGCTTTACATGGCATTATGTTCGTGACAAGATGGTGTATATGGTTAGCCAGGAACAATAAAAGGTTCTTGGAAACTCAAGTTAAACCCGGAGAGATTATCCGTAATATTAAGCCCATCGGTTTTTATGGTATAAGAATCGGTCCAAAAAATAGGTCCGTAAGTTGGAAAAGTGGTGTAGTTTCGATATAAGGTAGCTGCTAGTCTCCGGTCTTTAGGTTCTTGTGTTGAGTTGTTTTACGTTTTGATGTAGTGGTTTGTTCGACCGCCTCTGTTTTGGATGTTGGCTTCTGTGAATAACATTTACATTTAAAAAAAAAAACTTATGCACATGTGCATAGTTTGTCATAATGGTTTTGTTGCTAGTTAATGTTAAATATGATTGGTGGTATTACGAAATTTGATTGGTAAGGGTTAAGTTTTGTTATTGAAATAAACCTGTTGATAAGGTCAGTCATGTTAATGCACATGTGCATAGTTATGCACATATGCATATTTTGTCAGATTAAGTTAATATGAATGTATTAAGGCATATGCACACGTGCATTATTACCTTAAAACATAAACATTGTACATATTGTATGTAATATGTTTATTTCACATGTGCATACATGAAATAATTAATGTAAAATATGTAATGTATGCAGGAAAAAATTATTCGAAACTGCTCATGGATTGACAACAAAGGCGTATTTGATTAATAGGTTAACGGATGAAAAATACCAGGGAAAATGATGGACGAAGAGGCGCTGAAACAGGAGGAGTGTTGGAAGATAGTTATGAAATGGAAAGAAGATCAGAAGGTGTGAGGTTGTGAACTAATGCGAATGTTATGTAGGTAGTTTGTGGATATGCAATTTATAAAGACATTTTTTTTTGTTTTCTTGATGTCTTTTGATTGTAATATGTGGGTAGTTTTTTACGATAATGGTTGATATAAGAAGTTTGACGTATACGATGTCTTATATGGTGGTTGATGGGTTAAAACTTTATTTGATTGTTCAGGTATATTGGTATGTTTGTTAATATTCGATGTATTATGTTGTTTGGTATAGAAAATGTTGGTATTGTACATGTGCAAAGTTTGATATAGCATATCATATTACGGATGTGGTACCCTATTACGTATGGGGTACCACATTGCATATGATTATGTATATGTAAAGGAAAACGAATTACATGTAGTTAATATATTCATGTATGCACATGTGCATTGGTCGAAACAATAACAATATGTAGTGAAACATTAAACATGTATGCACATGTTTATTGTTTGAAACAATTACCATGTGAGGAGAAACAGTAAATATGTATGCACATGTGCATTTTTCAAAACAGTAACCATGTTGGTAATATTTGTTAGGTGGTCAATAATGAAATTACATACGCTTATGTATAATAAGTAATTTAATTGATATCAAAGTATCATGATCACAATCATAACATATGAATACGTATACAGACAGTGCAAAATGTTTGTAAACAAAAAGAATAATGATTAGAAACTATTTGTCATTATATATAGGATAATCAAGAATCGTTGAATGTTTTATGACGCCTGGATGAATGTCTACGAGGTTACTCAGGTTCATATATATATGCAGGGTCTTTAGCATCATCATCAACATCTTCATCAGTATCATTGGATTCAACGTACTCCCAACTGTTAAACGTACTGTTTATAATAGGGATGTATGCAGCATCAACATCGGGTATCCAATATGGTGTGCTATTAGGTGTAGAAGTCGTAATTGTTCCTGTATAAAGAAAAAAAGAGAAAAGCATATAAGATTATGATTAATATGGTATATGGTAGATGGTGTGTATACGCACGATGTATAAATGTTTAACATTTTTTTGGTGATGAGTATGGGGTGTTGGTAATGTGATGCACATGTGCATAATTATGTACTGATGGTTAACAGTTTATATGTGATGATTATGGATTGTTGGCACATGTGCATGTTCATGATAATGATGGTTAACAGTTTACGGATGACGAGTATGGGTGTTATCAACATAATGCACATGTGCATGATCAGTGACGAGTATGGGTGTTATCAACATAATACCTTTAGTCACAAATCGAATGAATTGCAACTCTTGATGTTCTGTATTTGTAGGTGTATTGTGACTGTCAAGTGTATTATCAGCAGATGGACCAACCACCACCGTAACCACCATTGTCCCCAAGCCCGATAATGGCGGTATTCAGCTCTCCTCTAACATGAGCAGGAACTGTCACAGTAGCTCTGCGCACTAAGAGTGAATTTGGTGATGCTGACATGGCATTTGTAGAACGGTTAAATCCCACGGGTTGGTTTCCTGGGAGAGACATTACCGTAGGGCCTGCTCGGGTGACATTTGGGGCTGAGAGTTGCGGACCAGGAGACGCAGCCGAATTGTTGGAATTAGTTGGTCCGGCTGATGGTTGACCACCATCGAAATTCGGGTCTAAACCGTTCAACTCCTGAGCAACATGTTCCATGATGAAGGGCCGAAACTATGGACATGGTAAAGAACCTCCAACTGTAGGACCTCCTTTCGGTGGCGTTGCAGGTTGCAACCAAACTTGATCACCCGCAAAGCACCTCATGTTAACCGCAAAATATTTCCGGTATATTATCCGAATCCAATACGGGCCATGAAGAACAAACGACACATCAATCGGTAACAGAGTACTAGGAACGATTCCCATGCCACCTCCGCTAGCCACAGTAGAAGCAGTTAACATGGCAGATGCACCAGGGTTTCCACCAGGACCCGTACCGGGACCATAGACATGACCAACATTTGGGTTTGTACCATTTGGCATTTGCCCATTAACATTTGCTCTTGATAGTGTCGGGATAGATGAAGCCGCACCAGAAACTGCAGAAACCGGAGCAGCCCATGCAGGACGTGTTGCAGCATCAAGAGCATGCAAAGGTCCTGCTGTCAGACGAATGCAGTCCAAAAGAGATGAAACTTCCGTCCCATTGATAAAATCCTCGAGAAACTGAAAAAAAA
This sequence comes from Helianthus annuus, assembly GCF_002127325.2. NCBI lineage: Eukaryota > Viridiplantae > Streptophyta > Magnoliopsida > Asterales > Asteraceae > Helianthus > Helianthus annuus. The sequence goes on from NC_035446.2 coordinate 114,078,465, forward strand.
AACAGAACTTTAAGCAATCAATCAATCAATCAAAAGTTTAATACCTGATAGAAGGATAAAACTATCTGAGTTTTCGCAGATTAGTACTGAAACATTCTTTTGCATGATTAGAGGCTTACACTTATTAAAATTTAACAGAAAGTAGACTTTTAATCTAATTTGCAACATAGTGCACATGTGCATATGATTTAATACCATATCATTTACAATCAACATAATGCACATGTGCATATAATTTAATACAACATCATTACAGTAAGTATAATGCATATGTGCATAACAGTTAATACAATATCATTTACAAAGTATATACACCAGTCAACATAATACATTTAGTCACAAATTGAATGAATTGCAACCAGTAGATGTGGTGTTACCAGTAGATGCAGTGTCAACTGATAATGATTGATCAGGTAAATTAGCAGTCTCAGAGCCTACGTTGCCTGGTGTAAACATGGAATCAAACGTCTGTATTTCAAACCCATGAAAGGTGTGTCGATTTGCAACTGTTGTAAACACAGGATTGCAACTTTCATTTGGATTAACTGCAGGTAAGGTATTGACATCAACATCAGATGGACCCACGGCAGAAATAGGATTGAAATTGACATCAGATGGGCCAAAAAAACCAGAATCGGGATGTGGATTGTATGCAGACAATGTTGTATGATGATCATCAGATGCCGTAGGTTCAAATCCAACACGAGATGAGTCAGACAAAGCCATGTGTAGCCGAAATCAGTATACAAACGCCGAAATCAGTATCCCAATTGAATCCCCTGTAAGATGTGTATATCGCCGCCTATCGCCGCCGTGAATCTAGAGAGATTAGTCACCGCCGAAGATCTCCGTCGCTGATTATGAAAAATCTCCAGCGAAACCCTAGAATGTAAATGACGATAGTGAACAGGGGATGAAATAAGAGGAGTGCGTGTTTTTTATTAGATGTCACTTAATTACAAATTTGCCATGTGTTCACATTGGTTCTCGCGGTTCTCGCAATAAAGGGTGGTTCCTAACGGATCTTTATCCTATATATATATATATATATATATATATATATATATATATATATATATATATATATATATATATATATATGTATATAGGGTAAGGTTCATGCGAGAACCACCTTTATTGCGAGAACCGCGAGAACCAATGTGAACACAAGCTAAAATAGCTAAAAAAATCTAAAAAAACCTAACCCCCACCCCCCCACCCCCCAAAAACCTAAACCCCCCACCCCCCCCCCCCAAAAAAAACCTAACCCCCCCCCCCAAAAAAAAAAAACCTAACCCCCCCCCCAAGCTAAATGCTAAAAACTAAAACCCTCAAAAAACCTAAAAAAACCTAACCCCCACCCCCCACCCCCCAAAAACCTAAACCCCCCACCCCCCCCCAAAAAAAACCTAACCCCCCCCCCCCAAAAACCTAACCCCCCCCCCCCAAGCTAAATGCTAAAAACTAAAACCCTCAAAAAACCTAAAAAAAACCTAACCCCCCCCCCCACCCCACCCCACCCCCCCCCCAAAAACCTAAACCCCCCACCCCCACCCCCAAAAACCTAAACCCCCCCCCCACCCCCCCCAAGCTAAAATGCTAAAAACTAAACCCCCAAAAAACCTAAAAAATCTAAAAAAATCAAAAAAAAATCTAAAAAAAAATCTAAAATTTTTTTTATTTTTTTACTATTTTTTATGTTCAAATCGCTACTTTAAAAAAAATTTTTTTTTTTTTTGGATACTAAAAGTAGCGATTTTTATATAAAAAATAGTAAAAAAATAAAAAAAAATTTTTTTGGGTGTTTTTTAGATTTTTTTAGGTATTACTGTTTGTGTTCACACTGGTTCTCGCGGTTCTCGCAATAAAGGGTGGTTCCTAACGGATCTTTGTCCTATGTATATATATATATATATATATATATATATATATAAAGGGAGATAGAGAAAGACCCGTCTTGGGCGTCGGAGGCAAGCCGAAGACGACTGGAACGGACCTAGGGGGCGATGTGCTGGGGCGTCGCCAGCCCTCGCCGACCCTAGACCGTTTCCCATACCAAGCAGTCTAATAAAAAGCAACATAAAATAAAAAAAGATCTCATGGTAAGGGCAAAGGGTATTTTTTATTAAATATTATTTATTGTAATTCTTAAAAAACAATTAAATAAAAAAAGACATTGATATTAATTTAAACAATAACAAAACATTAAATTAGAAGAAATATGGAAAATAATTAAAGACATTAAAAATTAAAAAACATTACTAAGACTAAATGTTTCCATAATTTGTTTTTTCATATCCTTGTATTGTCACACTCTTAAAATTTACATGCGGGGTTTTACCGCAAGACATGCGACTGACTAGGATCAAGCACTAATCATGTTGAACCAAGTATATGAGTTATCAACATCATCACAATCAACACGATTAGTGACTAAGACTTAAATGTCCAAAACATAGTTTAAATCGACACCGAAAGCTAAACGTACAATCCAGACATAAGTTAAAAACAACAGTGTTTAATAAAATTTAAAGCAAATAGTTTAATGCCAACCATGACACTCCAAATGTTGCACGCTCCCATGTTGTACCTAACGTCTTGCAAAGCATGCTAAAGTGTATCATCAAAGGTTGGTGAGTTCACAGTTTCAGTTTTAAAGTAATGTAAGTTTCAAATACACTAGTTTATTAAAAACATAACATAGTAGCTAACCCACGGTTAAGCCACTAAACTATGTTGTATCAAATACTTGATTGTAGTAAGTTGTTGTGCCCCATATCAATGTCTATCGTCATTGATATAAAGTCAAGGTCAAAAGTTTACGCTCGGCTCCCAGCATGGTGTGAGGTTTGTCGAACCTAATAGTGTTATTAACAAGTACCCCGTTTGCCAAACCCATTAACTAACCGGTATAATGCGTACGGGCTTTTCAGATAGATGTCCGTTTAGTCTGCTAAGGACATGAAATATAAACTATGGTATTTAATAGACAATATTCCAACCAAGGAATATAGAGTAGTCCCTGTCACGACCCCCGACACACCCTGGACGGAATCGGGAGCCGCGAGCAGTCCAGTGGTACCGGTGAGTTATTTTGAAAAATATTGCAGCGGAAATTTCATCAGGACCGTGAGTTAGGAAAAATATCAGAGTTTAGAAAACACCGGATTTTATTTAAATAGATGGAATAATTCCATGTTTTACAAAGGTAGCTTTTAATAAGGGATAAACCCAAAAACAATATTTCATAAGTTGATTTAATTAATAAAATAAGTCACTTCTTGAAGTCCTTCAGTGCCGGATCCAATCTTTACTCCAATCTACTGTAATTACTTGAAACGCGTTTTAAAAAAGTTTCGTTAGCGGGAAATACTGAGTGAATCATTCAGTTTACTAAAAATGACACATTGGTTATAAATTACAGTATTAAGAGCGATTACAATGTTTCCATATCAACCAACTACCCACAGTATTTGTCACTCGACTCGTTTCTGTGACTGTGTTCATATCACTGTTGGGTCCGTTCACCCACAAGTGACGTCAATCACTAATAGGTCCGTTCACCTAAAAGTGACGTTTCATGAATTAGGTACGCTCACCCACAAGTGACGTCAATCACTAATAGGTCAGTTCACCTAAAAGTGACGTTTCATGAATTAGGTACGCTCACCTAAACTGATAACACTAGTAATGTGCACAATACCCCATATACCGGCTGTAATTTGGTGATTACAAAGACTTAATCCTTGTAATTATAACTTTGGAAAATAATTTGGAGTATTGTAAAACAGTTGATAAAAAGAGAATGACTCACTTTATAAGCATGCAGGATTGAGTTAACAAGCTTCTTGATTCTACTTCTTCCAATAAATTTAAGCATGCACTTTATTATTCTGGATCTTCTGATGATTTAATAGTTTGTTTGATCGTAAGTGTGTAGTTGGGAGTATTCTTGGTAGTTAAACATATAGTTTAACAGAATGGAATACGTATTTGTGTAAAACCCAAATCAAACCTTAACGGTAGTCACGAGATTCGAACCTTAACGAATTTCACAAAGTGTAGCACTTTGGATTCCGTTTACCGAAATCACAAAGTATAGTACTTTGGCATCCGTTTAACGAACTCTCAAAGTATAGTACTTTGGCATCCGTTAGTTGGTTCCTGAATCGATCGGACATAACATCGCATTGGTGATTATTGGTTAGAACACCAACGTATAGAGAGAAGAATAGAAGAAATGAACAAAGGAAAATGAATCCTAAGCTTCCTATTTATAGGTAGATTTACTCATTAGCAAGGAAGTTTCCTTAACCATTAAGTTTCCTTAACTATTAAGTTTCCTTAACTATTAAGTTTCCTTAACTATTAGGTTTCCTTAACTATTACGTTTGCTTATCTATTTAACTAAATAACTTACTTAGCTTAATTAATCTTGATTAGCTTAATTAATCTTGCTTAGCTTAATTAATCTTGCTTAGCTTGATTAATCTTAATTAATCTTGATTAACATAATTAATCTTGATTAATTAATCATACTTAACTTAATTAATAGATTAATTAATCTACTCAGCTAACTTAGCTGCTAAGTTTATTTAACTATTAAGTTTACTTAGTTATTAAGTACTCTAGCAACTCCTTGCTTACGAGTTCTAATTTCTAGATACAATGGAACTCGTATTAGTGTATTAACTCAATTCAACTTTAACGATAATCACGAGATAAAACCCTCACAACGAATGACAAAGTGTAATCACTTAAACATCCATCGGATTCACAACGAATGACAGAGTATTCCCCGAGTTCGGGTGATACTTAAACATCATGTCGGAATCACGACTAATGACAAAGGATAACACTTAAACATCCTGTCGGATAGTTTCAATCGATCGGATAGAGTATCGTACCAGTGATTAGAGTTATTACCCTAATAACGGGCAGAGTTTAGGGATTCAGAGGGTAAAATCCCGAGCTATTAATTACAAAAATAAAAGCTGACGGAAAGAAAAGAATTGAACAGCGATCGAGTTAATACCCGGCATCGTAGCAGCATCCCGCTATACTAATTAGTGATTTGGAGACTATTTCGGCTATAACTCGACGTATACAACGAGAATTTACGTCGTTCTAACTTCTGATTTCAAGTCCCAAGGCCTGCTATTTATACACCAAAATTGACATGCTTACGGACCGTAAGACTATTCCCTTACGGTCCGTAAGGGACACCTAAGGGTCATAGGGTTGCCACGCGTGGGACTAGGCCTGCTGAGTTGATGAATTCAAAAATTTTAATTTTGACAACGAGTTAAGAGGATAATCGTCAAGTAGGGAATACCCCCCCCCCCCCTGAGTTTTAGGGGCCCTGATCCTGATTCTGATTATTCTGAAAATTTTAGGGATTGTGCAGGATTACTTGGGTGTCTCAATTAGGGTTTCGTTTTTATACAATTAACATAATACGTATTAATTTTAGGGAGAGTCGTTACATCCTCCCCACCTTAATAAAATCTCGTCCTCGAGATTTGGACTATGATATTTTCTTGCGGTTATGTTTCTTCTTTTAATTAAGAGAAATAATGTATCGTGGAATGGAATCAAAAGATATTTTGAGGGGTATGAATTTAAAAATAAAAATGGTTTATAGAAACAATTGGATTCAATATCCGAAATGAACTTACTTTGATCAATTGGGGGAGATTCTGAATTGATAAATATCTATTTGTGAATGGAAGTATGGAAAGTGATTTGTTAATGATTATTCGAAAATCAATATCGTTTACTTAAATGGTACTGGACAATAGAGTTTAGTGTATCGTAATCTGAGTACATAATTGTACCAAGAATATGACAAATCAAACGAATGGCGTTTGAATAGGGTTTAGCACAGGCTACAAATCTATTTGGACGCTACAAAGTGTTTGTAATGATTGAAAGAATTCAATAATTATGATGACCGAATAAATTTACCGTTTTTGAAATTGAGAGTTTCAAGGAAGCGAATCTGGATATTTCAAAAGATGAGACATTCCTAATGAAATGATATAGTTCCTAAGGTGATTATGTTCAAGCCAAAAGATATATGATCAATAGATTTTTTTTTAAATGAATGTGAAGAACTTTTTGGAATTAATAAAATTCTTGGTCAGAAGAAAACTTACCTTGATTGGTACCTAAGGAAGACTCAAGATTGACAGGTTCAAAATGAATTGAAAACATGAAAATGATTCGTCAAATATTGAATTATGATATGAGAAAATCAATGTGCTGAGATGGGTGATTTGTAAGAATACATGAAAAGACAATAAAGTTAGTGTATTTTTGTCTTAATACATAATTGTATTCAGATGATTTTAATCAAAATGTTTGATTAAAGATAGGTGATATTTTGATTTATTAAATTCCTTTTCCTTTTATGTTATCATAAAGTAGAAAAATAAATAAATATAGATAGGTTTAAAATATCAAAACCCGTGGTAATTTTGACAATATAATGATATATGTTTTATAGATAGGTTTACCCAATATTCTAGAACTTACGATTATCATTTTTAAAATCAAGTATGTTTAACTGTAAGATTTTATAATAGGGTATTTGAAATCATAAAAGTAAAATAATAAATGTTTATTTTAATATCAAGCATACTTAAATATTGGCTTGCGTAAATAACATTTGATGTTTTAATATATATATAGGGTAAGGATAGTGTAAAAAGGGCCTAAAGTGTAAGAAGTGTGAGAAGTGTATTATAACACTATATATAATACTATATAACACCATATAAACACCGTATAATAATATGTAACACCATATAATACCATATAACACTATGTAACACTATATATCATTATATAACAAATATAACACTATACATCTATCATAGACATGCTATCAGACAACCTATAGTGTTATATTTATTATATAATGATATATAGTGTTACATAGTGTTATATGGTATTATATGGTGTTACATATTGTTATATGGTGTTTATATGGTGTTATATAGTATTATATATAGTGTTATAATACACTTCTTACACTTCTCACACTTTGAGCACTTTTTACAGGATCCTCTACCTATATATATATATATATATATATATATATATATAAAAGAATATTTCTATAAGTATTTAATGGTTGTGAAATATTAATCAAGATGAACATTTATTTATAATATGTCTTGTTCATGAATGCTTAGACAATTATTTAGATAATTTTATTCGTCCCTTTAATTGTTTTATGAAAATATATCTTCTCTTTACAGTACAAAGTATATATATTTCTATATATATATATAACATAAAAATATATTTATATATATTTGAAATTTACTAAATAAGTATGACGACTTTTATGTACATTAAATAGTTATTATCATGGTTGGATATTGGTTAGTGCTGCCTTGTTTAAGCATAGGTGGCCAGTCCATGCCTAACTACGGCTAGGCTACCCAATACCTGTCCTTGACAATAATCTTAAAAAAAAATAATATTAACACCATTATTATTAATATTTTATTACAAATATTAATTAAAAATAATAATAATAATAACTAGTCATAAATGTAAACGAGATTAGCGCAATCTTCAAATTTGTGAAAAAGTCACTACAAGGTGATCGTGATGTAAAGAAAATGATTTAATGAAGTTGAAGACCAACAAGCATGTTATAGTTCAAGAGAATTGAAGTGCTGGTTGGGATTATTTTGAATATGATGGCTTCAATTCATCATATGGGACCTTGAATGGAATATGTTTTGTGAGCAAGTTAACTGATTTTGAATATAACGAGTTTGAATAAGAAAGTTCAAACATGATCACAACAAAAATTATGTATACTTTTAAAAGAAAATCGAGTTTTTCAAGAAATTCATTGCTTTGATATAAAAGAGTCATTGCTTTGTAAAAACGTGTTTTACAATACAAAGATCAAGTATAGTGAAATGATATTTGAACTTTTGATAAAACAACAAATTGGATTGATGCCCTCCTATGATTTTCATAATTCAAATGAATCACATGCACAACAAACAGTGCATGTGTAGCGTGTGGATTTATCAAGAAATGAAATGGACCAATATTTGCTACTATGAAAGAAATCTTTATGGTATGATGACCATTAAAAGAAGTAGAAACACGAAAGTCAACTTATTTATAGGCAGAAGTCAGAATTGTACCGAAAGAAATATAAGAGCTTTATCTGGAATTTCGTGTGATAACCTTTGTTAAGTGACATTACCAAGGAATGTCGAATGAAATGAAATGAAATAGGAGATTTGCAAAGGTAGATGACTTCTTTTGTAGTGCCAATAATTATGACTATAACTAAACTGTGCACCGATGGTTGTGAAATATTGTTCCAACGTACCTCAGCGATATTTTGATCGTTTGTAAGATCATGTGGCAAAGTGCCGCTTTTTTTTATTAGGAGTTCTTTTACTGACGGAATTATTATCGTGCCCAAATTTATATTTTTCAAAGGTCTTGCTTTGGAAGTCGTGTGTGATAAACTTTGACGTCTGTGGACATATAATTTAAGTTTCATGTGTTTTCTTGTGCATTAGCACAACTTTATATGTTTTTTACTTGCATAAATCGTATATGGTAACTCTTTTAGAATTTCTTTTACTTTTGATGATGTCCCAATTAAATGGGTTTCCATTGTTTATATTGTCGCACGAGTTACGAGGTAGATGATCAAACGGAATATTGTTTGATATCGGAAAAAAGATTCCTGATAAAGAAATTTAGATTTATTATTGACACATCTGTTTGTGCTTTATTCTTAATTGACTTTTGTAACTTTTTATAGATATATATATATCTATATTATATATTTCACATGCTGTAATATACATATCTTTCATAAGGTTAAATGTATATAATAGATTCATATTTCCAAAGCAAGTCAGATATCAGCTCATGATATTATTTAGGGAAATCTTGTCACTTGTTTGACATACTATGTACCCCGTCTTATCCGGTTCGCGCCGGAGAGGTAATCTCAGTATATCCGGACAAGCTGGAGAGTCTGCTACTCTATACCCAGTTTTGCCGGAGAAGATTTTCTATTTCCCATAAATAGTATCTTTTTAAGATTTTGAAAGTGCCTCTTTTATTAGGGCTTTTATCCAGAATCAAGGAAATTTATATTTCCGTAACATATCTTATTCTAGACCAAGTAATATCAATAAGCAAAATTAATAGCAATTATGAGTTATTGCTTATTTATCGTACCTTGCAATGTTCTATTCACTATTCTTATGGCATACCAATATTCATTACATTATACTTATATAAGAAATTTACTTGAAGCTTATATTAAGGCAAAATTCTTAAGTTCAAGTCTAAATATCATCTAGAGTGCTATCAGATAATATTAAGTTCCTAACTCTCCGTTTAAACGTAGGTATTATTACAACACTTAATTGCTTAAACAAGTGGCTTAGCTTTTACTAAGGCGTCTTTTCTTATGTTCAAGTCTAAATGCTATCAGATGTGCTACCAGTTAATAGCAATCTCCTAACTCTTTTTATTTAAGCTTAAGTATTATTATCACAACACTTACAGGCTTAAAGCAGTGGCTTAGCTCTGATACCACCTTTACTGTCACGACCCCCGACCCACCCTGGACGGAATCGGGAGCCGCGAGCAGTCCAGTGGTACCGGTGAGTTATTTTGAAAAATATTGCAGCGGAAATTTCATCAGGACCGTGAGTTAGGAAAAATATCAGAGTTTAGAAAACACCGGATTTTATTTAAATAGATGGAAGAGTAAATTACTTTTTGAGTCCCTGTGTTTTAGTGGTTTTAACCACTTGAGTCCAAAATCAAAAAGTTTAACGCCCTGAGTCCCTAGCCATTTATTTTATAACGTTTTGAGTCCAATTTTGTTCTTTTTATAACGATTTGAGTCCAAAAAATTGGACTCAAAAGGTTAAAATTTGGACCCAAAAGGACTCAAATGGTTAATGAAAATGCTTATAGGGACTCAAGTCGTTAAACTTTTTGCTTTTGGACTCAACTAGTTAAAACCACTAAAACACAGGGACTCAAAAACTAATTTACCCTAGATGGAATAATTCCATGTTTTACAAAGGTAGCTTTTAATAAGGGATAAACCCAAAAACAATATTTCTTAAGTTGATTTAATTAATAAAATAAGCCAATTCTTGAAGTCCTTCAGTGCCGGATCCAATCTTTACTCCAATCTACTGTAATTACCTGAAACGCGTTTTAAAAAGGTTTCGTCAGCGGGAAATGCTGAGTGAATCATTCAGTTTACTAAAAATGACACATTGGTTATAAATTACAGTATTAAGAGCGATTACAATGTTTCCATATCAACCAACTACCCAAAGTATTTGTCACTCGACTCGTTTCGGTGACTGTGGTCATATCACTGTTGGGTCCATTCACCCACAAGTGACGTCAATCACTAATAGGTCCGTTCACCTAAAAGTGACGTTTCATGAATTAGGTACGCTCACCTAAACTGATAACAATAGTAATGTGCACAATACCCCACATACCGGCTGTAATTTGGTGATTACAAAGACTTAATCCTTGTAATTATAACTTTGGAAAATAATTTGGAGTATTGTAAAACAGTTGATAAAAAGAGAATGACTCACTTTATAAGCATGCAGGATTGAGTTAACAAGCTTCTTGATTCTACTTCTTCCAATAAATTTAAGCATGCACTTTATTATTCTGGATCTTCTAATGATTTAATAGTTTGTTTGATCGTAAGTGTGTAGTTGGGAGTATTCTTGGTAGTTAAACATATAGTTTAACAGAATGGAATACGTATTTATGTAAAACCCAAATCAAACCTTAACGGTAGTCACGAGATTCGAACCTTAACGAATTTCACAAAGTGTAGCACTTTGGATTCCGTTTACCGAAATCACAAAGTATAGTACTTTGGCATCCGTTTAACGAACTCTCAAAGTATAATACTTTGGCATCCGTTAGTTGGTTCCTGAATCGATCGAACATAACATCGCATCGGTGATTATTGGTTAGAACACCAACGTATAGAGAGAAGAATAGAAGAAATGAACAAAGGAAAATGAATCCTAAGCTTCCTATTTATATGTAGATTTACTCCTTAGCTAGGAAGTTTCCTTAACCATTAAGTTTCCTTAACTATTAAGTTTCCTTAACTATTAAGTTTGCTTATCTATTTAACTAAATAACTTACTTAGCTTAATTAATCTTGATTAGCTTAATTAATCTTGCTTAGCTTAATTAATCTTGCTTAGCTTGATTAATCTTAATTAATCTTGATTAACATAATTAATCTTGATTAATTAATCATACTTAACTTAATTAATAGATTAATTAATCTACTCAGCTAACTTAGCTGCTAAGTTTATTTAACTATTAAGTTTACTTAGTTATTAAGTACTCTAGCAGCTCCTTGCTTACGAGTTCTAATTTCTAGATACAATGGAACTCGTATTAGTGTATTAACTCAATTCAACTTTAACGATAATCACGAGATAAAACCCTCACAACGAATGACAAAGTGTAATCACTTAAACATCCATCGGATTCACAACGAATGACAGAGTATTCCCCGAGTTCGGGTGATACTTAAACATCCTGTCGGAATCACGACTAATGACAAAGGATAGCACTTAAACATCCTTTCGGATAGTTTCAACCGATCGGATAGAGTATCGTACCAGTGATTAGAGTTATTACCCTAATAACGGGCAGAGTTTAGGGATTCAGAGGGTAAAATCCCGAGCTATTATTTACAAAAATAAAAGCTGACGGAAAGAAAAGAATTGAACAGCGATCGAGTTAATACCCGGCATCGTAGCAGCATCCCGCTATACTAATTAGTGATTTGGAGACTATTTCGGCTATAACTCGACGTATACAACGAGAATTTACGTCGTTCTAACTTCTGATTTCAAGTCCCAAGGCCTGCTATTTATACACCAAAATTGACATGCTTACGGACCGTAAGACTATTCCCTTACGGTCCGTAAGGGACACCTAAGGGTCATAGGGTTGCCACGCGTGGGACTAGGCCTGCTGAGTTGATGAATTCAAAAATTTTAATTTTGACAACGAGTTAAGAGGATAATCGTCAAGTAGGGAATACCCCCCCCTGAGTTTTAGGGGCCCTGATCCTGATTCTGATTATTCTGAAAATTTTAGGGATTGTGCAGGATTACTTGGGTGTCTTAATTAGGGTTTCCTTTTTATACAATTAACATAATAAGTATTAATTTTAGTGAGAGTCATTACAGTCCCAAATCAAGGGAGAGTGTAGTTCCCAAACCCGGGAATGCATGCTTTTAGTTAAAGTGTGAACTCACCTTAGTTTAAGCTCAGTTAGATTTAATGGAGATATAAGAGGATGGTCAACTACGTCCTAATTGGGTCCTGATGCTTGCCGGCCGGACCTGAATGCGAAGAAGGAGAGAACCGAGAGTGAAAGAGAGTAGCGAGAGGGAGAGATGGAGGCTGTGGTACGTGTGAGGAGGTTAGGGTTTGATCTGATTTCATGCATCTATCATACACACGCACATCATGTACGGTTATAGAAACAATAGAAGGGAGTTGGGCCGAGATGGGAGTGAGCCATTGGTTACTGGGCCGCGGGTGTAAAGGGGGCGAGTTGGGTTTAGTTCTCTTGGGCTGAGGGTAGAGGATCACGAAATGGGTTTGGGTTCGGGGTTGGGTTTGTTTCAAGTGAGTTGGGTCAAAATAATATAACACATGTTTCAGGTTTCGTTTTGAGTCAGGTGTCGGCATAATGTTTGTAAACACATAAATCATATGTCTATATCCTAACGGGTACAAGTGTAGTCAGGGTTCGAGTAAATCGAATCAGGAAAGCACCTGTTTTTTCCATAATGTCACACGTACATTTGTCTTTTGGGTCCGCTAACGTGATCGACATAGCGAGGAACTTCAAATTATCTCATTTTTCTTTCGTCAATTCTTTCTCCTTTTTCTGATTATATTTTTCTTGAAAAAGCGCACAAATACTTCTTTTTTCTAGAGCTTTTCTTGTTGAATATTATTAAATGTACCGGTGGTTCACCCATATTTTATGGTTGGGTTTCCAAAGCGAACTCAGGTGTAGGGTTCGTTGGGGATATAGGAAGTTGTTGTTGGTGAGGGGTGTTTGGTAGCGGAAGTTGAGACGAGGAAATAGGAAGGGGTTGCTAGAAAGGGACAACGTTGTCATAAGGAAATCTTGTTGTTAATTAATGGTCCTTTTATGAAAAACCACACAATTTCTCCATCAACCCCCAAGTCAAGAGACCCACGCCCGTCGAAAATTCACCTGTGGCTTAGACAAGGTTGACCATACAATTGGTGCGGGATGGTGTTTGGGGCGTTGATGAAACAGTGGTTAACCTAGGAGGGTTAATTCACTGGTCTCGTCAAGTAGGGTTAATCCCTTCTTTCCGAGGATTGGTGGCTGAATCGTTCGTTGATCTGTCTCCTGCACAAGGAAACACACCGTGACTCGTAACAAGGAGGATAGGGTGGGGGTGCTCCTTGTTACCACTCTCCGGCGTGAGAATCAGTATTTGCTTGAGAGCAAAGTGTGTGATAGTAGTAAGTGTGAGAGAGTAGATAAGCGATCCCTCAAACCTGGTCCGGGATGGGTATATATAGCCGAATAGTGAAGGAGGGTAATTGAGTGGCTAGACTGACAACGCGCAACCCTTTGCAGGTATGTCAGGCGCGTAGGTCACGGAGGTGGTGCCACGTCCCGTTGTGGCTCTCAGTTTGTGTGCCAGCGTTGCTTACGTGTGGGTTGGACATGTGACTGTTGTCAGTGTCACTTGCTGTTTTGGACGCTTAAGTCAAAGTGTCAGTCCCACTTGCGTCGTCAAATAGGATGCGGTGCCGGGCCGCATTGCTATGTGCGGTAACTGCGGTTGTTTCCGCGTCCCTTGCCTTGACGGAGATAAGTATAGGATGCGGTGCTTAGCCGCATCGCTATGTGCGGCAACTGGTGTTGTTACCGCATCCCTTGTATTGACGAAACAACCATTTTCATAACAAGGTAAGTTTTCTCATCACTTGACCGATTGGAACGCCCAGCTACGTTCGCGCGTGCCCGCATGGACACAAATAAGTCCTTGCTGATGGAAGTATTTGATAAGGGTGATGGTCACTCGCGACTACTTTGGTGCGAGATATGGGACCATACCCCTTCAAGCGTGGAGGGGCTTGCCCCCTATCCACGCCACCACACTGTCCATCCTAATCGAATATAATTTGGCCAGTTTGGTTCGGTTCTTAAGGCAACATAGACATTTTCTTTTTGTATCTCAAAGACCAAAAGTTATTGACTTAGACTTTTATCTAATTGGATTTGGGATGAGCATTTGGTACTTGGTACTTAGTACTGGTAGAGACCAAAAGTTATTGGGTTAGACTTTTATCTAATTGGATTAGGGATGAGCATTTGGTAATGGTATCAAATTTCCCTTACCGAATTTTTCGGTACCAGTACCCACTTTTAGGCATTTTTGGTATCGGTAACATTAAAATATCGATTTTTACCTTCAAATACCGGTTTCCATACCGGTCCCGTACAGGTACCCAGTTTTGACAATTTTCGGTACCGGTATTTTCGTTACGGTTTCGGTGCCACTCTCATCCCTAAATTGGATATCATGGGTTGGTGGCTTAACTGGAGAAGCAAAACTTCTAGAAGCACATAAGTTGAGAAGGTCATGAGTTCTAGTCCCAGAAGGAGTAAAAATTAAATTTTCTGTAAAAAATATTTAATTGGATTGGATTGGATTAAATCAAACCATGAACATCCAAAAAGTCATAAGATCATGCACGCTAGCTAGCGAAAGTTATTCATATTTGGAAAAATATATAATCATAAGCAAAAATGACAACCACTTTATAAAATCACATCGATCTTCAGACATACAAAAATTGCGTAAAACCATCCAAATCTAATTCTTTGTAATATGATGGTTTTTTTGTTTCAATGTTTTTAGAATCCCAGAAAACGGGGTACTGAATTCAGACTTCGTACTTCCCAATATTCCATTGCAAGAAAAATAATGAGAAGTGAAAACTACCAGTTTTACAAACACTTATGCTTTTGAAACGAATATGGTTAGACCTTGGGGTTTTCATAGTAAAGAACAGATTTCTTGGGCTTAAACAGGTACCTAGAACGATATGTCGAGCGAATTACATCGATAAACAACTTATATTGCAACCGTACATATAGGAGGGCCGGGAACACAACAAGCACGCAGATAAGGATTGGAATCATAAAGTACGAAAAAACTGACACCAAAAGCGACCATCATGGTTGTTATAGATAGGAAAAGAGTTGCCAAACCGAATAGGAGCTTTCTAGGCAACGATTCCAGAAAATCATATACAGCATAACGTGACGTGAGAATAGACAAGAACATGAGAATTGAAGCTGAGGATGAGATTAGAGATATGGCATCTGCCACAACGAAAACCACAAAGGTTGCTTTTGAATGGAAGAAAGGGATGCCATTGTTTTGAGCATATCCACCGGGAACCGTAAAAGTTGCTGCGAATACTATGGTTGCAATAAGCGCTGCAACAACCATACATTGACTAGCCGTTCCTTTCATCCACTTCTCACCTAGTGTGACTAGATCTTTGTGTTCCCTGGTGAATAACTCATGTGGTGTTAGACCATCTTCATTCTCCCGTTCTCTGTATGAAAGTGGGATCATTTTCTTTACTTCCTGAAACATAAACATAAACAAACTAGACTAGTTATAAAGTACTTTCTCCAGGTTATACAAATTAACCATGAAAGAAAAAAGAATAGTATCCTAGCAGATTGGAGAGGAATATGTACATGGAACCATAACAATTCTAGTCGCATTTGTAACGCCACTCCTGATATATCTTTAAGTCGATTTTGCTTGGCAATCTTTCCAACTAAGTGCAACATATTATTATCCTTTAGATCTTTGAGAGGGGTTATCAAATCTTTCATTGCGCCTATTTCATAGAGTAGGTTGTAGATACCCTCGTGACGGTGTTTGACAGCAATGTGAAATATACTTTGATTGTTATCATTTACCTTCCATATGAGATCAGGATATCCACGGATAAGCTCAATCAAAAAATTAGTATTACCCATTTCTGCAGCAATAAACAGTACCCGAGAAGAGTATGCGTCCTTTCCATACTTTGTAATTCTTACTTCACTTTCTTTACGCAATTTCTCAATACATTCAAAAATGCCTTGTTGCAGTAGCCGTGCTCGGTTTTCAATTTGAACGGTATTGATTATCTTCAGGGTATTGTCATGCATGTCTGCGATATGTTTGAAGATGAGCTTTTGTAGTTCTTGAGCCAAGTGTTCCTTATTAGATATTGGCTTGTTGTCTTTCTTGATCGAACTCGAGGGATCTTTGATTATTTTTTGGGTTTCATGATGCATGTTCACAAGACTTTCGGAAATAAGTTTTTGTAGTGCTAGAGCTTGTTCTTTCTTTATAGTAGCCGAACTGGTATCTTGGTTAGTCGAATCTGTCAGCCCCTTATTAATTATGTTCCTGGTCTCAGTATTCATTTTTTCTACATATTCAATAATGACTTTCTGAAGTTGCATAGTTTGAACGGCCCATTTAGAAGATGTCTTACTGTCTTGGTCATTCGTATCTGGTGGCCCTCTAAGTATTGCATCAATTTCCGACGTAGATTTTTTCACAATATCATCCCAAAGGAATCTTAGCAATGGCAATGCACTCTCCTTTTCAGGAGCTCTCATCTTTATACCAAAGAATCCAAAAACTGAAGGACAAACAGAAAAAAGCCAATTGGTGTTACTAATTACTAAATATTAGCAAGTAAACACTCATTATATAAAATGTCAGCATCTAAAATAAATCTAATTATTTTATAAAAAAAAAAAAGCTATTAACAAGGTTTCTACTTGTATTGTCGTATTTACGAAAGAGCATCAGCAGTGATAACACCCAGAAACGTGTAACGTATTTCAATTCCTACGCACTTTTCTGATTAGAGACAGAGGCTCTAAACCATGGGGATTTCACCAGGGCACCACCATCTTGGTTCGGTACCGGGGGCTGGCCCTGGTGAGGTCCAAAAGGCAACGTCCCTGGCGGGGATTGAGAAGCCCGACCAACGCGTAGACGTTCTATTTTTCCTTAAATCCTTCATTGGAAATGCTTTGTATTTGTATGGATTGCTAAATGTTTCAGGAAAACTGAGATAAGTTACAACTAAGATCAAATGCAATTAAGATCGATCAGTAGCAACTAACCAAGAGTTGCAGTTGGTTGTTAGCTACTTAGCTCCGGCGCCAGCTCAAGGGGGAATGAAATAAAGCAATTGTTTTAGGCCCCCACATCCCTAGGGCCCCAATTCTAAAGAAAAACTCACTAAATGTAGGTTATTTTGGCTTTAAGATTGTTGAAATTGAGGTTTGTGATCTATAATTATGCGTATATAGAGCCTTCATCGGATTTAAAACACTTTTTTTACTAAAAGGAATCATAGCCTTCCTAGGATTTAAAACACTTTTTTTTAATAAATGGACCCCAATTTTATTATCCGCTTCGGTACTAAAATATTTTGAGACTTATCTCTAACATCAAGTAGTGGTAACTGCAAGTAGAGACATGTTTGATAACACTAACCGCCAATCATTAACCACCAACTAAAGCGTTGTGATGCTTCGCCATGTATATGGGGAAATCACCTGGTCTTTTAAACATTCAAATTATAACACTTTGTTTTCACAGATAACTAATCTCGTTGTTGCATAACACTTTCTGTTTTATGTTGTTGTTGATTTTTATACTCAATGAATACTTTTTGTACTTGTAACCGAGCGACAAAATGACACCTTTCGTGTGCCCTAGGCTGTGCAATTGTGGCGTATCATTTATACACAAATGCGTAATTATGCATATATGTGGTGTAGTTATAAACATATCTAACTATGGTGTGTTATACACACACATACAGTAGAAACTCGATAAATTAATACTCGATTATTTAATAAACTCTCTAAGATAATATTTTTTGCCGGTCCCGACTCGGGGATAGGTGCTAAATTAATAATTCGCTAAAATTATAAGATAATACATTTTTGATAATTTCTTTAGACCCCATATAAAAATATAAATTAATAATTCCTTATATATAGCATATTACATGAATGATTTATGAAGGTTTCTTGAAAAATGACTCAGTTGTCTTTTGTTTTTTGTTGAAATCAATTTCCCCTTTAATCTCGTCTCTAATTTTCCTTAGCATGGTAAGAACTTCTGGTGTTGTTTTCTCATAGCTCAACAAGAAATTGTTCAATATGAACCCATTCTTGCAATTGCTTTTGAGTGAGACTTGGATTATCCTTGTTGTGCTTGCATAATGCTCTTCGAATCTCGTCTGTCATTGTTGTTTTTTTCACACCTTTAAGATGGGAAGCCATGTTGTGTGTATGATTTGTTTGTGTTAACCTATTTTGATCTTGTATTTATATAGAAAATATTTTTAATGTCCATAAAGTGATACATTGAACACAAGAAGCATAATAAGGTGGGAGATTGAAGGTTTCTTTCAAATTGGGCCGTTCATTTGATATACATGCATTGTATACAATAAATAATTAAGTGAAAGTTTGAAAGGTGTTTGTAAACTAAGTATTCTATTATAAATTAATAAAATATTAATTAATATATAAATTAATAATTATTAATTTATCGATTAATTAATAACTCTTTTAATTAATAAATTTTGATGGTCCCAAGTGTATTATTTTATAGAGTTTCTACTGTATATACCCCTCTCCAAATTATGCATGCCGTTTTCCAAACACTTTGAAGGTTAAAAATGCTTTTCATATAATAATAGTGGAAATTTTTCAAAAAAATATAATAATAGTGGAAAACCAAAAGAATCATATATTATCATGGGAATGTACAATCACATTTTGTTTTGTTGGCCGCCGGCCCTGTTTTGGGGTGTGCGTTTTTTCTAATGAAGTTTGCCTTTAAAAAGGAAAAAAGAAACTTTTGTGGACATAAAATTATATCATTTTGAGAGGTTGTTTACCTGACTTGATGGCCGCACCCATGAAGTTGGATTTTGTTTCCTGAAATCTTTCAGGCTTCCGAGCCAAAATTCTGAGTATTGATCTACCATTGTCATGAAGCGGGTGCTTTTTTGCGATCTTCAGTGCCACGTCTATGAAAAAGAATTAACAATCTTTTTGTTAGGGTAAATGATACAACAAAAATCACCAAAGATTTATATATTGATTATTACACTTAATATTAAGAAATGTAAAGGTCTTAAGGAGTTCTTTGTAAAATAATATAATTCTGTGTAAGGTAATTTAATCGCTACCACTGCACAGAAAAAACTACCAAATCTACCACTGCACAGAAGAGTTGCCAAATCTGGTTCACGATGACCAAAATTCCTGGTTGGTGTAATTGCCCTTTTTCGTGTGGAATGATATTTTTCTCGATAAAAAAAAAAAAAAACATACATGAAAAAAAAAAAAAAAGTTTAACCTTAAAAAAAATTTTATAACAATGCAAGTGAAAAAGAATCCAAAGCCACGGCAATCCTACTTTGGAGGAAGGTAATATGGAGCTTTCATCACCAACGTGAGGCTAGTTCACTTCGTAGAGACATATGGCTCTTAGAGGGGAGGTCTCGGGTTCAAACCTGAGCAAGAGAGAATAATTTAGGATTATTGGTGTCATACAGTAGGAGCAAACTTTGCCGTTCAAAAAAATAAAATATATGGAGCCTTGATCAGAGCTCTTCGTCTTTGAACTTTTTACGGCCAGAATGTCATTATCTGGGCCTTGGAAGCAGATTGGTAAGCTGAAGTTGGATGTAGAGGCGGCTGGTTTAGACTTGGTTAGATTGTTCAGGGCGTCTCCTTGCCAAGGTAATCGGGTATCCTTTTGGTTGGATTGTTGGGTGTCCAATATTCATTTATTCAGTAGATTTCCAAACATGTTCATTATAGAGAAGTACAAATGGTCACAGTGGAAAAACGATGCAAGGTGGTCAATGGGAAGAGGGTGTTTGATTTCTGTTGGTCCAGACAACCGGCTTTTGTTGAAGAAATGAGGGAATTATAGGATCTGTCCTTAGCTCTCGAAGGGTGTGAAGTCCAGGTGGTGATAAATGGTTGTGGCTGTTGGATCCATCGGGTTGCTTTACAATACATAGCTTCCGAAATCAGATTCAAAGTGCAACATTTGTAAATATTGGGACCAGTTTCGAGTAGAATAGATAGGCTGATGCAGGCCAAAGTGTGGAAGATCAAGCTATAGCATTTCTGGAGGCCCATGATCGAGCTTCCAAGAGTGATTTACGAAATGACCATAACTTTGGCTACGAGTTTGCGTTTTAGCGTTCGACCAGTCAAATCGAAACGTGAAATGAGGAGCACATCAAGGCAAGGACCCTCGGTCCAAAACACGCATTCTAGTGAGAGTTACGGGCAATTTTGTGTTCCTTTTCATGATTTATGCACTTTGTTTTTTGGCTTGTGTTTGGCCCATGGCTTTTTATTGGCTCGTTTTGGATTTCTGTTCTTATTTATGTTCTTCTCATGTAATATGGATGGTCATTCATCAATTTTTGCAATAAACCATTTTACCATTTCAAATTCTCTGCCTTTTGGGTTGAACTTGGGGTTTGAGGAAGATTATCACGGGTATTCACATAATCAACGTGATCAATTCTTCATTATCATTTCACACGCTACATCATGGGCTCCATTAATGATGTCTTGACCGCTTGCTGACTATAACAGATATGCCGAAGAGAAATGTGCATCTTGATTCTATCCGGTGTAAGTTTTGTGGGGATTTTGATGAGAAGGCTGAACACTTGTTTATATTTTGTAATATGGTGCAAGTGATATGGGATTTTGTAGCTTGCTGGGGTAGGCTCCAGGCATTCTTTGCCTTTGGTGTCAAGAATCAGGTTAATCTACATAAGCAATTCAGGAGGTTAAAGAAATGGAGGGCAGCTGTGTATACAATCATTCACACGGTTGTTTAGTGTATATGGAGAAGTCGAAATGACGTGGTTTTCAACCGGAAGCAAGCGAACTTAAGGAGCAAAAAGGAGGAGATCAAGTTATTTAGTTTTCTTTGGTGTAAAGGTAGATCTAAGGTATCGGATCTTACTTGGGAGAGATGGTGTAACTTTGATTTATTGTGTATGGGTGTGTAAGTTTCTTGTTGCTCTAATGGGTGGGTTGACATTATGTTAATCCACTGTTTTTTCTTTTGAATAAAATTTTTGTTATCCGTTCAAAAAAAAAAAAAAAAACCCGTTACATATTACGATAAACTAGAAAAACTAAAATCTGCAACTTCAAGTAGATACTAAAATGCTTGCGGGGCGGCAGAGGAAACGGCGGAGCATGTTCTCATTCAGTGCAATTTCGCTAAAAGAATTTGGGATAAGATTGCAAATTGGATCGGCATTCCAATGGTAAATCTGGAAGGAAGCATAAAATATTTATTTCAAGAACTGTTTGGGCTACAAAGGAGCAAAAAGGCGAGGAAAGCGATCCACGCAATAGCTATTCAAACAATGTGGGCATTATGGAAGAATAGGAACGGAAAAGTATTTTCAAACAAACACGGTCCGGTACAATTAATGACGGAGGAGATTAAAGAAGCTTCGTATAAAAGTTTAAAGGTGAGATCAAAGTATACTTCGATTACACGTCAAGAATGGTGGGATTTTAATGTAGTTTGGTAACTTGTTTATGTTTAAGCTTTTCTTTTGTATAATCCAGCTTCTGGCTGGGTGTTTTCTTTTTTGTTTTGTATTGGTTATGAGTTAATAAAAAGTTCCGTTGGCTATTAAAAAAAATACTAAAATGCTTACCGAACATGTTATTCTCAACACATTTTTCAAGAAGCCAGCCACGCCTCTCACGACTCCAATTCTCATCGTCAGACAAACTCTTGGATTCTTCATAAATATATGCAACAACATCTTTATTTCCAAACAAAGCGGCCGCATACAATGGCATCATTGTTTTATTAGAACCAATGATTGTCAGCAACTTCCTGTTCTCCTTTACCATAATCTTAACGGTTTCAACGTTTCCAGCTGCAGCTGCTAAATACAGGGCGGTGTTGTAATTCTTATTTTGTAGTTCCAATTGCTTTTGAGTCATCATACCCACCAAGTTTTTGACAAACTCTTCTACACGTTTCGGATCACCTTTTGCGGATGCCGCTACATGAAGCGGTGTTTCCCCATTTTCAGTGATACTATACCCCACCAACTCTCGTCTCTTATCAAGAATAGCTTCAGCAGCTTTCCAGTTACATTTAATCGATGCTTCGTACAAAGGGACACCAATTTTGAGGTATTCTTCTCTACTTCCTGTAATAAGTTCCAACGCAAATAGTTATATCACATCAATTTTAATGCATATGGCCAGTTTGAATCCTTAAATTTGGTTTAAGAATGCTAACTTCAAACAGGTTATAAGTTTATTTTTATGGAATCAAAACTAAACGGGAAAATTCCGAAGGCTACAAAAGTTCCAAATTTTATAATGGTTATCTTTCACTAATTTAGATGCAAAATTTCAGTTTTCATTTAGAGTTAATTACTGTTTTCGTCCCTGTGGTTTGTCAAAAATCACTATTTCAGTTCATTAGTTTAAAATTTGCGATTTCAGTCCCTATGGTTCCACTTTCGTAACCATTTCAGTCCACCTCGTAACCATTTCAGTCCTTGTACTTACAGAATAAATGGATTGAAATGGTTACAAAAGTGAAACCATAGGGACTGAAATGGTTACGAAAGTAAAACCACAGGGACTGAAATCGCAATTTTTAAACTAATGGACTGAAATAGTGATTTTTGACAAACCACAGGGACGAAAACAGTAATTAACTCTTTTATTTAATTTAGGATTGAAAATTTTTAATTTTAATTAGGAACCAATCTGGTTAACTTATTAACAGTTGACTCTAAATTTGTTAAAAATAAAAATCTCACATTTAGTCCCATCAATTATATATGAGAACCAAAAACGAATTAGTTATAATAATGCATGAATCTCCCTTGAAATTTCTGAAAAATAAAAGAAGGGAACATCACAAAAAAGCCAATTTGACCAAGAAAATTAACCTGAAAAATAAAATAAATAAATAAAAGAAGGGAACATCACAAAAAAGCTAATTTGACCAAGAAAAGTGCATTTAGATGTGAATAAAATTTGAACAACAAAATTAACAAGTTAGTCATTGCGGTTTTGTTTTACCAAAATATCCAGAAGGGAACATCACAAAAAAGCTAATTTGACCAAGATGTCTATTTTGTGAGACCCTATGCCACGTTGGCGTAGGAATATGAAAATCATGTTTCCCTTGTTCCCCATCAGCAGAAAATCCTCATAATCTTACGCCAAAAATTACACCAAAAAAAAAAAAATTAAATAGAAAAAGTAAGATTAGTAACTGAATTTTTAATCTTCACTAATACTTCCCACAAACAAAAAATATTTCAAAATTTAATTATTAATCATTATTTATACTTCTAAAAATGTGAGACCATAACAAATAGCCTAAGCAAGAATTAAAACAACAAAAGAGTTAAATGGCTAACACATACCCCTAACTAGATCAAAGCAAGGTAGGTTGGGTTGTTGTGGCTGCTGCTGCAAATGATGTGGTTGTAGTGGGGGCTGCTGTGAATGGGGTGGTGGCGGCGTCTGCGCCTGTTGCTGCTGCTGTTGCGATGGTGGTGAGGTCTGCTGCTGCGGCTGGGTTGGTGATGGAGGCTGCTGGTTCATCTGCACGGTCACAAGATTAATTAATAATGATTATAAACCTTACTACAATTGCATGACTAGAGGATTTGAGTGGGTCAACTGATATGTTATACCTCTGCACCGATCACAAGACCTAAAACCAGAACGATTTTTTAAGTATGATTGAAAATTGAAAGGCCTTGAGCTTTTAGATGGTTTGAACATCTGTTCCTTGATTTATGTAAAACCTTGCTTTTTAAGTCAATGGTCAACGTCAGCTACTGTACAAAATTAGAAGAATAATGTGCCATGTAAAGGGGCCTACTAGTGTGTGTATGCATGTGTTTACCAAGACTTTTCAAATTATTTGAGGTATAGGAGAACCTTTGTAATTTAATATTCAATAAATTAATAACTTTGATAAAATTAATAATTTGTTCGGTCTCAACTTGAAATCAGTATAAAATTGGACCCTAATCGATAAAATGATAAGATAATTTTTTTTTTTTGAAATCACAATGTAACTATATCGGTCCCAACGAAACTATAAATTAATAATTATTAAAATATTTCAAATTTTTAGGATTGTCTGTTAAAAATGAATCTATAGTCACTTGTTTGAAATTGTTCCTTGACTGAATCGAAAGTTTTGTCAACCCACTGCACCAAATCTTGTTGAGTGCATCCTTGGTGATCTCTCTTATACTCGCATAACAGTTTTCGTTGTTGATTGGTCATCGTTGATTTTTTAACAACTTTTAGTTTTTTTTTTAACATTCACTTTCATTAAAAACGCAAAAGGTCCTCAAAACAAGGACTTGCGGACAAACCATTACAACATATACATCGGGTTTTTATATCATTCCTTCTGGTCAAGATTTTTACAATCCGACCAGTGTTTATACCACCAATATGATTTAGCTTTTACTTTTTCGACGATTTCCGTAGCCTTATTGTCCTTCCTTTTGAAAACCTTCTAGTTTAGAAGACATAATTGATGTGATTTTAAAATTTGTCATTAGATATTGTATAATGATCAATCTAGATCTATGTATATTGAACTTGACAAGTTCACTAATGTGTGAATGTACTTGGGAATTTTGAAGGTCCTTGTTTCTGTTTTATTCAAATAGGTAATGTAAACGGATATGGAAATTTTGAAGGTCGATTCATTAATTCGAGAGTTGCTCACGAATATAAGCCAACTCTTTAAATTAATAATTTATTAATTTATCGATATAATAATATCTCGCTAAATTAATAAAATATCTCGATCCCAATATTATTAATTTATAGAGATTTTACTATACATGAGTATCTAGTTGCTACATCGTCATTCAATCATTTGTTCTTAAAAGTTAAAACAAATAAGTCTGGAACTAATAATTGTTAAAAGATAATGAAGAAATCATACTATGCAGTTTTAGTAAAGAAAATGTTATATTAACATTTGTTACAGATCTCAACATCCTATAAATATACAAACCTTAAATTTTTACAACCTGTATGTTAGAAATCTTATTTCAAATATTTCTTAACGTTTTAATAAAATAAGTTCCACTTAATTATAAAAGAGTAAACTTCCGTTTTGCTCCATGTGGTTTGGTCACTTCAACGGTTTTGCCCCAAACCTTTAAAAATAGCCATTTTACTACCTGATGTTTCGGTTTTGTTGCCAGTTTGCTCCACACCTCTAACTTCATCCAAAATATCTGTTAGCTAAAAGGGCATTTGGTAATTTTATGAATAAAGTAAGGATAATTTGGTAATTTTACATTTAAAGATACTACAACCCTCACTAAACCAGGTATCCGTACGGTTTAATTAATGATTAATTGCTGCTTGATTACTGTGCTTAACTGAAATTACTGATGAACTGCTACTTGATTTCTGATACTTGTATATTCCTGCATCATACTTTGATTTCCGTCACTACATTATTTACGTACTGAACTCTAGTGACAAACATGATGCACAAAAGCACAGTAGCACTATGAACGGATAACCTATTGAACATGCTGATAAAGCCAGCATCAGGCAGATATTGCCTCTAAGGCCTGTATGAGCCAGAAAGATTTTACTACACCCATAGTGAGTGTAGGGATACAAGGGTTGTAGAACTGCGTCTCTAGTAATAAGTTACAATGACTGGATGTGCCTAAAACGTACACTAAGCACAAAACACAGCACTTTAATGAACAATTCAGCCTCTGGCTAGCTAATAAAGTGCCAAAACATGAGAAAAATATTACTAGACACCTTCCAAAGTGTCAGGAATAAGTTGTGTCACTAAAAAGGGCGTTAACGACACTTAAAAGCTTTATTAAGCGCTTTAACGGATTACTATCCAACCGAACAACCGGACTTTACCCGGGACATGAAAATATTGTCATGAACATTGTTTATCTTTTTCTGAGCCAGTTAGGGTCCCTGAACACCCTAACACCCGCCATAAAACACTACACATAACTAACCGAGTTAACTACTTAACTAACCTACTTATCTTAACTAGTATCTAACCAATTCAGTTGCAAACGAACTAGAACCCCCCCCCCATTGAAATCGGCCCCAACTAGGGGAAACAAGCCTTGAATACTTTTGATTATTATAATCTAGATGTTTAATATCACAAAGACACAAGATCTCTTGGACGATAATCATCCCATTTGTCTATAAGTAGTAAGTAATGGCACATGAGATAATCACAACACATAATACAACACACAAACTACTCTCTTGCTCTCTACACCTCTCGGCCGAAACCCCTCTCCCCCATACATCCATTTTCGAGTTTGATCTTCATATTCCAAGCATACACAAGCATCAAGGATCCCGTATTAGGTAGCTTGGTGCAAACAGAAGGCGAAGGACCTCTTTCTCTAGCTTTTATCCACCTCATTTGCGCGTAGATTCTTCCCTAGGCTCGAGCTAGTGGTATGTCACTTAAAACACTCTCTTGAACTAATCTTTAGTGGTTAATATGTTATGTAATGGTTAAAACTCGGAATCTTGCAATTTGAAGCTTTAAAGTCTACTAAAAAGCATGTAAAAGATGGTTAAAAGTTCATGAGTTGTGTAAATGTTGTAGTATCTGAATCTTGTGATTATTTGGACCAGATCTATGTTGTGGTAGCTCGGATCATCGTTTAACCCGGGTTGGTCATGGTCATGAATCATGACATAAGGTTGTTTTGAATAAAACAAGGGTTAAAAGGTGAAACTCTACCACACGCGAATCATGAACTTGTGTAAAAGTGTTTTACTTGTGAAATAGTATTTAAAACTAGCAGATCTACGTATCTGCAGGTGGTATTTTCAAAGAACCACATATCACAGAAATCATGTTTTCTAAAAACGGATCTTACACTTACAAGTATGATTTTTAGAACACACAAGTGTGTAAGCACTTGTGTAACACAAAAGTTTCGATAAAATAACAATTTTGTAAAAATGATTAGAAGTTGTAAAGACGGATTTTCTCTAAAAACGAGGTTTTTACAAGATCAAATTACTTTATATAAAGATCCGCTAAAAATGATGAGATTTACACTATAATTTTGGAAAAACTACAAGTTCATGTGATTTATGCAATTTACATACTTGTTAACTAGTTTGTTGTGATGAAAGTTGTTTTGATCAAATAAAGAAGTTGTTGAATTGTTTTGTAAAAGAAAATGATACGCTTGAAAGCGTGGCCACCTCTAGTTACAGGGGAAACTCTGGCGAAATTTTTCCAAAAACCTAACACTTAGAAATATTTTCACTATAAGTGTTAGAAATACTTTTTGACATGTTTTCGAAATATAAGTTTCGCCACGACTTTATTTACAAATATCGGAGGTGGGATTTTCACAAAATTAAACGTGATAAATATATATTTATTTAGTAAATATATTTTCTCACAACATTATTTGTCACTATTTTGTGAAGTGTATAAA
This sequence comes from Helianthus annuus, assembly GCF_002127325.2. Classification (NCBI taxonomy): domain Eukaryota; kingdom Viridiplantae; phylum Streptophyta; class Magnoliopsida; order Asterales; family Asteraceae; genus Helianthus; species Helianthus annuus. The sequence goes on from NC_035446.2 coordinate 114,106,194, forward strand.
TACTATTTTTAGAGTAAAAATAATATTTACGAACGTTAACGAATCCAAAATAATACGAACGCTTTCACAATAAATATATAAGTTACATCGGTAATTATTATTACCACTCGATCGTTAAAACGTCACTTACGCATTATACGGAAATATTTATGAACGCGTAATTTTGTCGACGTATTATTTTTGGGGAAATTATGTGAAATGAAAATATAATATTTTTGAGAAAAATATTTATATTTTGAAGTTGGAAATAAATATATATTAAGTAAGACTTAATAATATATTTCGAACACACATGTATTAAATCTCCCATCCTTGGGAAGGAAAATAATTACCAAGTATGCACGGAATGTAAACACGAAATAGTTGTCTAACTATTTCCCAAAAACCTAAACCATAAAGCTAAGGCACGGCCGTCCGTCTAATAGAATTAGTACATGTAGGTCGTTGCACAGCTGCTTGATTTGGAGTATACTTGGTAGAGACGCACCGACTGTGAGTTCATGTCCCCCTTTTCTCTTAACTGTTTTCAGTTTTCTAAACTGCGGGGGTGAAATACATGTTACAATGTTTATGAATACTTTATACATGGTATGGTTAGCGTAAGGAGGTTTACTACTTTAGATCTTGTGAATGGGTAGGCGGAAACTTGAGGTCATTAATCCTCAGGGTAGGACCGAGGGGCAGGAGCGATAGATCTATTTGGGTGTAGCGAGCCCAGTCCCAGGCCCAGCATAACGGACCTCGGGATGACTTTGTACCCGACGCATAAATCTGCTAGGTTTAGCCTTCCTACTTGCATTTCACACATATCAATGGCCTTGCAAACCATTGGTGATCTCTTTTTCCTTATTTGCTACATACCAGGATTTTTATACGAACAAAGGTTTATTTACTCACTTACACATGAACTCGCTCAACATTATTGTTGATTTTTCAACTTACATGTATTTCAGGGAATTAAAGGATCTGGCACGGTATGGCACGTGACTCTTTCCTGGACAAGTCACAGTCCTTAAACTGTGTTTATGTTGATGTTTATGTTTGTTGAACAATGTTAAGGTTGTTAGGGTGTTTTCCCGTTAAAACAATGGTATTGTATTTGGTTTTCAAAACTTAATGGATGATCTTGCATGTTTTTAATTCATATAGCTTTGTTATGATTAAGCTATGGTATTAAGAAGTCACACCAAATTAACCACGCTTCCGCAAAGCCAGGGTGTGATAGCTTGGTATCAGAGCTCTGATCATAGCGAACTAGGATTCCTTCTCGAGTCTAGACTATGATCACTAGGGCTCTCACGAAAACATTTTTATTGCATACCACTTAAGTCCAGATCCAAAACCTTTTTATAAACAAATGTTGAGCACATTTTATTTATGATTAGGCTCAGTCTTGGAGGCTGAGGCTCGGTCTTGGAGGCCGAGGCTCGATCTTAGAGATCGAGGTAGATGTTTATTATTTTTAGGCTCAGTCTTGGAGGCTGAGGCTCGGTCTTGGAGGCCGAGGATCGATCTTAGAGATCGAGGTAGATGGCTAGTGAGACTAGGAAGTGTAGGCTCAGTCTTGGAGGCTGAGGCTCGGTCTCGGAGGCCGAGGCTCGATCTAAGAGGTCGAGGTAGATGATAGAGCAGTCTTAGAGACTGGGAAGAATTTGGCTAGTGGGACTAGGAGTGTCAGTCTTAGAGACTGGGAGGCTAGTGGGACTAGGAAAATTATGTGACTTCTTACTTGGTGACTTATGTGATTACCTGATTGTATGACTGATTATTTGTGCATATTTGTGTTTGTGTTACAGACTCATGGACTCGCCCGGTACAGGCGATTCGGACACCAGTGGACCTATACCTGTAGTATCAGATGACCTAGCCTCTTCAGAGCACGAGGTGCACACGTCGGACGTTTCTAGCACTGATGAGGACGACTTCCAGCCCTTTGCACTACCTGATGGTGCTGGTGAGCCTGCAGATGGCCCTCTCGTTGAGTACCTACCGTTAGTGGAGATTCCAGCTCCCATACCCTTAGCGGTTTATCCTGCGTATGATTTACTTCTTGACGCCGAGGCTGACGGCGACATTGATCTGTATGATGACGAGCCTATCGAGGATGAGATCCAGGACGCGGCTCTTCTTCCTGCTGGCGATCTTCTGATGATCGCTGATGCTCCCGCCAAGGATTCGCCTGCGCACTCCCCGGTCCCAGACTCCTTTGAGTCTGTGGCATCCGCACCTTCCCACACTCTGAGCGCACAACACTTTTCGCATGGTTCAGATCCTGACCAGGCATCCTCTGTTGCTCCTATTCCTAGTTTTGCGTTTGACCATGATGATGTGGAGGATTCTGATCCTATCTTTCCCCCGGGATTCGACCTGGATCAGGATATAGAGTTTATACCTATGGATCAGCCCATGGAGGATCCAGCTGACCCAGTCGATCCCATTGACCCCGAGTTTGACTTCGAGATGGCTTTTGATGATCCTGAGCCTGCCATGGCTCCTGAGCAGGCAGCTGCTTTAGACCATGCGTTTGAGCATGACCCAGTTCATGCTGACGCACCTCTTATTGAGCCTGTGTTTGCTGACCCACCTGTTGACGATCACCCCGTGGATGTTCCGTTGTTGGAGGGCGATCATGTCGTTGCTGCTGATCCTGTTGATCCCCCACCTGTTGTTGATATACCTGTTGACCATCCTGTTGATCACATTGCACCCGTTCACCCTTTTGTTGCTCCCCCACCTGATCCCGTTCCACTAGAGCCCGAGCATGCACTGTTCGCAGCACACATGGATCCACCAGATGAGCACGCACAGCACGGGTGGATTCCTGTTGATGAGGATGTTCCACCTATTCCCCCACACATCACTGATGCACGACATATTGATTTCTCTCTTTCAGTTCCTCAGTTTACACCTCCAGCGTGACCTGGAGAGGGATCTTCGGCCCATCCCTTTGGGCATGTGCCGACATTTGTTCCTTTCATGCCACAGTTTCCACCTGTTATACCCCCTGTTTCTCCTTTTCGTGTGGCACCTTTTGATCCCACCAGTGCGCCACTCCTTTGGTCGTCACCACCGGTTATGCCACCGACCGACCCCTACCATCCCTTCCATGTGGGGCACACTATTGAGGACGTGTTGATGTCTTTCGTTTTTCAGCACCACACGCAGCACATCCAGGAGCTTGAGAGAGCTCAGCTGCCACCATGTCCGTGTCACGGTCAGACACATTCTCCTTTACAGCCTTCTCGACCTGTACCTCCAGATTATGCTGCACGCCTCTTTGCACTAGAGCAACAGGTTGTTTCTTTCATTCGTACTCAGAGAGCCATGGAGGAGGACTGGCTCCAGTTACGTCATTTGTTTTACACTCACTTTCCCCCTCCTCCACCGCCATCTGTATAGAGCTCATCAGTACCGTTTGGGTAGACGTTGGTGAGAGGACCGCGATTGCTTTTGGCTACACAGCATTTTTGGAGACTACATGATGATTCTGACTTTTGTTGACATGTATTTGATGTATTTGACACTGACTTGATATAGTTTTTGGACAGGGGTGATGTAGCCCCTAGTTGATTGATGATTGTATGACACAGTGATGTACTGATACACTTACTATGTGGTCTCGATATATGGCAATCGCAGTATTCTCATCATATTTGATGCTTGATTGATTATTTATTTTTTTTATGACACAGGATGTTGTGTGAATGATATTTGTGACATGAGATGATATGTGAATGATATACTGATAACATGAGATGTTATGTACTATTACTATTATTATATACGCGCGTTTTATTATGGCCTGACCGACGTAAACACATCTTTAGAAGATGCCGCCGAGACATCAAGAACCGCAAATGCCTACCAATCAGGCAGAACTCCAGCAGATCATTGCTGCTGCCAACGCACAATATGCTGCCTCTCAAGGAGGAATGAGTGGAAGCAACTCTGGCAACACTGGCAACAACAACAACCCACCTCATGGTAATACTAAGTCATTTAGACATACCATGACCTAATTGGATATCTATAGCAAAGATGCTAATGCCGTTCACATGTTATACTGTACGAGCAGGGTGCACCTACAAGCAGTTTCTGGACTGCAAGCCAGTCAATTTTGATGGCACAGGAGGTGCTGTCGCCTTTGTTCGTTGGGCTGAGAAAACTGAATCTATTCTTCGCATGAGCAAATGCGCACTGGATCAGCAAGTCACCTATATCTCTGGGCTATTCTTGGATGGAGCCCTATCTTGGTGGAATTTGCAAGTACAGACGCTTGGTGAAGCTGCTGCTTATGCGCTGACCTGGACCGAACTGAAGGAACTTATGCGCAAGAAGTACTGTTCCCGCGCTGAAATCCAGAGATTGGAGACAGAGTTCTGGCATTTAAAGATGGAAGGTCCAAAGATCGCAGAATACGTTCAGAGGTTCCACGACTTATCGCATGTGGTCCCCTACATGGTCACTCCAGAGTTCAAAAGGATTGAACGTTTTATTTGGGGATTAGCTCCTCAAATCATAAGCATGGTGACCTCCTCCAAGCCTGCGACTATTACTGAGGCGATTGATTTGAGCGTAGCTCTCACCGAGGAAGCTATTCGCCTGAACAAGTTTGATGAAGCTGAGCCAAAGAAGAAAGAGACTCATGTGGAGTCATCAGGAGGTAACAAGCGGAAGTTTTCGAACTTCAAGCAAGGCACTAGCGGTGTGGTTAAGAAAGGGGAATCAAGCATGCCAGCTCAGGTTACAGCTGGTGGTGGGAAGAAAGGAAAAGGATACATGGGCACCCAACCCAAGTGTAATACCTGCCAGCGCCACCATTCTGGCCGTTGTGGTTTGAAAGTTTGTGAAGCTTGTGGAAAGACTGGCCACTTGAAGGATTCTTGTTGGGCCATAGCTGGCCAGAGAGGCCAGGGAGGATTCGGAAACAGAAACACCAACCGGGGCGGAAATGGAAATCGCCCACAAGGGAACAATGGAGGTGATTGGAATAGAGTCAACAATGCTAATCAAGCAGGCGCTGTAAATCGTAACCAGAGGAACAATCAAGTTGGAAATGCTGGTGGAAATGGGCAAAGATCCGAATGCTTCAACTGTGGTGATCTTGGGCATTACAAGAGGAATTGCCCAGAGTTGAACCAAGCCCACGGAAGGGTTTTCAACCTTGAAGCAAGGGAAGCGCGCCAGGATCCCAATGTTGTCACTGGTACGTTCCCTGTAAACCAACGCTATGCATCCGTTTTGTTTGATACTGGTGCCGATTATAGCTACGTATCATTAGAGTTTAAGAATATGCTTGGTTTAGCCGCTAGTAAGTTAGATGTTCCGTACTCGATTGAATTGGCTAATGGGAAGTTAGTAGAAGCCAATGAAGTCGTCAGGGGTTGTGTGATTGAATTGGGAGAGCGTGAGTTGCTCTGGATCTACTACCAGTCAAGTTGGGAAGCTTCGACGTGGTAGTAGGAATGGATTGGTTATCAGGCAACAAGGCCGAGATAGTTTGTCATGAGAAGGTCGTTCATATCCCGACCGATGATGGTGAGACCATTGTTGTTCACGGAGAGAACCGTGAGACGCCGTTAAGAATTATTAGCTGCCTGAAAGCAAGAAAGTGTTTGCAGAAAGGATGTGTTGCTTTTCTGGCACACATTGTGAATAAGAAAGCTGAAGAACCAAAGATCGAAGACATCCCTGTCGTGAGGGAATACCCAGAAGTCTTCCCAGAAGATTTGCCTGGCTTGCCGCCTCAGAGGCAAGTGGAGTTCCGCATTGACTTAGTTCCAGGCGCCGCGCCTGTGGCTAAGGCACCTTATAGACTTGCTCCGTCTGAGATGCAGGAACTGTCGACACAACTTCAAGAGTTGTTAGACAAGGGATTTATCCGACCGAGCTTCTCGCCTTGGGGAGCTCCAGTTTTGTTTATCAAGAAGAAGGACGGTAGTTTTCGGATGTGCATCGACTACCGGGAGTTGAACAAGTTGACGATCAAGAATAGATACCCCCTGCCAAGGATTGATGATCTGTTTGACCAACTGCAAGGCTCAAGTTTTTACTCTAAGATCGATCTTCGATCTGGATACCATCAGCTAAGGATACAAGAGGAGAGTATCCCAAAGACAGCCTTCAGAACTCGATATGGACACTACGAGTTCCTCGTTATGCCGTTTGGGTTGACAAAGGCACCTGCAGTGTTCATGGATCTAATGAATCGAGTTTGTAAGCCGTACTTGGATAAGTTCGTGATTGTATTCATCGATGATATTTTGATTTATTCAAAGACGAAGGCTGAGCACGAGCAGCATTTAAGAGCCATTCTGGAGCTGCTAAAGAAGGAACAGTTGTACGCCAAGTTCTCTAAGTGCGAGTTTTGGCTACGAGAAGTGCAATTCCTTGGGCACGTGGTAAATGGAGATGGAATCCACGTGGATCCAACCAAGATCGAGGCGATCAAGGATTGGGAAACGCCAAAGACGCCAACCGAGATTCGGCAATTCTTGGGTATGGCTGGCTATTACCGAAGATTCATTGAGAATTTTTCAGAGATCGCTCAACCATTAACGCTCCTCACGCAGAAGGATAAGAAGTTTGATTGGGGAATCAAACAGGAAGAAGCGTTTCAGATATTGAAAGAAAAGCTTTGTAATGCGCCGATCTTAGCACTACCAGAGGGTACGGATGATTTTGTGGTATACTGCGACGCTTCGCGTCAAGGATTGGGTTGTGTGTTGATGCAACGCCAAAAGGTTATTGCTTACGCATCGCGTCAGTTGAAAGTGCACGAAAAGAACTATACCACTCATGATTTGGAGCTTGGCGCAGTGGTTTTTGCTTTAAAGATCTGGAGGCACTACCTTTATGGTACGAAATGTACGATCTTCACACATCACAAGAGCCTACAGCATATATTCAACCAGAAGGAGTTGAATATGAGGCAAAGACGATGGGTTGAGTTGTTGAATGACTACGACTGCGAGATAAAGTATCACCCAGGGAAGGCGAATGTGGTCACCGATGCCCTAAGTCGAAAGGAGAGGATCAAGCCCATAAGGGTTAGGGCTTTAGAAATGATTATTCAGACCAATCTTTCCTTGCGCATTCGTGCAGCGCAGAAAGAGGCTCTCAAGGAAAGAAACCTTGAAGAGGAATATCTCCGTGGGATGGAGAAGTTATTGGTACCAAACGGGGAAGGAACGTTATGTTTTGAGAAAAGGATTTGGGTTCCTTTGTTTGGAGGCTTAAGGAAATTTATTTTCGATGAAGCTCACAAGTCGCGGTACTCTATCCACCCTGGAGCGGATAAGATGTACCAAGATCTTAAGGATTATTACTAGTGGCCTAGGATGAAAGGCGATGTGGCTGTTTATGTGAGCAAATGTTTAACTTGCGCTAAGGTCAAAGCGGAATACCAGAAGCCTTCAGGACTTCTACAACAACCAGAGATTCCCAAGTGGAAATGGGAACAAATCTCCATGGATTTTATTACAAAGTTGCCAAGAATGCCAAGAGGCCATGACACTATCTGGGTGATAGTGGATCGACTAACGAAGTCCGCACACTTCTTACCTATCAGAGAGAAGGATAATACAAGCAAGTTGGCCGAAATTTACATGAAAGAGATTGTTACACGCCATGGAGTACCTCTCTCGATCATCTCTGATAGAGACGGAAGGTTCGTCTCAAGGATTTGGCAATCCTTCCAAGAAGCTTTTGGCTCGAAGTTGAATATGAGCACCGCGTTTCACCCGCAGACCGACGGTCAAAGCGAGCGGACGATTCAGACTTTGGGAGACATGCTGAGAGCATGTGTTATGGATTTGGGCGGTAGCTGGGATAAGCATTTGCCTTTGGTTGAATTTTCATACAACAACAGCTACCACACCAGTATTGGTGCCGCGCCATTCGAAGCTCTATATGGGCGCAAATGCAGATCACCGCTTTGTTGGTCAGACGCAGGTGATAGACAGTTGGTTGGTCCTGATGTGGTCCAGGAAACCACAGATAAGATTGCACAGATCCGAGATCGCATTAGTGCGGCTCGTGACCGTCAGAAAGCCTACGCGGATCGAAACAGGAAACCTCTAGAGTTTGAGGTTGGCGATATGGTTTTGTTGAAGGTATCACCCTGGAAGGGTGTGGCACGCTTTGGGAAGCGTGGAAAGTTGAATCCGCGGTATATTGGTCCGTTCAGGATTCTGGAAAGAATTGGGTCCGTAGCATACAAGTTGGATCTACCTGCCGAATTGAATGGTGTTCACGATACGTTCCACGTATCAAATTTGAGGAAGAGTCCAACGCAAGATACCGTTGTCATTCCTACCGACGAAATTCATGTAGACGGCACGCTCCATTTCATTGAAGAACCCATTGAGGTTACGGATTGGAAAGTGAACAAGACCCGCCGGAGCAGTGTCAAGCTCGTCAAGGTTCGTTGGAATGCCATACATGGTCCTGAATACACCTGGGAACGTGAGGACCGAATGAAAGAGAAATACCCCCACTTATTTCCCAAGAACCCTGCGACTAGAAGCAGAACTTAAAATTTCGGGACGAAATTTTTCTAACGGGGGGAGAATGTGACAACCCTCACTAAACCAGGTATCCGTACGGTTTAATTAATAATTAATTGCTGCTTGATTACTGTGCGTAACTGAAATTACTGATGAACTGCTACTTGATTTCTGATACTTGTATATTCCTGCATCATACTTTGATTTCCGTCACTACATTATTTACATACTGAACTCTAGTGATAAACATGATGCACAAAAGCACAGTAGCACTATGAACGGATAACCTATTGAACATGCTGATAAAGCCAGCATCAGGCAGATATTGCCTCTAAGGCCTGTATGAGCCAGAAAGATTTTACTACACCCATAGTGAGTGTAGGGATACAAGGGTTGTAGAACTGTGTCTCTAGGAATAAGTTACAATGACTGGATGTGCCTAAAACGTACACTAAGCACAAAACACAGCACTTTAATGAACAATTCAGCCCCTGGCTAGCTAATAAAGTGCCAAAACATGAGAAAAATATTACTAGACACCTTCCAAAGTGTCAGGAATAAGTTGTGTCACTAAAAAGGGCGTTAATGACACTTAAAAGCTTTATTAAGCGCTTTAACGGATTACTATCCAACCGAACAACCGGACTTTACCCGAGACATGAAAATATTGTCATGAACATTGTTTATCTTTTTCTGAGCCAGTTAGGGTCCCTGAACACCCTAACACTTGCCATAAAACACTAGACACAACTAACCGAGTTAACTACTTAACTAACCTACTTATCTTAACTAGTATCTAACCAATTCTGTTGCAAACGAACTAGAACCCCCCCCCCCCCCATTGAAATCGGCCCCAACTAGGGGAGACAAGCCTTGAATACTTTTGATTATTATAATCTAGATGTTTAATATCACAAAGACACAAGATATCTTGGACGATAATCATCCCATTTGTCTATAAGTAGTAAGTAATGGCACATGAGATAATCACAACACATAATACAACACACAAACTACTCTCTTGCTCTCTACACCTCTCGGCCGAAACCCCCCTCCCCCATACATCCATTTTCGAGTTTGATCTTCATATTCCAAGCATACACAAGCATCAAGGATCCCGTATTAGGAAGCTTGGTGCAAACGGAAGGCGAAGGACCTCTTTCTCTAGCTTTTATCCACCTCATTTGCGTGTAGATTCTTCCCTAGCCTCGAGCTAGTGGTATGTCACTTAAAACACTCTCTTCAACTAATCTAGAGTGGTTAATATGTTATGTAATGGTTAAAACTCGGAATCTTGCAATTTGAAGCTTTAAAGTCTACTAAAAAGCATGTAAAAGATGGTTAAAAGCTCATGAGTTGTGTAAATGTTGTAGTATCTGAATCTTGTGATTATTTGGACCAGATCTATGTTGTGGTAGCTCGGATCATCGTTTAACCCGGGTTGGTCATGGTCATGAATCATGACATAAGGTTGTTTTGAATAAAACAAGGGTTAAAAGGTGAAACTCTACCACACGCGAATCATGAACTTGTGTAAAAGTGTTTTACTTGTGAAATAGTATTTAAAACTAGCAGATCTACGTATCTGCAGGTGGTATTTTCAAAGAACCACATATCACAGAAATCATGTTTTCTAAAAACGGATCTTACACTTACAAGTATGATTTTTAGAACACACAAGTGTGTAAGCACTTGTGTAACACAAAAGTTTCGATAAAATAACAATTTTGTAAAAATGATTAGAAGTTGTAAAGACGGATTTTCTCTAAAAACGAGGTTTTTACAAGATCAAATTACTTTATATAAAGATCCGCTAAAAATGATGAGATTTACACTATAATTTTGGAAAAACTACAAGTTCATGTGATTTATGCAATTTACATACTTGTTAACTAGTTTGTTGTGATGAAAGTTGTTTTGATCAAATAAAGAAGTTGTTGAATTGTTTTGTAAAAGAAAATGATACGCTTGAAAGCGTGGCCACCTCTAGTTACAGGGGAAACTCTGGCGAAATTTTTCCAAAAACCTAACACTTAGAAATATTTTCACTATAAGTGTTAGAAATACTTTTTGACATGTTTTCGAAATATAAGTTTCGCCACGACTTTATTTACAAATATCGGAGGTGGGATTTTCACAAACTTAAACGTGATAAATATATATTTATTTAGTAAATATATTTTCTCACAACATTATTTGTCACTATTTTGTGAAGTGTATAAATATTATATTTAGAGTAAAAATAATATTTACGAACGTTAACGAATCCAAAATAATACGAACGCTTTCACAATAAATATATAAGTTACATCGGTAATTATTATTACCACTCGATCGTTAAAACGTCACTTACGCATTATACGGAAAGATTTATGAACGCGTAATTTTGTCGACGTATTATTTTTGGGGAAATTATGTGAAATGAAAATATAATATTTTTGAGAAAAATATTTATATTTTGAAGTTGGAAATAAATATATATTAAGTAAGACTTAATAATATATTTCGAACACAAATGTATTAAATCCCCCATCCTTGGGAAGGAAAATAATTACCAAGTATGCACGGAATGTAAACACGAAATAGTTGTCTAACTATTTCCCAAAAACCTAAACCATAAAGCTAAGGCACGGCCGTCCGTCTAATAGAATTAGTACATGTAGGTCGTTGCACAGCTGCTTGATTTGGAGTATACTTGGTAGAGACGCACCGACTGTGAGTTCATTTCCCCCTTTTCTCTTAACTGTTTTCAGTTTTCTAAACTGCGGGGGTGAAATACATGTTACAATGTTTATGAATACTTTATACATGGTATGGTTAGCGTAAGGAGGTTTACTACTTTATATCATGTGAATGGGTAGGCGGAAACTTGAGGTCATTAATCCTCAGGGTAGGACCGAGGGGCAGGAGCGATAGATCTATTTGGGTGTAGCGAGCCCAGTCCCAGGCCCAGCATAACGGACCTTGGGATGACTTTGTACCCGACGCATAAATCTGCTAGGTTTGAGCCTTACTACTTGCATTTCACACATATCAATGGCCTTGCAAACCATTGGTGATCTCTTTTTCCTTATTTGCTACATACCAGGATTTTTATACGAACAAAGGTTTATTTACTCACTTACACATGAACTCGCTCAACATTATTGTTGATTTTTCAACTTACATGTATTTCAGGGAATTAAAGGATCTGGCACGGTATGGCACGTTTTCCCGCTGCACTAGTACGAGGTCATCCGGGGTTTAGGGAATGTGACTCTTTCCTGGACAAGTCACAGTCCTTAAACTGTGTTTATGTTGATGTTTATGTTTGTTGAACAATGTTAAGGTTGTTAGGGTGTTTTCCCGTTAAAACAATGGTATTGTATTTGGTTTTCAAAACTTAATGGATGATCTTGCATGTTTTTAATTCATATAGCTTTGTTATGATTAAGCTATGGTATTAAGAAGTCACACCAAATTAACCACGCTTCCGCAAAGCCAGGGTGTGACAGTTTGGGTGGAAAGATTGTACGGGGTTTGGGGTTTGCGGGCAGGAGGGTGAATAAAAGTGGGGTGATTTTGACAGACGGTGGTGGGATTCAGCGGTGGTGGGTTTTTTGGGGAAGATGTCGATGGTGGATGTGGTATAATGGTGGTGGATGGTATTGACGGTAGGTTATGGTGGTTGATTAGGTGGTTTTGGTTGTCGGTGTTAGTGGTGGCGGCAGATTGGTGGCTGGTTGTGGTGGTTATCGCTGTAGGTAGCAGGTGTTAAAACCCCAAATTCAGTTCCTAGCCCTTTTTTTTCAGGTTTGAAATTCTAGCCACTGCCTCCTTTTAGATCTGATCGATGAAACCCGGTAGTGGTGGTGGTGGTGGCGGTGGCGGTGTCCGATGGTGGTGTCTGATGGTGGTTGTTATTACAAAAGGTAGAGAAAGAGAGAGGAAGAGATGTGATGATTTTTGTGAGCTCTTATACAATATGTAACTTGAATTTTGCTTATTATTAGTTTTTAGTTTGATTCTATTTGTTGCTTGGTTGGTATAGTTTTAATTTTTGGGATTATTTTTTAACTTCGTAAATTGGGTTATTTGGTGTTTTATATGGTGTGAAAAGACATAAAGAATAAACCGGAGGCTGGTGGCTTACGGCCATGAGAGAGATGGGTGGGTTGGGCTGGGTTGGAGGTGGTGGAAGCAGGTGGTGGTAAATGGTAACGGCGGGGTGGTGGTAAGTGGTAACGTTTTTATTTATTTAAATCTTTTGTTTTAAAGTATTTTTTTTAAATTTTTGGGTAATTAATTTATTTACATGTAGAGATGAAATGACAATGATACCCTCACATGAAAGTCACATGATCAGATTTAACAGAAATATCTAACTGGGTTAGCACTAAAGGACATAACATGTAGGATTTTTAAACAATAAGGACAAACTCATCAATTTTAAACATAAAAAACAACGGCTGAAATTAGGTATAAAGATAAAGGACAAAACTTGTAATTCACTCTTTGTGTTGTAATTCTTTCTTATCTTATTCGCATGTTATTAAAACAACATACTATAATTTGTGTTGTACTATCACATGTTATTAAAACAATATTGCATGTTATCAAAACAAATTCGCGTGTTTAGTTACCAGATTTCGCATGTTGACGATGCATCGTGTACGCATCGCACGTTAAGACATTTTATACGTTAACCGGCCTATATATATAAGGGATGGATCATTAGAAAACTAGTTTAAATGAGAAAACAAAAAAAACTAACTAAAAAAGCCTAAAAACATACCAATTTTTTTTTTACAATTTTTTTTATTAATTTTCGCTAGTTTTTATATATAAAAAGATTTTAAAAAAATATTTTTTTGTACTGCACATGTGCAATAATCTCACCAAAAGCCTAAACCACTTAACCCACCCCCAAAAACCTAAACCCCCATCCCCACCCCCCCACCCCCACCAAAAACCTAAATTCATCATCTCACCAAAAGCCTAAACCCCCACCCCCACCCCACAAGAACCTAAACCCCCACCCCCCCTCTCGAAAACCTAAAACTAAACTCTAAACATTAACCTGAAAAAAAACCTTAACCTCCACCCGCCATCCCCCCCCCCACACACACACACCTAAAAACCTAATCCTAAACCTCCAAAAAACCTAACCCTAAAAGCTAAACTATACTCAAAAGCTAATTTTAAGCATGTAATGCGCATGTGTAGTACACATATAATGCACATGTGCAGTACAAGTTTTTTTTTTAATTTTTTTTATATATAAAAAATAGCGATTTTTAATAAAAACACCTAAAAACCTAATCCTAAACCTCCAAAAAACCTAACCCTAAAAGCTAAACTATACTCAAAAGCTAATTTTAAGCATGTAATGCACATGTGTAGTACACATATAATGCACATGTGCAGTACAAGTTTTTTTTTTAATTTTTTTTATATATAAAAAATAGCGATTTTTAATAAAAAATTGTTATGTTCTTTAGGCTTTTTAAGTTAGTTATTTAGTTTTCTCATTTATATGTAGTTTTCTCCTGATCCCCTCCCCATATATATATATATATATATATATATATGTATGAGGAAGGTTAACGTACATTACGGCTTAACGTACATCACGTACGACAGGTAATTACGCACGTTCATTTTAAAATCACGCACGTTATAACTTAAAAACCCAAAATCACGCATGTTGAAAACACAATAATCACGCATATTAAAAACATTAATCACGCATGTTATAGAATAAATCACGCACGTTGGTGTACGTGAAGTACGTTAAGCCGTAATGTACGATATACTTTTTCAATATATATATATATATTTATATATATATATATATATATATATATATATAAGGTAGGGTTCTAGAGTGAGCAAGGGTTAAGTTGTGAACAAAATGAACAAATCCTAGCCATTGGTTTTGTTAGATCTTCAGATTTGATTGTAATCCAATTTATTAATTATTTAATAAAATAAAATAGGTATAATTAAATAGTAGGGATATTTATGTCAAATTACAACCTTTTTAAATATGGCAAAAAGAAACGTATTGTTATAATTTGATTCAGAGATATCTTTTTCTCCCCGTAAAATAGGTATAACTAAATATCCTTGAAGCTAGCTAATTATCAGAATATCACTCTTTCAAAAAACCCCAAACCGGCGATTAGAACAATGTTGATGGAGAAGCAATCCAGCGACGGTAGAGAACCTAAGGTTGAAGACAATAAGTTTATACTTCACTACACTGATTATTGATGTACATTAGTGTTAATTTCGTTGTTTTAGATAATCGAAAAGTTAGGGTTTGTTCAACCGGATCGTTTGGAATCAATATGGTGTTGTGTTATATGTTTAATAGAGTGATTGTCGTATAAGATTGTATTTTTGGCTGAGTTTTCATTCAATGACATGAGCACCCTGTGCCGTCGGAATGTGGGTTCGGAATCGGATGTTCGACGATGCACTCTGTCACCGGAAATCCTTAGTCTAGCCATGGGTTGGGGGATGCATGTGTTCTTCATATTTTGGTGATAAATTTTTTGTGTACACTTGTGTATATGGTAGTTACAGAAGGTATATTTATCTTGTTCAGAAAAATGAGTATAAACATGAAGTACACAAGTGAAGTTTCATGTAGTTATTGTGTACAACAGTTTGATGTGTGTGTAAAAATGTGATTTTTTTCATAGAAAATAGATAAAAAAAAGTTATAGTTGGAGTACACAAGTGTATCCATTGGTTGTAGCTTGGTTTTTATCTTCGTATGATGATGTAAGGTTGTTAGTCTACACCTATGTACTGTATGTAAAGAGGGTATAATTAGCAAGTTTTTAACTGAAGTACATATGTGGATATTAATGTAGTTAAGGTGTATACCAATTTGATGTATGTGTAAATGGGGGTTTTCAAGTACATATCGATAGGTACACAGATGTTATTTGTAATTGAAAAGATGTACATAAGTGTATTGTATGTTGGCTTTAGATTAAAAGATTATCAAACAGTATTTACTTTGCATGTAAAGTTTGTATGTTAGATACTTTCAATTTATATAGTAACACATTGTAAATAATTTTGGTCTATATAGTAACGCACTTTTTGTATGCCCCTATGTTTAAACAGGTATTAAGATGGATGATGTTAAAAGGAATGAAGGAGCAAATGTGGGTGTTAGTAATAGCACAGGTAGATTGGTTGTTTAAACATCGTAACGTGTGAAAGTGCTTGTGTAACCGTTGCTTTTTGTGTGTATGTAACAGTTTTAGGAAAGAGATTTAAATGAAAAGCATGTAGGCTTCCGAGTGGTCAAACATTTAAAGTTGTCTGTGTGCCCTTCTCCAATATACAAGACGGTATAACATATATGCATTCATATTTATTACCGTAACAAATCGAGGCCTATGCGCCCGAAGTTCTATTTAGCGTCCTAATGGTTGTGGTTTTTTACTTCAGGACACGACGAGGTATGCAAGACGAAAACAAATAATGAGGAACACACATCCCGAAATGGGAAGGAAAAGGCTGGTAGATGTAAGTGAAATTATGACATATGTAGTCAACTGTTATGAAAATTGACTGTGTATACAATAATGGGAAAATGTGTATTGATTAGATTTTGATGTAGCTACCGAGGGTTGTGGGAAACGAATGAAGAAGACGACTAACGCGGAACGCATGGACAGCGAAGACGAAGACATGAAAGGAGGTATTGTTTGCATTGATATATGTATAGAAAAGTTGTTATAATAAGTTGTTAACGGTTTTGATAATTGTTTAGATTACGAAGAAGATTGTGAGATGAATGCGGTTGACCAGATTTTCAAATTCAAAAAAAGGAAGCAAGCAAGGACAACCAAAAAAGGAAAAAGTAACAGCAAGAAATGTGCGAGAGCGAAGCGTTGTAAAGAGTTACCGTCGATAAGGACGCGTACGTCACCTAACAAATTGTTCGAAGCTGTTAGCATCTTGACGAGGTGGCAGAGAAACGTGTTTCGTAAAATGGGATTTGGAAAGATACTGAATCTCAAAGTATCAGACATAAATGCATCGTTGGCGTATTTTGTGGTCGATAGGCTAGATAAAGAAAAAATGGAAATCAATCTTGGGGACAGAAAAATAAAAGTTGATAAAGAGGGCATTCGTAGAATAATGGGTGTACCTTACGGAGGTATACAGGTGGTGAGCGATGCAGAAGGACGTGCTGATGCTGAGAAACGTGTGGATACATGGAAAACCCGGTTTGTGAAGACCCCGATTAGTTGTAAGAAAATCGTCAACAAGATCAGAGAAAATAGTTATGCCGATGAGGAGATGTTCAAAATGGATTTTGCAATGCTATTTATAGCCATAATGATAGCAAGCACTGTAACACCTCGAAAATTCCTGTCCAATAGAATAAAGACACGTATCATGGAGGACACGTGTCAGGAACCCGGATCAAGTAAATAGATGTATGGTAGGATTTTAAAAAGGGCGTCATGTTATTAAAAATACCTCTGAACGGCCCAAGGGCGGCATGTTATTAAAGCACCTCTGAGCGACCCGAATTTTAAGTCCCAAGACCCATCAATTGTGTGACGAAACATCTTATATACTAACCGGATTGTTCTAAATAAATGGAGTTCCATCTTTTATACGGAAATTGGATTATTGGGAATGTTACTTCAAAACTCTAAATAAAATTCTGATTTTAACCTTTGTTTAAAAGCAATTGGAAGTGGTTAAATAAAATTGCCCAATTATTAAAGAATCCAAGACCTTCTTGTTATTTCCGTCATTTATATCCCATAAGAATCCAAAATTTTGAGGGGGGCATGGTAGAAGGCATGCAAGCATGCAAGGTCTGAGTTAATGGGCCCTACATTGCAGTAAAAGCATGGGGATTCCGACATTTCAAGGTTGCATGGTCAAGACTTAAAAGTTCCCAAACTTTTGTCTCTGGTCATCGGATACGGACCGCAAGGCCTTTGGCTTACGGTCCGTAAGCAGGGTACATGGGCATGTTCCGCAAGGGTCGGTTACGAACCGTAAAGGTTTGAGCTTACGGTCCGTAAGAGGAGCATACGGACCGCAAGACCTTGTGCTTACGGTCCGTAGGGAGGTCGCTGGCAGCAGAAAATGGACAGCTGCCTGTTCAGCCTGTTAACCGACTTAAAACGTAAAATTTTGAAACCATGGGCTTGCTAGGCAGTAAATAGCTCTCTAGGGACACCTTGGATCATCTCCTAACTATCCTAGACTATCTTGGCATGATCTAAAGCCTCTTAGTTCACTATAAAAGGGACTTGAGTGGTGACCATTTAGGACTTGCTCATTCACACTTCACTCAAGGGCACTCTTGGAGCTTTCCTGGTCAGCAACCCATTTTCTTTAGGTCCCTAATCCTTCTTAGGACTCTTGTAAGTGCTCTTAACCTCCTTTAATCCATTCTAGCTTAACTAATTAAGTAAAAGTCAAACCATCGTAATTAAGGTTTGACTTCGTGATTAATCATAATGTGCTCTGTCAAATCACGAATTAAGAATACCTTTAGGAAGGTAATTAAGTGGGTAACAAACCCTTAAAAGGGTATTTCCAGATTCCCACTCTAAGCATGTCAATTGTCGAGTCAATGCTAACTATAAAAAGTCAACAGGATGCTTAATTTCAAATTAATACATAATTAGCAATGTAGGTTGCATGTAATCTGTTTGAACATTAATATAACTTGGTAATAAGTATAAGAACATGTTCCAACATGTTCAACTCGACAATTTTCTGTTTAGACCCGGTTCGGAACCGAAAGTCGCATAGTTTGACTTTCGCTTTGACTTTCAGTTCTGACCCGTTTTAGTCAAGATTAAGATTGCCTTAGAGATTCTTTTGAACCTAATAAACATGTTAGTATATCCTCCAGTGATTATACAACTCGGTTCATTAGATATCTTGTTCATATGCATGATTCCGTTAAATGCACATATGTTGACCATTATGCCCAAAGGTCTAAAAATCATGATTTTTGAAAAAACCATCAAGGGTAGACATCTTAGTTACTGAATTATAAGCTTGTTCCCAAAATTTGACATCAGTTTGAAGTCTAGATTAAGAGTTATGCTCATTAGCGTAATTAGAAGCCTTCTTAGTGAATAATTAGCGTAATTAACGCATAGCCTATTTAAACTTAGATTTTTATACAAAAACTTTATACCCACTGTTATATAATAATATTTTGGGAATTTTAAAGATTTTTATTTATTTTTAGAATGAGCATAACTAGAGGTTTTAAGCTTAATTCGGCTTATGCCGGTTTTGCCCTTTTCGGCCATAAAATGAGTTTTACAAAACCTTTTGACCCCAAACTTTTTCCTACTGATTTATTATGTTAAATATAACATTTTGAACCTTCTGGAATTATAAATTTATCAGCTTTTCTTTTAAAACCCGGAAATGGCTCCAAATCGCCTTTTTAGGCATTTTTACGACATAGTATATGTCAAAACTAGTTTTTATATAAAAGGTCTAATACCTACTGATATATTTTATAAAAATTTATATTATAACAGTAAACCAGAGTTAGAAACTCAGACTCCCAGTTTTGACCCTTTAAGCTTATGTGAAATTACCAAAATGCCCTTTTGGTACATAAGATGGTTGTAATCAATAAAATTCATATATATATATGATACCCTACTGTTATAACATGATAAACTAAGTATAATTACTGATTTATTCAGATATAAGACTCAGAATCTTAGTTTAACTCTTTCATACCCTTTAAAATGACCAAAATGCCCTTATAAGGCGTAAATTGAATTTAAAATCATTCGGGGCATAATGGGACATACCTTACTGATATTACAACACATTTGGTGCATATAATCTCAGAAAAACTTGCATATGACTTATACGATTACCCGTTACGCACTTTCGCGTTCGGATCGGCTTATGTGACTAGTCTACGCACGTTAGCCGAAGCGGGTCAAACCGTAACATCTTAGTCTCTAAATCCAGAATGTGTTTAGTTTACCCATGTAATACAAGTATCCAAGCTTGTAGGGTCTAAGTCACATTCCTATTCGGTTGTTCGCCTTCCTCGCGATTAAACCATATTTATTCTTTGAAACTAACCGGTCTAAGCTTAGGCTATGTTAAAAGACCCGTTAGGATTCTAATAGGTTGTTATAAACCTTCGTTCCAGAATAGGAGCCCAGTAAAAGACACTTGCATTTTTGCTTTTGTGGTTTATACTTTCTCAGGTAAATACTTTTAACTTATTTTCCCTATACGGGCTTGGGGGTACGGTATATAAAATACCGCTTGGTCGGGCAATTGACCCCAATTCATTAGTAGTTGGGTATTATCAATGTGACCCGTTTGAAAACTTGGTTTTGTTTGTTTTTACGCCTTTGGGAGCTTATTGACCATGTCCCGGATATCCTTGGCATCATTTTTGGCCACGACCTTGACACCCGGGTGTAGGCGTACACCCGGTATTATGTCCATTATTAAGGTATAAACATTGGCTTCCCGCCGCGAACTTATACTAAGTGGTGTGTCAATTAACCTTAAACCCGACACGACTCGGGCGACCGAACGCACAACAAACATGTAAATCTTTTACAAGTTTAACTTTGATTAATTATTCCCAAGTTATAAAATGTTTTGTGCCTTGAGCATTTAAATCAATTTTTAAAACCTTTTCAAAATGAGTCAGTTAAATTGTATTTACCAGTGTAAACTGACGTATTTTCCCCAAAAAGATTAAGTGCAGGTGCTCTACGTAATAGGCTGGTCTCTCCTTAGCATCATAGAGTCTCGCAAGCTTTGGGATGCATTTATCTGTTGAACAATTTTCTCCTTTTATTCCGATCCGCCTGTGGATCTATTTCGACTACTTGTGATACTTAAATATTACATTCGATGGTTGAAATAAATCTATTTCTTTTGCTTCCGCTGTGCATTATAATTTGTGTTGTTTGACTATGATGATATCAACTACGTCACGTTAATCCCCCACCGGGCCCACCGGTGACACGTGGAAATTCGGGGTGTGACAGGTTGGTATCAGAGCCAACACTGAGTGAATTAAACACTAGCCTTTTGTGTTTAATCTCAGTGCACAAATTGCACATTCTTCGAGCTCCAAGTCTAGACATTGAACATAGGACCAACTCTGTTTTGTTTTATTTTGAGTCTTTTATAATTATACTGTGGTTGTTATTTAAATCATGTATGCAGGTCATCATGCCACCAAGATTTCTCAGCGGTCGAGGCAAGGGACCCGTCACGGGTCATGATCACGAAGCCGGGCCTTCGCACCGGCGAACCCCATCCATTACTATGAGCACCAGCCCGCAAGAGCCATGGAGGCTCTATGTTGAACCCGGGAGACGGTCAGTTTCCCTCAGCTCTTCACCTTCTTACCAGCACTCCTTTGGGCCCCAATCAGAAAACGAGCCCAACGACCAACCACCAGCCTTTATACCTCTGCAGAGATCCAACTCTCACCACTCCTTTGGTGACCCAACCCCAACCTTCCAGAGCCGGTTCAATCCGGCCAACTTTTTTCCAGAACCCGTGGGTTTTAACCCACTTGGACCGGAAGACCACTTCTCTGGGGATAACGATATGGACGAGGATACTGACCCTATGGAGCCTGCTACGGGGACGCCCAACCACCCGATAGAGATCTCAGACGGATCATCTTTCCACGGATCGCCTTATCGCGGTCCAGATAGCTACGAGGAGAGGTTCCGAAACATCGACTGGTATTTTACCCCCTCACACCACTCGTCCCTATACCAGCAGCAGCAACAACAGCAACAGGATCCTTCTCAGGATTCTCGTTTCGTGGCAGTTACTCCGCCACCACCACCACCAGTGGAACAGCAGCCGCCTCCGGAGCCACCGAGGCGGAGGAGGTCGAACGCACGGATGTCCGTGCGAGGAGGTGTCCGCATCAGCACACCCCAACCATCAAGTGGCAGCCATTATCCGCCACTTCAGGAGGAAGAAGAAGAACCACAATTGGGGGGTCCATCAAGCCCCATTCCAGAAATCAACTCAGTACCTGTGGCACCACCGTTGGGTTTCGATAACCCAATCCCTGCTTACGCCGGTTCAGCGGCGTATAATCCTTTTGAGCAACCGGCGCATACCCACTACAACTACAACTACGCTAGTGTGGATCCATATCAGGAAGCATGGGATTACAACGCTAGTCACCCAGAGGGGCCTTATGGTGGCCTATGGACTATTGGCTACCCGACTTTTGGGTACCAGCATCCGCCGCCTCCTCCACCGGTGTACCAGCCGCCACAGCCACAGATAATTCCTCCAGAACGCCAGCAAGAAGTCCTTGAGAGACTAGACCGTTGTGAACGAGAAATTCAGACTGAGCGCAGACACAACAGAGGATTCTTCAAAGGACTATCAGATCTGATCAAGGGAAAGTCCAAAAGGAGGGACTATTGAAGATCCTTGTTATTTTTATTTAGTTATAATTCAGTCCCTGCGTGGACTTTTTGCTTCAGTATTCAGCTCCTGCGTGAGCTTGTTATTTTGTACTCTGCTCCTGCGTGAGCATGTTTGGTTAGTTAACCCCTGCGTGGGTTTGTTCTTGAATTCCGCCCCTGCGTGGGCATTTGTTTTTTTTTAGAAGTCCCGTTTTGGGCAAATGTTGTACTTGTTTAAGACAATTTATGAGATGGTTTAATTAAGTTTTCATTTTGATTAATTATCTGCATGAAATATGAAAATTAATGAAAATTAAAAAGATCTGCCATTATATTAAATTTGGTAAAATCTAAAGAGAACCAAGACCTAGCCTTTTGGTTTATAAAACAAGGCCAAGATGGTAGTTCCATAATTAGGTTAAGATCCATAATTAACATCTCAATTTAGGACTATTCTGCGTTGATTATTAAAGAATCTTGGAGGTAAAACCTAGCCTTTGTGTTATTGCAAACCTGGCCAAGATGGTACAACCCACACAATAGATTCCAAATATTAACATCTGTTAGTGTGTTAAAGATTCTGGCAAACTGTGAATCAGCAAAGTCACACATGCCATCTCTCATAAAGGGTTAATTTTAAATTCCCTTAATTATTTAACCACTTCTTTGAAGTGAAGTGCCTGTGGGCAATAATTAAATGTCCTCCGTGACTAAGGACAGTGATAGCTTATGACTCCCTGTTATTAAATGGAAATGAACTATGATTCAACCTAACACACCTAGATACTATAAAATCTTAATTATTTATTTTAACTGTCCTTGTGACTAGGCCTTATGTGCCAATAATAAAGTATCATAGGATAATAGTAAAATCCTAATCTTTTAACGAATTAACCTAAAATGGCAATTTAAAACCTTGGTTAATAAAACATAAAATACTATAAGAGCCTTTGAGTTAAAACCTTGCCCATCATTTATATGTAGCAATTGAAGCTACATGGCTGGATCAGAGGAAGTCAATAGCCATCCGGTAGGGAACCGTGATGATGCAAAATTCCTAGTAACTGGTGCTGAGTTAAAAGCAATTGTGAATGATGCGGTTGCAAAAGCCTTAGAACGACAGTACAGTGAGTACAGTGAGACCCGTTGTAGAACCTTACCTACACCGCATGCTAAACCAAAGAATCATTCTGAAGCTCACAACAAACCACCACCTACTCCACCCAAATCTAAGAAAGATGATGACCGACACTCCTCGAATGAAAACAGTGTTCACCCCAAGAAGATCGTGTTTGATGAAGCCCCACGTGCTAAGGGTTGCACGTATAAATATTTTGTATCTTGTAAACCTCGAGAGTTTACTGGAGAAAAAGGGGCAGTAGACTGTATGACATGGCTTGACGAGATAGAGACAGTGGTAGACATCAGTGGTTGTGCTGAGAGGGATATGGTTAAGTTTGCATCCCAGTCTTTCAAGGGGGAGGCTCTAGCTTGGTGGGGAGCGTTGATCCAGGATTATGGAAAAGTTTCCTTGTACAATATGTCTTGGAAGCAATTTGTTGCTCTTGTCAAGGATAACTACTGCCCTCAGCATGAGGTTGAACGAATAGAATCTGAATTCCTATCTCTGGTTATGAAAAACCTAGACTGCCAGGCATACCTCACCAGTTTCAACACCTTGTCCAGAATGGTTCCTTACCTGGTAACCCCTGAACCCAAGAGAATCGCGCGTTTTATTGGGGGTTTAGCCCCAGAAATCAAGGCTAGTGTGAAGGCCTCTAGACCTATCACATTCAGATCTGTAACCGATTTATCTCTGTCCCTCACTCAAGATGCAGTGAGACTAAGAACCTTGAAGAATGCGGATTCTGACAAGAGGAAACGTGAAGATGATAATTCACGTCGATCGAGCAAGAAACATAGGGGAAACCGTGACAGTAAGAAGGGATCTGAGGCCAGGAGGAGCGAGCAACAGTCGGGCGATAGGCCCAAGTGCAAGGTTTGTAGGAAGCACCATTTTGGGAGGTGCAGGTTCGAACAGAAATCCCAACCCAAGATGTGTGGGATATGTAAGTCTTCTGAGCACAGAACTCTTGAGTGAAAGAAGTTGAAAGATGCAACTTGTTACAGTTGCAATGAAAAGGGGCACATCAAGACCAACTGCCCAAAGAATGTCAAGAAGACTGAAGATGGGAAGAAGACCAATGCTAGGGTCTTCCAGATGAATGTGCAGGAGGCCATCCAAAACGATAACGTCATAACTGGTACGTTTCTCATTAATGACGTTTACGCAAGAGTATTGTTTGATTCTGGAGCAGATAAATCGTTTGTGGATAGAAAATTCTGTGAGCTATTGGGATTGCCTGTTAAAGCCTTAAGTGAAAATTATGAGGTAGAGTTGGCAGATGGAACTTTAGAGACCGTCTCAACCGTATTAGATGGATGTGCTATATCCATTAGGAACCACTCTTTTCCTCTTTCCCTGCTACCCTTTAAGTTAGCCGGTTTCGATGTAGTATTGGGCATGGATTGGTTATCGCATAACCAAGCCCAGATTGTATGCAATAGGAAGCAAGTAGTAATCAAGACTCCATCCGGTGAGCCTCTCACCATTCAGGGAGATACACATCATGGATTGCCTGAGCAAGTGTCTATGCTCAAAGCATCCAAATGTTTGAAGAATGGTTGTGTTATCTATATGGCACAAGTGACCATTGATGAACAGAAGCCCAAGATTGAGGACATTCCCGTTATCTCGGAGTACCCTGAAGTTTTTCCAGAAGAACTGCCTGGTTTGCCACCAGACAGGCAAGTGGAATTCAGGATCGATATCATTCCTGGAGCTGCACCTATCGCTAAAGCACCTTATAGACTAGCACCTACGGAGATGAAGGAATTAAGAACACAGCTAGACGATTTGCTAGCCAAGGGTTTCATTAGACCTAGTTCGTCTCCTTAGGGAGCGCCGATCTTATTTGTCAAGAAGAAAGACGGTTCGATGCGATTATGTATCGATTACCGAGAGCTTAACAAGGTTACTATCAAGAATAGGTATCCTTTGCCTAGGATCGACGATTTGTTTGATCAACTTCAAGGGGCAAGCTATTTCTCCAAGATAGATCTGAGGTCGGGATATCATCAGTTGAAGGTTAAGGATGAAGATGTGCACAAGACTGCGTTTAGGACTCGTTATGGTCACTACGAGTTCCTAGTGATGCCTTTCGGGCTCACTAACGCATCTGCCGCTTTCATGGATCTCATGAATCGCGTCTGTAAGCCATATTTGGACAAATTTGTCATCGTCTTCATCGACGACATTCTCATTTATTCCAAGAATCAAGTTGACCACGAGAAGCACCTCCGTTGCATTTTGAAATTGCTTCATCAAGAAAAGCTATATGCAAAATTTTCAAAATGTGAATTTTGGTTGAGAAGTCCAATTTCTTGGACATGTGGTCAGTGAGCGCGGTATTCAGGTGGATCCCGCTAAAGTTGAAGCTATCATGAATTGGCAGGAGCCAAAGACGCCTACGGAAATCCGCAGTTTCCTAGGTTTAGCAGGCTACTACAGGAGATTCATCGAGAATTTCTCAAGAATTGCAGCACCCCTAACTTTGCTGACTCGCAAGAATAGCAAGTTCAATTGGGGACCTAAGCAGCAAGAGTCATTCGACATTTTGAAGCAGAAATTGAGTAACGCTCCCGTGTTGACGTTACCTGATGGGATTGATGAATTTTTAGTCTACTGTGATGCATCACACACCGGAATGGGTTGTGTGTTAATGCAGAAAGGCAAGGTCATTGCCTATGCTTCACGACAATTGAAGGTGCATGAGAAGAATTACACCACCCATGATCTCGAGTTGGGTGCCGTTGTATTTGCACTAAAGTTGTGGAGACACTATTTATATGGTACCAAATGTGTGATCTATTCCGATCACAAAAGCCTCCAACACCTGTTCAAACAGAAGGAATTGAATATGAGACAGCGACGTTGGATGGAAACTCTGAATGATTATGATTGTGAAATCAGATACCATCCAGGCAAGGCTAATGTAGTCGCAGATGCCTTGAGCAGAAAGGAGAGGGTAAAACCAATCAGGATCAATGCCAAAAGCATTGAAGTCAGGAACAGTCTAAATGAAAGGTTGTTAGCCGCACAGAAAGAGGCAGTATTAGTAGCTAACTACCCTAATGAAAAGCTAGGAGTAACTGAAGAGCAGTTATCCTATGGCAAGGACGGAATCCTGAGACTAAATGGAAGAATATGGGTTCCTGTTTATGGAGGACTTCGAGACGTCATCCTTAAGGAAGCCCACATCTCCAGATATTCCGTCCATCCTGGAGCGGATAAGATGTACCAGGATGTAAAGGCAAATTATTGGTGGATAGGCTTGAAAAAGTCTATAGTCACCCATGTGGCTAAATGTCTGACGTGCGCTCAAGTTAAGGCCGAGCATCAGAAACCGTCAGGATTGCTACAACAGCCTGAAATTCCCACTTGGAAATGGGAAATGGTAACAATGGATTTAATCACCAAGTTGCCTAAGACGCAGAAAGGAAATGACACTATTTGGATGATAGTTGATCGACTGACCAAGTCAGCACATTTCCTACCCATTAGAGAAACTTTCAGTTCCGACATGCTAGCCCAACTGTACGTGGATAAGATTGTATCCCTGCATGGCGTACCAGTATCTATCATCTCCGATAAGGATACCAGATACACATCTCATTTCTGGAAGAGTTTCCAAAAGTCTCTGGGTACGCAATTGAATTTTAGTACAGCTTATCATCCTCAGACGGATGGGCAAAGTGAGCGTACTATTCAAACCTTGGAAGACATGCTTCGTGCATGCGTGATTGACCTAGGAGGAAGTTGGGATAGGCACCTACCTCTGATCGAATTTTCCTACAATAATAGCTACCACACCAGCATTAAGGCTGCGCCTTTTGAGGCATTATATGGTAGAAGTTGCAGAACACCCATTTGTTGGGCAGAGGTAGGAGACGTCCAGTTATCAGGACCAGAATTAGTCCTGGAGACAACGGACAAGATTACCCAGATTAGTGAGCACCTAAAAGTTGCCCGTGATAGGCAAAAGAGCTATGCTGATGGTAAGCGAAAATCCCTCAAGTTCGAGGTTGGCGATAAAGTTTTGCTCAAGGTATCACCATGGAAAGGGGTAATGAGATTTGGCAAGAAAGGTAAGTTAAGCCCGAGGTATATCGGACCATTCGAGATCATCGAATGTGTAGGATCAGTGGCTTACAAGTTGAACTTACCAGAGGAGCTTAGTGGTATTCATAACGTGTTCCACATCTGCAATCTGAAGAAATGTCTAGCTGATGAATCGCTAGTCATACCGCATACGGATGTGCATATAGACGAAAGCTTGAAGTTTATAGAAAAACCTGTGTCGATTGAGGACCGACAGGTAAAGAAGCTTCGAAGGAAGTATGTACCCATTGTCAAGGTCAAATGGGAGGGCCGCAGAGGTCCTGATTATACGTGGGAATTAGAATCCACGATGAAAGAGAAATACCCTCAATTGTTTCAGTAAATCTCGAGGTCGAGATTTCTTTTAAGGGGGTGAGGATGTAACACCTCGAAAATTCCTGTCCAATAGAATAAAGACACGTATCATGGAGGACACGTGTCAGGAACCCGGATCAAGTAAATATATGTATGGTAGGATTTTAAAAAGGGCGTCATGTTATTAAAAATACCTCTGAACGGCCCAAGGGCGACATGTTATTAAAGCACCTCTGAGCGACCCGAAATTTAAGTCCCAAGACCCATCAATTGTGTGACGAAACATCTTATATACTAACCGGATTGTTCTAAATAAATGGAGTTCCATCTTTTATACGGAAATTGGATTATTGGGAATGTTACTTCAAAACTCTAAATAAAATTCTGATTTTAACCTTTGTTTAAAAGCAATTGGAAGTGGTTAAATAAAATTGCCCAATTATTAAAGAATCCAAGACCTTCTTGTTATTTCCGTCATTTATATCCCATAAGAATCCAAAATTTTGAGGGGAGCATGGTAGAAGGCATGCAAGCATGCAAGGTCTGAGTTAATGGGCCCTACATTGCAGTAAAAGCATGGGGATTCCGACATTTCAAGGTTGCATGGTCAAGACTTAAAAGTTCCCAAACTTTTGTCTCTGGTCATCGGATACGGACCGCAAGGCCTTTGGCTTACGGTCCGTAAGCAGGGTACCTGGGCATGTTCCGCAAGGGTCGGTTATGAACCGTAAAGGTTTGAGCTTACGGTCCGTAAGAGGAGCATACTGACCGCAAGACCTTGTGCTTACGGTCCGTAAGGAGGTCACTGGCAGCAGAAAATGGACAGCTGCCTGTTCAGCCTGTTAACCGACTTAAACCATGGGCTTGCTAGGCAGTAAATAGCTCTCTAGGGACACCTGGGATCATCTCCTAACTATCCTAGACTATCTTGGCATGATCTAAAGCCTCTTAGTTCACTATAAAAGGGACTTGAGTGGTGACCATTTAGGACTTGCTCATTCACACTTCACTCAAGGGCACTCTTGGAGCTTTCCTGGTCAGCAACCCATTTTCTTTAGGTCCCTAATCCTTCTTAGGACTCTTGTAAGTGCTCTTAACCTCCTTTAATCCATTCTAGCTTAACTAATTAAGTAAAAGTCAAACCATCGTAATTAAGGTTTGACTTCGTGATTAATCATAATGTGCTCTGTCAAATCACGAATTAAGAATACCTTTAGGAAGGTAATTAAGTGGGTAACAAACCCTTAAAAGGGTATTTCCAGATTCCCACTCTAAGCATGTCAATTGTCGAGTCAATGCTAACTATAAAAAGTCAACAGGATGCTTAATTTCAAATTAATACATAATTAGCAATGTAGGTTGCATGTAACCTGTTTGAACATTAATATAACTTGGTATTAAGTATAAGAACATGTTCCAACATGTTCAACTCGACAATTTTCTGTTTAGACCCTGTTCGGAACCGAAAGTCGCATAGTTTGACTTTCGCTTTGACTTTCAGTTCTGACCCGTTTTAGTCAAGATTAAGACTGCCTTAGCGCTTCTTTTGAACCTAATAAACATGTTAGTATATCCTCCAGTGATTATACAACTCGGTTCATTAGATATCTTGTTCATATGCATGATTCCGTTAAATGCACATATGTTGACCATTATGCCCAAAGGTCTAAAAATCATGATTTTTGAAAATATAAAAGGGTAGACATCTTAGTTACTGAATTATAAACTTGTTCCCAAAATTTGAC
Source organism: Helianthus annuus (assembly GCF_002127325.2). Classification (NCBI taxonomy): domain Eukaryota; kingdom Viridiplantae; phylum Streptophyta; class Magnoliopsida; order Asterales; family Asteraceae; genus Helianthus; species Helianthus annuus. Next base: position 114,135,415 of record NC_035446.2, read on the forward strand.
ATCAGTTTGAAGTCTAGATTAAGAGTTATGCTCATTAGCGTAATTAGAAGCCTTCTTAGTGAATAATTAGCGTAATTAACGCATAGCCTATTTAAACTTAGATTTTATACAAAAACTTTATACCCACTGTTATATAATAATATTTTGGGAATTTTAAAGATTTTTATTTATTTTTAGAATGAGCATAACTAGAGGTTTTAAGCTTAATTCAGCTTATGCCGGTTTTGCCCTTTTCGGCCATTGAATGAGTTTTACAAAACCTTTTGACCCCAAACTTTTTCCTACTGATTTATTATGTTAAATATAACATTTTGAACCTTTTGGAATTATAAAAATATCAGCTTTTCTTTTAAAACCCGGAAATGGCTCCAAATCGCCTTTTTAGGCATTTTTACGACATAGTATATGTCAAAACTAGTTTTTATATAAAAGGTCTAATACCTACTGATATATTTTATAAAAATTTATATTATAACAGTAAACCAGAGTTAGAAACTCAGATTCCCAGTTTTGACCCTTTAAGCTTATGTGAAATTACCAAAACGCCCTTTTGGTACATAAGATGGTTGTAATCAATAAAATTCACATATATATGATACCCTACTGTTATAACATGATAAACTAAGTATAATTACTGATTTATTCAGATATAAGACTCAGAATCTTAGTTTAACTCTTTCATACCCTTTAAAATGACCAAAATGCCCTTATAAGGCGTAAATTGAATTTAAAATCATTCGGGGCATAATGGGACATACCTTACTGATATTACAACACATTTGGTGCATATAATCTCAGGAAAACTTGCATATGACTTATACGGTTACCCGTTACGCACTTTCGCGTTCGGATCGGCTTATGTGACTAGTCTACGCACGTTAGCCGAAGCGGGTCAAACCGTAACATCTTAGTCTCTAAATCCAGAATGTGTTTAGTTTACCCATGTAATAAAAGTATCCAAGCTTATAGGGTCTAAGTCACATTCCTATTCGGTTGTTCGCCTTCCTCGCGATTAAACCATATTTATTCTTTGAAACTAACCGGTCTAAGCTTAGGCTATGTTAAAAGACCCGTTAGGATTCTAATAGGTTGTTATAAACCTTCGTTCCAGAATAGGAGCCCAGTAAAAGACACTTGCATTTTTGCTTTTGTGGTTTATACTTGCTCAGGTAAATACTTTTAACTTATTTTCCCTATATGGGCTTGGGGGTATGGTATATAAAATACCGCTTGGTCGGGCAATTGACCCCAACTCATTAGTAGTTGGGTATTATCAATGTGACCCGTTTGAAAACTTGGTTTTGTTTGTTTTTACGCCTTTGGGAGCTTATTGACCATGTCCCGGATATCCTTGGCATATTTTTGGCCACGACCTTGACACCCGGGTGTAGGCGTACACCCGGTATTATGTCTATTATTAAGGTATAAACGTTGGCTTCCCGCCGCGAACTTATACTAAGTGGTGTGTCAATTAACCTTAAACCCGACACGACTCGGGCGACCGAACGCACAACAAACATGTAAATCTTTTACAAGTTTAACTTTGATTAATTATTCCCAAGTTATAAAATGTTTTATGCCTTGAGCATTTAAATCAATTTTTAAAACCTTTTCAAAATGAGTCAGTTAAATTGTATTTACCAGTGTAAACTGACGTATTTTCCCCAAAAAGATTAAGTGCAGGTGCTATACGTAATAGGCTGGTCTCTCCTTAGCATCATAGAGTCTCGCAAGCTTTGGGATGCATTTATCTGTTGAACAATTTTCTCCTTTTATTCCGATCCGCCTGTGGATCTATTTCGACTACTTGTGATACTTAAATATTACATTCGATGGTTGAAATAAATCTATTTCTTTTGCTTCCGCTGTGCATTATAATTTGTGTTGTTTGACTATGATGATATCAACTACGTCACGTTAATCCCCCACCGGGCCCACCGGTGACACGTGGAAATTCGGGGTGTGACAAGCACCAAAAACGGGAACGCGGTGTATACAATGCTTGGATGGTGTCACACCCTAACCGATGGTGGAAACATCGGGGTGCGAGCACTAAGCGTTCAGATTGCTCATGAGATTTCCATAACACTAGATATTTCAATAGAATTTAAATTGATTTCATAGCATTTGTCTAAAACATCAATCACAAATAACAAGTACCCAAACATAACAAACGTTCAAATTGTTCAAATAACTAAATTAACTAGGCGACGTTTCTAGGCGTCTCCTAGCTTGATTTCCTCATGTTCCGAAGCAACCTATCAGCCTGCAACATGTATTAAAATATCAATACTAAAGTATTGGCGAGTATACAAGTTTGATAATAGAATAATAGATTAAAACAACTCATATCCACAATGTAAGTATAAAAATAGTTTTAGCCGTGCTAATGTAGCAGTCCACGCAGTTATAACCCAAGTATCCCGATGCTTTAGTGTTTACCCAAGACTCAAGGTAAACTAGAATCCTCCTAACAATACCCCCTGAGAATAATGGGAGAGGTGCACCCCCTATAGCGCTACTATTGTTAAGGCAGAACTACACACCCTGGATTAAACGTCACATAGCACAAAATAGAATACTAGAATGCACAAGTTTTCACATACATGTAGGATAGAGTTTAGTTTGCAATGTCTCAAGTACGGTAGTTTATAGAATACATGCTACATCCCAAAAGTTTAAAATAAAAAGGGATCGAGTATATTCACAGTGATTGCTTAACAGTATAGACTGTTATTGGACAAAGGGAGCTCTTTTAGAATTAGCCTGCTTAGATTACAATAGATAAGAGTCGAGCAGAATAACGAGATTGCGTAAAGTGTCGGAAACAATCACTGGATCAGGTGGCTGTCCGATCGGATGGCTATCCGATCGGATTGCCACTCGATCGGGTGACTTAGTGCAGGTGAACGGATGGCTGCCCGATCGGATGGCCATCCGATCGGGTTGCCACTTGATTCAAAATCCACAAGGTGAGGGGGATAGGATGGTTGTCCGATCGGACGGCTATCCGATCGGGTTGCCACCCGATCCAAGTATCAAGTGCTTTGGTTCCTCGGATCGGGTGGCTGCTCGACTGGATGGCTATCCGATCGAGTTGCCACTCGATCAAGGGTTCCAAGTTTCAAGTTTCAAGTTTCTAAGTGTTAAAGGGTCACGAGGCTAGTGTCACCCGATCGGGTGGCTGTTCGATCGGATGGCTATCCGATCGGGTTGCCGCTCGATCGAGTGATCCTTGTCTTGTTCCTAACTTGTAAAATTTCTAAGTTTTAAGATTACCGATGACGACGCGGTACGTATTGGGACAATGGTAAACTTATCGGCACACAGCTGTTCTGATCGAGTGGGAACCACCCCATTCCAATCAGTTAACTGGCTGCGATAGTGTTTATGTCAGAATCCATATTCCGGCCGTCGATCTCCGGTAGAAATCCATCTCTAAGCCGATTCCAGACTATCAATCAAGTCTACAGCCTGTTCGGAGTAGGATTCACCCATATAAATTAAAAGTTTGAATAAGAGATGAAAATAACACATGTTTTATTATGAAAGATCCTAGATCTAGCTTAGATTTGATGAAAAATACATGGAATCCCTTAGATCTCAGCTAGATCTTGCCAAGAAGGACCTCATATAAGGATTTGTACATCCCCCATGATGACATAATCCTTAAGGTCTCAGATCTGAGAGATTTCACGGTGAAAAGTGTGATTTCAAAGGTGAATCACGTGGAGAATGAAGTGTAGATCAAGGAAGTACAAGGATCTAGCGTAAAACGTACCGAAATCGACGAGAAAATGAAGAAATGTAGTGTGCGTGCGTCTTCGAACAGGGCTGTCACATCTGGGAATAAAGTGATGTGACAGGCCTATTTATAGTGTGGAGGGAAGTTGAGGTGGTGCAGCATGGATCGGGTGGTGGCCCGATCGGGTGGGCATCCGATCGGGTGGTCATCCGATCGGGTTGCCACTTGGCCAATCCAACCTTTTCCGCGTTCCCATTTTTTATTTGTTTAGCGAGTTAGATTTAGCGTTGCGTATTTTTAGCAAAAAGAATAACTAGATTACATCACAAACACCAAAAGTTTCAAGATTAATAGATTCCGCCAGTGACAGGACTCTAGTCTCTCGTTCAACCAAGAATCAAGTTTCACGAGTCTAAAGAGTCAAGCACCAAATAGATTTAGACATTCCAATATAGATTTAGGCATTCTGACATAGATTTAGGCATTCCAAGTATATATAGATATAGGCATTCCAAGTACATACATAGTTTATGGACACAACATGACAATAGTTAGACTTCAGGGACTATTCTTGACAAAAGTCTAAAGTTTAGGGACGCTGGGCGTTACAGTCTCCCCTCCTTTAGGAGATTTTGTCCCCGAAATCTTAGAAGAAGACTGCTCGAAGAGCTGCGGATACTTGGCCTTCATATCACTTTTCAGTTCCCAAGTGAATTCGGCGCCACACTTTCCTTCCCATCGAACCTTAACAATGGGAATTTTGCTGCGCCTCAAACACTTGACAGCTTGATCCATGATTTCGACCGGTTTCTCCACAAATTGCACAGCCTCATTTATTTGTAAGTCCTCGAGGGAACCCTACAGTCCCTCGTCGGCTAGGCATTTACGGAGATTAGAGACGTGGAACACTGGATGCACGTTGTTTAGTTCTTGTGGTAAGTCGAGTTTGTACGCCACCTTGCCAATCCTTTCGAGTATCATGAAAGGACCCACATAGCGAGGAGCGAGCTTTCCCTTCTTTCCAAAATGAACTACTCCCTTCCAGGGAGATACCTTGAGAAGAACTCGGTCACCAACATCAAATTCCAGAGGCTTACGTCTAACATCAGCATAGCTCTTTTGTCTGCTCCTCGCCTTGTTCAAGTTGTCACGGATCTGAAGAATCTTATCCGTTGTCTCTTGAATGATTTCAGGGCCAGTAAACTTCTTGTCACCAATCTCATGCCAGCCGAGAGGAGATCGGCACTTGCGGCCATACAAAGCTTCGAAAGGAGCCATCTGAATATTGGAATGATAGCTGTTGTTGTACAAGAATTCTATCAATGGCAAATGTACATCCCAGTTACCACCAAAGTCGATGACACAAGAACGGAGCATATCCTCTAGGGTTTGAATAGTACGCTCGGTCTTTCCATCCGTTTGAGGATGGAAGGCCGTGCTGAGGTTCAAATGAGTACCCATAGCGGATTGAAAGGTTTGCCAAAGACGCGGAGTAAAATAACCATCTCGGTCAGAGATTATATCCAGAGGTATGCCATGACGGCATATAATCTCATCAGTATAGATTCAAGCAAGTTTCTCCACCTTATAGTCCTCGCAAATAGGAAGAAAGTGGGCGGATTTGGTCAAACGATCAACAATCACCCAGATACTGTCGTGACCAAAAGGTGTTCTAGGTAGCTTGGTAATAAAGTCCATAGCACTACTATCCCATTTCCACACGGGGATTTCGGGTTGCTCTAAGAGTCCTGAGGGACGTTGATGTTCAGCCTTAACTTTCGTACAAGTGAGGCATTTAGAAACATACACAACAATGTCCCTCTTCATGCCAGACCACCAATAAGTTTTACGTAAATCATGGTACATCTTATCAGCGCCCGGATGAATGGAGTAATGGGATTTGTGAGCCTCCCTCATAATGAGCTCACGAAGATTATCGCGATCAGGTACCCAGATGTGATTGAGGTAATGCTGCAGTCCGTTAGGTTTAGTTTCAAGCTGATCAATCCTGGCGCCGTGGATCTCTTCTTCTAGGCTTCCTTCATTTGCTGATGAATACTGGCGTCACGAATACATGCATGGAGATCATTAGAGACACGAATAGCATTCACATGAGTTTTACGACTAAGAGCATCGACCACTACATTCACCTTGCCAGGATGGTAACGAATTTCGCAGTCGTAGTCGTAGTCGTTAAGCAATTCCACCCAACGTCTCTGTCGCATGTTCAGCTCTTTTTGGTCAAATATATGTTGAAGACTTCTATGGTCTTTGAAAACCACACACTTAGTACCATACAAGTAGTGTCGCCATATCTTTAACGCAAAAATAACTGCACCAAGCTCCAGATCGTGAGTAGTATAGTTTTTCTCATGTACCTTGAGTTGTCGAGAAGCATAAGCAATAACCTTGTCCCGCTGCATGAGCACACAGCCCAATCCATGGTTTGAGGCATCGCAATATACCACGAAATCGTCATTCCCATCAGGCAAAGTAAGTACAGGTGCGTTACATAAAAGGGTGTTAAGAGTCTGAAAAGATTCCTCTTGCTCGGGACCCCAAGCAAAAGGTTTCTCTTTTTGGGTTAGCGTAGTAAGAGGAACAGCAATCTTAGAAAAGTCCGAGATGAATCAACGGCAATAACCAGCCAATCCTAGAAAAGAACGAATATCAGACGCAGATTTAGGCGTACTCCAATTCTTCACGGCTTCGATCTTAGACGGGTCAACATGAATACCTTGCTTACTAACGACATGACCAAGAAATTGCACTTCATCGATCCAAAACTCTCACTTAGATAATTTAGCATACAGACGTTCACCACGTAACAGTTCAAGCATAAGACGTAAATGACGAGCATGATCAGCCTTAGACTTAGAATAAATGAGAATATCATCAATAAAGACTATCACAAAACGATCCAGATAGGGTTTACACACCCGATTCATAAGATCCATGAACACGGCGGGTGTGTTGGGCAGTCCAAGAGGCATAACCACGAACTCGTAGTGTCCATATCGAGTACGAAATGCGGTTTTAGGAATATCATCTTCGAGAACACGCAACTGATGATATCCAGATCGGAGATCGATCTTAGAGAAACAGGACGCGCCTTGTAATTGGTCAAACAAGTCATCAATACGAGGAAGCGGGTAACGGTTCTTCACGGTAAGCTTATTAAGTTCACGGTAGTCAATACACATACGAAATGAACCATCCTTCTTCTTGACAAATAGTACGGGAGCACCCCATGGAGAGGTACTCGGACGAATAAAACCCTTATCGAGTAATTCCTGAAGCTGTCAAGATAGCTCTTGCATCTCAGAAGGTGCAAGACGGTAAGGAGCCTTGGCGACAGGAGTTGCGCCAGGTACGAGATCAATGCGAAAGTCGACGGCTCTAGGAGGAGGAAGACCAGGAAGATCTTCAGGAAAGACATCAGTGAAATCACACACCACTGGAACATCGCTTATGTCCTTCCCTTTGCCCTTTTGTTCCACCACGTGGGCCAAGAAAGTAAAGTTATATTTACGTAAGCATCTGCTCGCTTGTGTGCATGACATCAACCTCAGCCCTTTTGAAGGTCGGTCTCCATAGACGTTCAGAATGTCACCAGATGGAAGGGGTAGATGAACAAGCATATCATGACACACAATCTTGGCATGGTTCTTATGCAACCAATCCATACCGATAATGACATCAAAACTACCCAAACGCATGGGTATAAGATCAATAGAGAACTCGTGATCGTTAAGAGTCAAGGAACAATCACGAACGATAGAATTAACAAGAATTGACTTACCGTTGGCGACCTCAACAGAGAACGACTCTGGTAACTTAGAGCGTGTACAGTTTATCAAAGGCTCAAATTCCACGGACACAAAGCTTTTATCGGCACCAGTATCAAATAGAGCCGAAGCGTAAAGGTTATTAACGAGAAACATACCATTCACCACGTCATTGTTGTTGCGAGCCTGATTAGCATTGAGATTGAATGCTTGTCCACGAGCAGCTGCTTGTTGATCTTGGTTCAGCTGGGAGCAACGATTACGAAGATAAGTAGTATCTCCACACTGGAAACATGCACGAACAGCATTGACCGGGTTTGGATTCTGCGGAGGAGCTGGGAGAGCTGGCAGAGCTGCCTGAGCTGGGGCTTGTTGAACTGGTTGAGCTGGGTTAGCTTGACGACAGTAGGGAGTCGTGTGACCATAGCGATTGCAGTTGGTACACAGACGACATGCAGAAGCAGTAGGATGATGAAAGTTTCAAGTCGCACACTTAGGGTAAGACCCAGTGTACTGCTTCTTAGTTTCTGGAACAGCAGGGTTAGCAGCAGCAATGGCAGGAGCAGGTTTAGCAGCAGGGTTAGCAGCAGGAACAATAGCATTGCATCCTGAACCCTGAGATTTCCTTTTCTTGTTCTTGCTGCCGCTTGACTGCTGGGTGGCTTGATTTGCAGACTTAGAGGTAGCAGGAGTAGCAAACTGCTTATCACGCACACGGTTGTTGTTCAAACTTGCTGCCAAACGATAAACTTCTTCAATGGTGTCGAGTTGAGTTGTTTCGATTGAATCATGCATCGCAGGAGGTAGACCATTGATGTACTTGGTTATCATCCATTTGGGAGTAGAAACCAAGTGAGGAACGATCAAACTCAACTGTTTGAAACGGGTAGTATAAGCCAGGTTATCATCACCAACCTGCTTCAAATGCCAAAACTCTTCCTCAAGCTTCAATTATTCATGAGGAGGGCAGAACTCGAGCATCATGAGTTCTCGTACCTCAGCCCATGGAAGAGCATAGGCTTCTTCATTAGAACGAATGTTCCTCTCATTCGATCACCACTCCAACACTCTGCCTTGAAACATTCCAGTTGCATTTCTAGTCCTTAGATGATCTGGGCACTCGCTGTTAATGAAGGTAACTTCGATGTTGTCGAACCACTCGAGCATAGCAGTCACCCCATCACTGCCCGTGAAAGGCTTAGGGTTGCAAGAGATGAAATGTTTGTAGCTGAATTTAGTAGACTTTTGTTTTTTAGCTTTCGAGTCCACAGAAGATGGAGGAGTTTGTGATCCTTGAAGTTCAGAGACGATCTTTGGCATGACTCGAGCAATCTGGTCGGTCATGAAAGACATCATCTTCTTCTGAGACTTTTCCCTGGATCTTTTGAGAGTGTCGGATAGCTTTCGAGAAGACATCTAAAGATCTGACAAAAGGTTCGTATAAGACTAGATTAACATAGATTATCATAGATTTACACACGATAGACTAAGACTCAAGATTCACATAGATACCGCAAACCCACGACCTTCGCATGGCGCGTCGTACGGAGCTTGACAACAAGTCAGAAACGCTTATATATAGGAAGTACCAGTGGTGTATCCACCACGTTTCGGGCACGTCGCTTCTACCCCGTACTCAGCGTCATGTTACGTGTCGCAATTGCCAAACAACGCACTCAAAATTATCACAATACACACATAGACTAATCCGATAGATTTCAATAGATGTAACACCACAACCCACAACCTTCGCATGGTATGTCGTACGGAGCTTGGCAGCATGTTAGAAGCGCTTATATATAGGAAGTACCAGCGGCGTATCCACCACGCTTCGGACACAATACTTCTACCTCGTACTCGATGTCATGTTATGTGCCGCAACACACACTCATCATAATTATCATAGATGTTTCATAGAGTTCAATAGATTACGATAGGCTTCAAATAGTCCTTAATAGATTCAATAGACTTTAATAGACTTCAATAGATTCGATAGACATTCAATAAATTGCCATAGGTTTCAATAGACTTTCCATAGACTTAAATAGATTAACATAGATTTAGTATTACAACTCACAACCAACGAATCCCGCATGGCACATATTACGAAAGTTCAGCGACATGACAGAAGCACTTATATATAGGAAGTACCAGCCGCGTATCCACCATGCTTCGGTCACGCCACGTCCCCCTCGTCATCGGTGTCATACTTCGCCAACCACAACGTTAGACTAATAGATATCATAGATTGACCCAACTGATCCGCATAGATTGACCAAATAGATTTACAACATAGAATTACCCAACTAGACTTCACAACTTCAACCCGAGCCTACAAAACTATGAACTTCACTTAGCGCGTGGTACGAAGATTCGACAACATGCCAGAAACACTTATATATAGGAAGTACCAGTGGCGTATCCACCATGTTTCGGACATGCCACTTCCTCCTCGTCTTCGGCGCTAGGCTACGTTTCGTATTTTGTTTCTCAATCCACACATACGTAGTTTACACATAGGTTTCACTAGAGTACATGATAGGTTTCACATAGAGTACACAAATAGTCTTTCCATAGCCTTAGAATTCAGCATCATCACCGATCAGCAGACACCAGGTTTCGCATGGCACTTGGTACGAAAGTTGGTAACATGCCAGAAACACTTATATATAGGAAGTACCAGCAGCGTATCCACCATGTTTCGGACAAGTCACTTTTCCCTCGTATTCCATGCCATGTTACATCTAGTGCCTTACAATCACAATACCACATATTTTGATCAAATAGATTAATATTGTAGATAAACCTAGTAAATTTAGTTGATCCTGAAGGATTAATCGTTTTAGATTGCGGAGATACGTGCGTTTCGTGGGAAAGTATATCAAAATGAACGAAGAATCGAGTTTAAAACCACATACATAAAATCGAGATAGCATAAAAGATAGGCTTATAAAACATAGGATTGTTCCGGGTCGAGGAACGGTGACTAAACAAAGTGATTCGAACCTCTTTCTAATTGAGGTAACGTGTCTTGACTTACTTAGACAAATACATCATCTATGTTAGGCCTACGATATCCGTCCTTTTGGTCATTCCACGTTCCTAATTGATCGGAAGTCACGAGACTTTAGCGAGACATAAAATCAAGGAGTAGGACTAGTCATCAAGGTCTGAGTTTCACCTCTAAGTTGATAACATTGTGCCCTAAATAGCGTTGGTACTTATCCGCAGACAAGACCTACTAGAATAATATGGAGATTCTTACCATCAAGGTTTGGATGTCACTCCTGACTTGAGAGCAAATCTCATGCAAAAATGCAAACACCGATCAACAGTGTTTTCAAAGTATAAAGTGTATATTATGTTAGCCTTAGGAAAGGCATGTAAGTTTAACAGGAATATATGCTGCTAGGAAGCAGATAAGGTAGAATGCATAAGTCTTAACCAACAAATAAGAGTCAAGATTTCCTAGAACTATAGACTAGGGCAAGTATTCCTACTTATCCTAATTCCCTATAGTATGGCTCTGATTCCAATCTTTCACACCCTAACCGATGGCGGAAACATCGGGGTGCAAGCACTAAGCGTTCAGATTGCTCATGAGATTTCCATAACACTAGATATTCCAATAGAATTTAAATTGATTTCATAGAATTTGTCTAAAACATCAATCACAAATAACAAGTACCCAAACATAACAAACATTGTTCAAATTGTTCAAATAACTAAATTAACTAGGCGACGTTTCTAGGCATCTCCTAGCTTGATTTCCTCATGTTCTGAAGCAACCTATCAGTCTGCAACATGTATTAAAATATCAATACAAAAGTATTGGCGAGTATACAAGTTTGATAATAGAATAATAGATTAAAACAACTTATATCCACAATTTTTAAGTATAAAAATAGTTTTAGCCGTGCTAGTGTCGCAGTCCACGCAGTGATAGCCCAAGTATCCCGATGCTTTAGTGTTTACCCAAGACTCAAGGTAAACTAGAGTCCTCCTAACAATACCCCCTGAGAATAATGGGAGAGGTGCACCCCCTATAGCGCTACTATTGTTAAGGCGGAACTACACACCCCGGATTAAATTTCACATAGCACAAAATAGAATACTAGAATGCACAAGTTTTCACATACATGTAGGATAGAGTTTAGTTTGCAATGTCTCAAGTATGGTAGTTTATAGAATACATGTTACATCCCAAAAATTTAAAATAAAAAGGGATCGAGTATACTCACAGTGATTGCTTAACAATATAGACTGTTATTGGATCAAAGGGAGCTCTTTTAGAATTAGCCTGATTAGATTACAATAGATAAGAGTGGAGCAGAATAACGAGATTACGTAAAGTGTCGGAAACAGTCACTGGATCGGGTGGCTATCCGATCGGATGGCTATCCAATCGGATTCCCACTCGATCGGGTGACTTAGTGCAGGTGAACGGATGGCTGCCCGATTGGATGGCCATCCGATCGGGTTGCCACTTGATTCAAAATCCACAAGGTGAGGGGGATAGGATGGCTGCCCGATCGGATATCCGATCGGGTTTCCACCCGATCCAAGTATTAAGTGCTTTGGTTCCTCGGATCGGGTGGCTGCTCGACCGGATGGCTATCCGATCGAGTTGCCACTCGATCAAGGGTTTCAAGTTTCAAGTTTCAAGTTTCAAGTTTCTAAGTGTTGAAGGGTCACGAGGCTAGTGTCACCCGATCAGGTGGCTGTTCCTATCCAATCGGGTTGTCGCTCGATCGAGTGATCCTCGCCTCGTTCCTAACTTGTAAAATTTCTAAGTTTTAAGATTACCGATGGCGACGCGGTACGTATTGGGACAATGATAAACTTATCAGCACACAGCCGTTCTGATCGGGTGGGAACCACCCCATTCCGATCAGTTAACTGGCTGCGATAGTGTTTATGTCAGAATCCATATTCCGGCCGTCAATCTCTGATAGAAATCCATCTCTAAGCCGACTCCAGACTATCAATCAAGTCTACAGCCTGTTCGAAGTCGGATTCACCCGTATAAAGTAAAAGTTTGAAGAAGAGATGAAAATAACACAAGTTTTATTATGAAAAATCCTAGATCTAGCTTAGATTTGCTGAAAAATACATGGAATCCCTTAGATCTCAGCTAGATCTTGCCAAGAATGACCTCATATAACGATTTGTACAACCGCCATGATGGCATCATCCTTAAGGTCTCAGATCTGAGAGATTTCACGGTGAAAAGTGTGATTTCAAAGGTGAATCATGTAGAGAATGAAGTGTAGATCAAGGAAGTACAAGGATCTAGCGTAAAACGTACCGAAATCGACGAGAAAATGAAGAAATGTAGTGTGTGTGCGTCTGGTCGAACAGCGCTGTCACATCAGGGAATAAAGTGATGTGTCGGGCCTATTTATAGTGTGTAGGGAAGTTAAGGCAGTGCAGCATGGATCGGGTGGTGGCCCGATCGGGTGGTCATCCGATCGGGTGGGCATCCGATCGGGTGGTCATCCGATCGGGTTGTCATCCGATCGGGTTGTCATCCGATCAGGTTGCCACTTAGCCACTCCAACCCTTTCCGCGTTCCAGTTTTTTATTTGTTTAGCGAGTTAGATTTAGCGTTGCGTATTATTGGCAAAAAGAATAACTAAATTACATCACAAACACCAAAAGTTTCAAGATTAATAGATTCCGCCAGTGATAGGACTCTTGTCTCTCGTTCAACCAAGAATCAAGTTTCACGAGTCTAAAGAGTCAAGCACCAGATAGATTTAGACATTCCAATATAGAGTTAGACATTCCAACATAGATTTAGGCATTCCAAGTATATATAGATATAGGCAGTCCAAATACATACATAGTTTAGGGACCCAACATGACAATAGTTAGACTCCAGGGTCTATTCTTGACAAAAGTCTAAAGTTTAGGGACGCTGGTCGTTACAGATGGTTCTGTCTTTCAAAGGAGTTTAGAGAGCACGATTGGTGCCAGTTGATTATGGACACTATTAGGGTCTGTAAAAGTGATTGGGACAGAAGTGACCGAGATTCGTTTTTCCGCGGTCCGCTGACTGTTTTGGCGGTACGACGCGTAACCTTGAAATACACCTATGTAATTAGTTCTGTACACTTGTGTACAACATAGTAATTTGTTCTGTACATTTGTGTACAACATAGTATATAGTTGGTACAGTTGAATAATGTTTTTTTTTACGTTTTTTGTATGTGTAGTTGCTTTACCTGGACAACACAACGTGTCCAGGATTGGGAGGAGATCGTGAGCAAGCTCCAATAAGCTTTTGGACAAAAGATATGATGAGTATGTGGAAGGACTTGGAGATAAGGAACAGGGGGTTTGGACTGGGTGATGTTATGGAGTTGTATGCTGATGATCAAGAGTCCGACCAATTAAGTGAAGACGAAGTGGTAGATCTATCGAAAGGAGACGAAGAAAAAAAAAGTGCGGGATTTGATGGGATGTCGCTTGAGGTATGTTTTTGTTGATATCAAATAATTTGAAACATTCATATCTTATATAGAGTAAATAATAATTTTGTTAAAGTTAGGATTGCGTTGATGGATTCTTTCGGATGTTGGACGAGGCGGAAGGGTTGAAGAGGAGGTTGGAGGATGATGTTGCCCAAGTTATTGCTCGTTTCCCGAATAGCGAGTGCTTGTTGCCGGTACTGGAACGGTACAAGTTGATGTTTAACAAAAGTGTTGTCGATGATAAGGGTGAACCGTCCGGTGTAAAATCAGATGCTGGACGGACGAAAGGTATTTTTTGGTGTTCTTGTACACATACGTTATATAAACTAATTTATAAAAAGTCATGTGTATTATGTCCGTTAAATGTGTGTAGATGACGTTACTATGAAAGGAAACAATAATAGTGGGGCCGACGAGGCAGATGGGTTCTCGACTCCTCATGTTGCGTCAACGTTTACACAGAATGTTATTGTGTACACTGATGTACTCGAAGATGTTATTTCAGGTGCGTATGATACGCAACGGATGGATGACTTGCCCTCATTCGACTTAGAGCTGTCTCAGCCTCTTCCAAGTACACAAGAGTTGGTGGCAATTAGAGAAGAACCTGTGAAAAATGCTGATCCGGAAGCTGATGTTGGTGGCAAAGGAAAAAGAAAAAAAGAAATGTCGAAATACGGGAAATCTTCGTTTATGTTACGAACTGTGGACATTAAGTCATGGATGCAATCTAAAGATAAAATAATTTGGAGATACCTGGCCGCTTGTGTAGAAGAAACTCAGTATGTATTTTTTTTTTTTTTGCACAATCTTGATTTTTAAAATATGTTTGTTATGATAGACAATATCCTAAGACACATGTTTTGTTTTGTAAAATCACGTATACAGAGTTGCAACTCCGAAGAAGAAGGGCAAGAAGGTTGCGACAAAAGAGGGCAGGGATCAAAAAGAAGAAGCCGAAGTTGCAGGTTCAACAGGGTAAGCAACAGTTTGACTGGAATTTATTATTCCTTATTTAGTCGATGTAAGTGAATATTGATACATAAGTGGAGTATACACTGGTGTATTAACTACAGAAAATGTATATGTATGATAATGTTCAGGACATACGTGTTCCTAACGGAGCCTGGCATCGGGCTTATGTACTTTAAATTAAAAGATTTTTATCCGAGCGTGTGGATGGGAGACGCAGTTATCAACTGCTTTGCGACGGTCCTAAATTACGAAGAAGTTAACGGTAGAAAGCCGACCAAGGGGAAAAGCAAAGAGGTTTACAAAAAATTTGGTGAAACTCGCCGTCTTTTCTGCCACACGGTTTGTTGTAAGTGATTAATTTACTTGTATTTGTAAATCATTTTAATTAGTTTTCGGAAAAAAAATTTCAAGTATTGATTGTTTGTTAAATTTAAGTATGTAGAACGACGACGTCTTAACTAACACGAAGTACGATGACAAGGGTCGGTCGGAGAAGTTCAGCAGTGTGTTGCTGATGGTGTTGAATAAGGATGCTTCACTTTTGAAGCTGACAGGTTATACGATGATTGTTTTCCCAATACTAGAAAATCATCACTTTTATCTGGTTAGTTTTTACATGGAAAAGTTGGCAATAAGTGTAATTGACAACATGCATGCTAGTGAGAGCTTCATCGAGTTTTCGGATAACACTGATTTTTTAAAGAAGACGACACCGTTTAAAGTGGTAAGTATGAATTTAATCTGTTAACGTACGCATGTGTATAACGTTGCTAACCTGGTTTATATTTCGTTTAAACGAAGAAAGATGTTTTCATAAAATACTTGAGATCCGTACGCCATCCAAAATGTTTGGAGTTTGAGCCAGTAATACCGAAAAGGCTGGAGATCGAATGGGCGACGGTAGGAAATAGTGTGGATTGTGGAGTTTTTGCTATGCGTCACATGGAGACCTGGTTCGGTGAAACCGACTTAAAATGGGATAGTGGGTTTCCTTTCGCGCATACGCAAAAAAAGTCTAGTCTAACAAGATTAAGGAAAAAGTATGCTTGCAAGATTGTATGTTCCGATGCAAACAAGCGGCATGATGAAGTCATGGGTGCAGCCGTCGCATGGAACTTGGCCGAAGGGTTTGAGGTTGAAAAGGGTTTAGATGTTAATGAAAACTGAAGGAACTTTTGTAGTGAAACTGTTTTTGATTTACGGTTGTTTTGAATGTTGGCTATGTTGTTTGCAACAATGTTGGTAAACCTTTTTCATCTCTGTATGTACATGGTGTTTTTTTGTTTAATACATTGTTAGGAGATTGACAATGCATATATACTTCAAAAAAGAAAATATATGAACAATACACCAGTGTATAATCGTTAAGTACACATATGTAACATAAGTAAAAACACTTGTGTATATGCAGTCTTAATCAAACTGCCTTAGAGTTAAGGCTTGGAGATTGGTTATGTTTAGTTTGGGTTTATAAAAGTAATATAAAGGGTTAACTGAAATACGCCAGTGTATATAGGTGTGATTCATTGGTTAAGTAACAATATCACAGTTTATCAGAAAAACTGATTAGTTAAAACACACAGTAACAGTAGCACTGATTAAAAGGTTATAAGCGCAAAGTACGTATATGTAACATATGTGAAAACACTAGTGTATATGTAGGCTTATTTAAACTTCCATCTGGTTTAGGCTTGGAGATTAGTTACATTTAGTCTGGGTTTATAAAAGTAATAGAAATGGGTTAAATGAAATACGCCAGTGTATATATGTGTGATGCATTGGTTAAGTAACAGTATCACAGTTTATCAAAAAAACTGATTAGTTAAAACACACAGTAACAGTATCACTGATTACTAGTGTATAAGCGCTAAGTATGTATATGTAACATATGTGAAAACACTAGTGTTGGAGATAAGCATAGACAGTAGCAAATCAGTAAAAACAATGACCAATGTAAGTGTTTTAAATAATCAAATTTAATACAAAAAATAGTTTAAAAAGGTAGTTTATTTGCATGAATAAACAAATCATCGCTAGCGTTGCCGTCCCTATCAGTTTCGCCCGATTCAATCTCCATGTCTTCCTCATCTTCATCTTCCTCATAGTAACACCCCGTGTTTTCGAATGTCAAAGTCAAAGTCCAAGTCAACTTTGACTTTCTTTGACTGTAGATAGTCGATTTTGTGTTTTAGTTGTATTATGTGGAGTAAGTGTTGTAATCAGCAAGAACCGAAGTAATCGAATGTGTTTTAACGCGAGCCGATCTACGACTGTGAATGATAGGAAGTAACAACGCGATAAAGATAACCAGTCAGTAATCAAACCGGTCTAACAATCAATCGAACTCGAGACTCGAATTATGCGAATTTTGGTATTATTATACGTGTGTGTGTGCCTTATGTGTTACTTGTGCGTGCTTACTTTATGTTTGGTGTGGTATTCAAGCAAATCAATCGAAAATCGAATCGAAACTCGAAAAGCAATCGAACTCAATCGAAACCGACATCGAAACGTGACTTATAGAAGATTGTATGTTAGATATAGTGGTTGGGATTAAAAGTAATTTGACTAGGAACTCTATCGTATCCGTATCATCGTCCATCGAAATCGAAACGACGAAAATCGTCGCAAAATACTCGAAGTGCGTGGCGGATCGAACAGGAAGCATCCTGATCGAACAGGCCAGCCGATCGGCTAGCACCTTGCCAGCCGATCGAGCAGCCCACTCGATCGGAGCTCCCAGCCGATCGGCTGCCACTTTCCTCTTTTGGAAGCCTATAAATAGGGTTGTCATTGTCATACTTTCCATTTTTGGAAAGCTCTGACCGAACCAGCTATCTTCTTCACCTTTTCTCAGATTTATCTCAATCCCGGTAAGTTTTCACTCTAATTCTTGTACGTTCTTGATCATTACTTGATTCTACACCTTTCTATCTTTAAAACTTGGATTTTAACCGTGAAATCATCAAGATCTAAGTGTTCTTGGGTGATGTCATCATGGTGTTCTTGAAGAACACCATGTTTTGGCCTCATTCCACTATGATTAGCTTAGATCTAACCGATTTCCACATAAACAAGTTAAGATCTATCAAAGATCTAAACATCCATAAGCTGTGAAGGATTGAAAGAAGGAATTCTAACTTTCTTTCAACTCTTTTACACTCAATGCCTTCAAACCGATAGAAACGGAGCTTGAACCGGCTAACTAATCATTCAAATAGTTAAAAGGTTCGAGATCCGGGATCTATGAACAAGGTTCACCGATTTCGGGTTAAAATCTAAAACCGACATTCCGAACCGTTCACCGGCCGGACTTGGGTGATTCCTGTTCGAGCCAAGGAAACAAGTAGGAACGGAGGTTATCATAGTTCAACACGTTGTCAAGTTACCTTGAAAGAATGACAAATCAACAAACAGCCAAGTGTTAGACGAAAGGCCGACCAGGTCAGAAATGCTGGCCGAACGGCTAGGCTGTTCGAACAGCCCAGCCGATCGGACACACCAGCCGATCGACCGGGCCAGCCGATTGGCTAGCACATGACGTCCCACCCTTCCAAACTTTTGAAGTATAGTATTAACGAAGTAATGTTCGATCGAATGGGTCACTCGATTGGTAAACATTACTGTTCGGATCATGAGATACTATGCTTCAACACTTAATCGTTTTCACAACTCGTTCGTTGTAGGGAATGTCAGCCGATCGAACAGACTGTTCGATCGAGTGACATTTAGTGGAGGACCACTCCTGAAGTTCCTAGCCGATCGAGTAAGCTAGCCGATCGAGTGAGCTAGCCGATCGAGCGAACCGCTCGATCGACTGACTTGAAAGGTAGGAACACTTCAGTGTTCTCAAATGCTGCAACGAAAACTTCAAAAGTTCAAATCCTCAAACACAAACACACCAGAGGAAGAGACAATCCACTCGAATGGTCCAGCCGATCGAGCCAACCGGCCGATCGAACAGGACTGTCCAAACAGATATACCAGCCGGTCGAACGGGCCGTCCGATCGAACCTGCCGTTCGATCGACCAGCCCATTCGATCCATCCATACTTGTTTACTTTTCCGCGATACTTATCGTTATGCTATCGAACTATTCAGGCTAATCTTACTCTCAGCGCTCCCTTCAATCCACAATCAATCACTGTGAGTATACTCGATCCCTTTTTGCTTTTAGCACTTTTGGGTGTTACATACGTTACCTATCAAATCACAATCAAACACAAACTATTTGAACGCTGACCATTTGCATGTGCTACTTGACTAAATGAATGCTGTTTATTATGTTTACACGTGGAATGCTATCTACCTGCCTTAGCAACATAGTACTATAGTTTGGACTCAGCACCCGTTCACACGGGGGTTGTTAAGGACAAATACTTGCATGGATTACGGTGGTAATCATGTATTGCGAACCGTCTCGGACGGTCAACCCGCAGTCGTTGGTATCGATGGTCCCATGTCGATAATTAACATGCATCGTTTTCCTCTGCGTACGTGCCTGGTTATGCGTAAACTATTCGAACTCTATATGCTATTACTAAACTTGTGTGCTCACCTTTACATTTTATGTATTGACAATATTCTAACGTATGTGACAGGTAATTAGGATGCTTATCTGCTAGGGAAGCGAGGCTAGAATAAAGCTCTAGAGGCCAACGAATAGATGTAGGTCGTGGTCTACCTAGGGGTCTCTAGAAGCAAATAAACCATTGCCATGGAGCCGTTGGAGTTCTCCGATCCGGGGTCTATGGCATTAGCTGTCTGTAGATCTTGTCCGGATAAGTCTTAATGACTTCAAGCAATACTTTTATTCAATTGGTTTGTAATAATTAAATCTGAGTTGTCGGAACGGAAATTATTTGCCTAGTTGCTTCTATGATAACTTGTTTATTTATTTGGTATACGGTATGGGACGTATCATTAAAATGAATTTGTAATAATAGTTGTTGTGGAAACTTCTGGACAATCTGTTTCGCTCAGTGACGCGCCCCGATGATTCCGCCATCGGTTGGGGTGTGACAGATTGGTATCAGAGCCATAACTATAGGGAATTAGGCAGACACGACCTAGTCCGGGTCACTGTCTTAGAGACCTAGACTATAGTTAGGAACCATCAGACCCAGTTTATGTGCCTTATTATGTAATTCTTCACTATCACTGCGCTCAGTTTTCAACTAATGTCAGGCAATTCAGTCAGGAAGAGGTGTGAAAACCGCAAACTCCCGACTAAATTTCCTGACTTATGGGGATTTTATTCCTTCATCTCGATATTTTCGTCAATAAACGAGGAGAATTATACCAAATCAGGTGTGAAACCCCCATTTTGAAGAAAGTTCTTCTCGATTTTACTAAAAACAAGGAAGAAATTGCTAAGCCAAGGGGTGAAACCCTAACCTTAGCAGTTTGTTCTGTATTTTATTCATCCCACCAAGGCTTCGATGGACTCCAACGACCTGAACTCACAAGTATGACCTAGGAGGCGCGTGTGGAATGCCCAAGAATCGAGGCAGAAACACAACCTCTAGAGTCGGAAGTGATGACAAGTCTACTGTGAATAGTCGAGTTGCCTTGGTTAGTCGATGTCTAGTAGCTGCAGACAATCTATCTCTCGATTTTATATGTTTCGAATTTGACAAGTCATCAAGTACACTTGTTGATTATATGTGTTTATGTTTGCTTTCTCTGTTTTGTGTTTATATTTGCTTTCTCTGTTTTATTTTGGGATGATATTCGATTCTGCTATCATTTTAATCAACAACACACGACTCGTACTGTTATTCTATCCCTAATCGACACCTAGCTATCGCAAATCTAGACGGTATCATACTATACTGTGCTATACGACTAAGTTAGGTTATACTATACGGTGCTATCAGATACAATATCCGAACGACACGCGAACTATGAAGGATAGGTTTCTGTTTTCTGACTGCTTCAGTAATTAAGTGCCTAGGTATTTGCGTGTTTCCGTATTTTGTGCTCCAAGTATTTATGTGCTTCTGTGACCTACGTGCTCTATGTGCTTCTGTGCTTCTGTGCTTATGTGTATCTGTGATTATGTGATTATGTGATTATGTGATATGTGATTCGACGTGATTCCATGCTTTAGATAGTGGTAGGCGTGTGAGGTGAGATTCGATTACGTTGTGTTGAGTCCTGTGACGATGTCTATTACAGACCATGTCGTCGTCTGGATCACGTCACCGTCTGACTGGCCAAGAAAAGAGAGACCGACGTCTCGCTGCTATCATCTCCAAACAAGTGGCGAAAGCCGTAAGTGAGGTGTATGAAAATGCCAGCAAAACGTCAGAGGAATCTCGAGCTGAGAACCCTAAGGATTCAAGCAAGACCGCTTTTAGCTTCAAGCAGTTTAAGGCATGCGGACCGAAGGAGTTCACCGGTGAGGATGACCCTACCGCCATGTTTCACTGGTTCGACTCAGTTGAAGTCACCCTGCGACAAAGCGGATGCCCCGAAAATCTCCGCACTCTCAATGCTACTGCCGTCTTTCAGTCCCGTGCTCAAGACTGGTGGACTGCTGAACGAAACAAGCGTGGGAATGATGCAGCTTACGAGCTGACATGGGAGGAACTGAAGGCAATTATGATCGATGAATTCTGCCCTCCTCATGAACGCCAAAAGCTGGAGGATGAATTCTGGGTCATCAAGCAAAAAGACGGAGACAACGCTGCCCTCACTGCTCGCTTCAAGCAGCTCAGTATCATATGTCCCGATCAGGTCAAGACTCCAGAGATGACCATCAAGAAGTATATCCGAGCTCTGCCAGACTGTGTAGCAGATTTTGTTCACGCCTCCAAGCCAGCAACGATTGAAGAAACCTACCTACTCGCCGCTGAGATCAACGATAAGCGAGTCAAGTCTGGTTTCTGGGATAAGCAAACCAAGTCTCTGCATCAAGCCACTGCGACACCCACCGACTCATCTGCTCAATCCTCCAAGTCTTCAAGAAGGAAGAAGAAGAACAACAACAACAGCTCCAGCAACAAGAGCTGTGCTGCCGCGACAAACGCCACTCCCCTGCAAGCGGTACCAGCTCAACAGCAGCACCACCAGCGCTCAGCTCCAGTGATCAATGCACCGCCAGCGAAGCGTGCATACACAGGCCCTCACCCACTCTGCGTGACATGTTCGTATCATCATCCAGTGGGTCTAGCTTGTCGTTTTTGCGCTCACTGCAATCTGTACGGTCATTTCACTGCGAACTGTCGCTATGGTCCTCGTCAAGCCCCAGTTCAAGCTACTGTCAACCAAGCTCTACTCCCTGCCCCTCAAGGCCAGCAAGCAGCTCAAGCACCAGCAGTCAATGCTCGAGTCTGCTTTGCATGTGGTGACCCTAACCACTTTGCCAACAGATGCCCGAACAGGGTGGTCAAGCAAGAGCCCCAGCAGCATCAGCAACAACAGCAGCCTCAGCACCAGCAGCAAGCAGCCCATGCCCGTACCTTTAACATCAATGCCCGCCAGGCTCAGGCGGATAACAACGTGGTTAATGGTACGTTCCTTGTGAATGGTATTTATGCATCATGTTTGTTTGATACTGGAGCCGATAACTGCTTTGTGTCATTTGAATTCGAGAAGCTCCTTAGTCGTAAGCGCTCTTATCTGTCCTCGTCATTCGAAGTCGAAGTCGCTACAGGAAGAACTATTGCCGTTAATTCAATACTCCGTGATTGTACTCTCGAACTCAACAATCACATCTTCCCAATCGACCTCATTCCGATGCAACTCGGAAGCTTTGACGTCATAATAGGCATGGACTTTCTTCGTGAAAACCATGCTGAAGTTGTGTGCTTTGAAAAGATGATTCGATTCTCGCTCGTGAATGGTGATCTTCTATGTGTATATGGTGAAACAGCATCGAAGGGTCTCAAGCTTATGTCATGTATTCAAGCCAGCAAGTATCTTCGCAAGGAATACCGAGCCTTCTTGGCCAACATTGTAGTAGCGGAGAAGGGAAAGAAAAAGAAAGTTGAAGTTAAAGATGTTCCAGTGGTTCGTGAATTTCCTCAGGTGTTCCCTGATGATATTCCCGGACTACCACCAAGTCGTGATATCGACTTTCGTATCGACCTCATTCCTGGAGCTAACCCCGTTGCCAAAGCCCCTTATCGACTCGCTCCATCCGAAATGCGGGAACTCTCGAATCAACTCCAGGAATTACTCGAAAAAGGCTTTATTCGCCCAAGCACCTCTCCTTGGGGCGCGCCAGTCCTTTTTGTCAGAAAGAAGGATGGATCGTTCCGGATGTGCATCGACTATCGGGAATTGAATAAGCTAACCATCAAGAACCGATACCCCTTGCCACGAATTGACGATTTGTTTGATCAGCTACAAGGTGTAGCATGCTTCTCTAAGATTGATCTGCGTTCAGGATACCATCAGCTACGGATTCAAGAGGAAGACATTCCTAAAACTGCTTTTCGGACCCGTTATGGCCACTACGAATTTGTTGTTATGCCCTTTGGTCTAACCAACGCACCCGCGGTTTTTATGGACCTCATGAATCGTGTGTGTAAGCCTTATCTTGACCGTTTCGTCATCGTGTTCATCGACGATGTCTTGATCTATTCCAAATCGAAAGCCGAACACGCGCAACATCTACGTTTGGTTCTCGAGTTACTTCAGGGAAACCAACTCTACGCCAAGTTTTCCATGTGCGAATTCTGGTTGGAGGAGGTTCAATTTCTGGGTCACATAGTGAATAATCGAGGTATCCATGTCGATCTTGCGAAGATTGAAGCTGTCAAAAGCTGGATTACGCCTAAGAACCCGTCAGAAGTTCGTTTCTCGGACTAGCGGGCTATTATCGACGATTCATTGAAGGATTCTCCAAGATCGCTATGCCGCTCACCGCTCTTACCCATAAGGACAAGCCTTTTGTGTGGGGAAACGCACAAGAGACTGCCTTTCAAACCCTTAAACATATGCTGTGCAACGCACCGATTCTTACACTGCCTGACGGAAGCGACAACTTCATTGTCTACTGTGATGCTTCTAACCTTGGTCTCGGTTGTGTTCTCATGCAGCGAGACAAGGTTATAGCATACGCATCTCGTCAGCTCAAGATCCACGAGAAGAACTATACAACCCATGACCTCGAGCTAGGCGCGGTTGTCTTTGCATTGAAGATTTGGCGACACTACCTGTATGGCACTAAGTGTACGATCTACACCGATCACAGAAGTTTACAACACATCTTCAATCAGAGAGAGCTTAATATGCGTCAACGCCGATGGGTAGAACTTCTCAGCGATTACGACTGTGAGATTCGTTATCACCCAGGCAAGGCGAATGTGGTTGCTGACGCGCTCAGCAGAAAGAGTTACGTGCTCAGTACCCGAAACATCCAAGCCCAGCACAACCTCGAAACCCTCATCCGAGAAACTCAGCATGCTTGCTTTAACGAGCGTACATTGAAAAGAGAGAGAATCCATCACGACGGAGCTCAGTTAGTAAGCAAATCAGATAGGATATTCTATTATCTAGACCGAATTTGGATCCCTAAGCAGACCGATTTGCGAAAGATTATCATGAACGAAGCCCACAAGTCCCGATATTCTATTCATCCCGGTGCAGACAAGATGTACCAGGACCTGCGTTATAAGTACTGGTGGCCGGGTATGAAAAGGGATATCGCTCTGTACGTTGGAAGCTGTTTAACTTGTGCAAGAGTCAAGGCTGAACATCAAAGACCTTCTGGCTTACTCGAACAACCGCCGATACCTATTTGGAAGTGGGAGAGTATAGCTATGGATTTCATAACGAAGCTCCCGCCCACGCCATCAGGTCACGGCAGTATTTGGGTCATAGTTGATCGTCTAATGAAGTCAGCCCACTTTTTGCCTATACGAGAAGACTACAAGGTGGAGAGACTAGCCCAAATCTACACCGACGAGATCATTCGTAATCATGGTACGCCTCGTGACATCATTTCAGACCGCGATGCTCGGTTCACTTCGCGATTGTGGGAAACGTTGTTGGATCTGAGTTTCCTTTTGATTGTATTTTTGTTTGTAAAATAAGATGGAGATGAATGAGTGTGCAGCGGAAATTAAGATGAACACAAACTTTGTATACAATCAAATGAGAGTAATACTTTTAATCAAACATCTTTACACAAAGAACCGAATGATTGAATTTATTTCAATTACGATTACAATGATGATGAATTAATGCAAACTCCCCCTCAGCCAGAGCTCAGCAGTTTGTTCGTGCAAAGTACTGTACTATTTATAAGCACTTGCAAACTACTAAGCATCTTTAGCTGACGTCACCATGAAAGTGACATCTAACCTCCTAACAAACTCTAACCTCTGATCTATACAGACACTGCTTGTATTGAACTACTGCTAATTCATTCTATTACAAACAGACTATAGAACTACTGCTGCAACCTTCTACTGCTGTGAACCCAGCAGCACTTATCCGGATCAGCAGTGCTTGACTCAAGGCAGTAGATTGAATCAGCAGGACTTTGAGTCTTCATCAGATCTTTAATTGAGCAGCAGTTATTGGTCAGCAGTTAGTAAGATCAGCAGATAGGAGGTCATCAGTTGTTGTAATCACTTTCAAGGGGAGAGGTATGTATATCAACATCTGCTTATTCTGGATCCACTGAGCTGATCCAGTTTTGGCTTTACATTATCTGTTCCTCTGATAGGGTTCAATCCCAACAGTCTCCCCCTGGAACAGATAATGCCAAAACTCTTCATTATTGTGGATATTTTATTGCCTCATCAACAGTTCCCTTAATTGACCTTTAAATTGTAATTCAAAGTTCAGGGCATCTGTATCTTCATCATCCCTGCTAAGTGGAAGATCAAGGAGATCCTGCAAATCTTCAAGACTCAGGCCAAGAGCTTGTTCCCTTGATATTATCTTCACTTCTCCACCAGACCTGAGCAAAGTCAATACGCGAGTCTGTTTGTCAGTTGCCCACTTTTGTATTTTTGAGCCTGGTGGGTTTCTTGGGAGATGCTTATTTGCAGAAGTATTTGGAGAGGCTGGCCGGTTCATCACTGGCTGAGCAGTGGGAGCAGAATTTTCTTGTTCAAGTTCTTCTTTTAACTTTCTTAACAGGCCTTCTTTTACAACAGCATTGCCAGTAAGAATTTCTTGAACTGTTTCAGCACCTAGCTGGCTTTGACTCCTTCTTTTGTAAAAAGCAGTGCCAGTTGGAGCAGTGGTTTTCCTGATGTGCAGCTTTGTTGGTCTTTTTGAAACCTCTGCTTCAGGATAGTCAGGTTTTTGAGGAATTTTTGGATCTTTCTTTCTTAATTCCTCCAACCTTTTGTAGGTTGACCTGACCAAATCTTCCTTCCATCTAGCAACTTGTCTTTTGGTTCCGAATTCAGCAACCACCAATTCTTCTTTCATTCTTTTTAGTTCCAACTGCTTTTCAGGTACATTCTTTTTAAACCTTGCCCAATCAGGAGGAGTGTGAGTGACTTTCCTTTTTATCATATCTTGAATTCTAGCTGCTTCAGCTTCAAGTTCAGGAACAGTCCACTCTTTGTACATGTGTCTCTCTCCTTTGTATTTCTTGTAAAACATGATGCTTTCAATGTAGTCTTTCTTCAGAGTTTCAGCTGCTCTTTCAGAAATTTATTGACTAACATTCTTTGCAAAACGTTCCAGGGAATTGACTTGTGTAAGCAGATATTGGTAGTATCTTGAAACTTCTTTGTCAGATTTCCCTTGTGAGTTTCTTTGTGAGATATCCTCTGCTTGTTTGGCCTTTATCTTCAAATATTCATCAATGTTTTTGGGCCATGGATATCCTTTGATTGAGGGCAAACTCCTTTTGGCAGGGTCATCCTCAGTATAGAAGGATTTTATCTCTTCTCTGACAGCTTCTAGTTCAAGAGGAAATTGAACACCTGCAGGAGGTAAAGGTTTGTGCATAGGAACAGAAGAAAGTGGAACTGGTTTTTGTATATTGACAAGAGCTAAAGGTTTTGAAGATGTTTGGGGTGGTGAAGTGACACCATCTTTAGGAGTTAGCCTCCTCCTCTTTATTTGAGGAGGGACTGATGATGTTTTGGATGGAAAGGTGGTTGTAGTAGCAGTGGTTTGTGATAGACTAACAGCTGTTGAAACAACTGGTGTTCCAACCACTGTTGTCTTTACAGCAGATGTTTTAACAACTGCTGTCTTCTACCTTTTGACAGGAGGTGATTGTGATTTTGGTGGTGATGGTGGTAAAGCAGTGGATGTAGTGTGTGTTGAGGTGGTGTGTGTTGGAGTGGGAGCAGTTGTTGAAACTACTGAAGTACCCACATCAGTAGATACAACAGGAGTTACAACAGCTGTTTTAAGTGGCGGTTTTTTAACAGACTTTGAACGCCTGACCGGAATGGATTTGGGTAGCCTTACTCTTCTAGTAGGCTTCTTCTTTTCATCAAAAAGATTTTCATCATCTCTTGACCCTGAAGTACCCTGATCCGGATAATCCACCTTGGCTTTCTTTTTGGCCTCTCTATCCCTTTTTACACAAGCAAGTGCTTCTGCAAGTGCATTTGTAGTCTCATCAACTTTCTTACTACCATCTGGCAAAGGGATCTGCTTGGTCATATTTGAATTTTCTGGTGCAAGGTAAAGACCATCAGTTATTCCCTTTCTTCTCCACTCCTGAATTTTCTCCCCCTTTTTGGCATTATCTTCAGGGAGTTGATCAATGAAAAATACTGGTGGAGGAGCAGTGCCAGTGGTGTGCAGGATCTGAGTTTTGAGAGCCTTTAGATCAGCCTGAGTGTCTTTGAACCTAGACTCCATAGCATTTCTCAGCTGTTGAACAAGTTTTTCATGTTGCTGATCTGCCAGTTGTGCTTGATGATGGAGATAAGGTTGAAAGAGATTCCAGAGCTCATTTGTAGCAGGTGCTGGTTGTAGAGCAGGTGCTTGAGGTGGAACAGCAGTGGATTGTACCTTTTGTACCTGTAACAACTGCTGGAGCATAGTTTTGAGCTCTGCAACAGAGTTGTCAAGTTTCTCAACACGATCCGTCAATTTCTGGTACTTTAAATCATCACCCAATTTAATGGGATCATCTGATTTCCCACTAACAGTGGTTTTATCAGTGGCAGATGTAGGGAATTTATTCCAAACACTAACCACTGATGCCCCTTTTTCTTGGTACTGGGGTCTTCTTCCTTCAACACTTGACAACCTTTTGATGATGCCAGTTGGATATATGAATCCACTGGTGGTTGGCAGAGGTGCTATGTAAGGAATTGCCTCCAAGGAAGTCTTATTAATGAAACCACTGTCCAACTGTAAACCTGTAGGTTCAATAGTTGTAGTGGCTGCTTCACTTGGATTACCACAAAGAGTTACTTGTAACTCAATGGGTGTAACCTCCTCAGGCTTTGTTGGTGGGTTAGCAATGGATGATACAGCAGGCTCAGTCATTTGTTGAGGTATATTCTCATTGACAGGTGATTGAGAAGGACTGGATAGTGCCTGGTTCAAGTCAATTGCATCCAACAGTAGTTGTGTTTTTGGTGGAATTGAGGATGTGATGGTGGGTTTAGAAGGCGGAATTGCTCCGGGCATTGAGCTGTGGATGATGGAGACAAGTGTATCCAGAGCATCATGATGCGGTGGCCCTTTGTGTACAACCTGTCCTTTTTGTGAAGAAGCAGGAGGAGTTATGGTTATGGGTTGAGATATTTGTACCAACTGATGTGAGGAAGAAGCAGCAGCGGTTTCATGTGACATTTGTGTTGTCACAGGCACTAACTCTGGTATCTCATCTGCCAGAGTTGCCTTTTTGATTGGTTTGGAGGGTTTTTGATTTTTCTTTTTGGATGGCCTTTTTGGGTTGGTAGGTGTGGGTTTCAAAACAGTTGTTCTGCTGCTTTGATCACCTAGAGCAGTAGGCTCAGCAGCAGATACCTGAGGAGCAGTGGTAGCTGCTAAAGTCTGCTCAGGTACCCCTGCTTGTGTTTTGCAAGGTGCTAACATACGTGAAAATGTTTCAGATGTTAGACTTTTTATTGCAGTTATTTCACCTTGGTTTATTAGAGGCAAATCATTCTTACTGAATTTCTTTTGAAAATAATAGCTTAAAAACCTTGGAAACAGTAAAAATGATTTGCTTTCAACATTATTAACCAAATCTTTAAAGATTTCCCGAGAATAGTTATAATTTTCTTCTTGAAGAATCGCATATCCCAGATTTTGAATCTTTATAGGGATCTCATTGAAAGAAGTGGTTTTGTTTGAAACACATACTAGGAGGGTATGAAATAGAAATCTTGTTGCAGGAGGAAAATAACCCTTTTCTAAGGTCAGTTTCGTCATCATTGTGGCTTCATACCCTCTTTCAATGAAGTCAATGTGCAACTCGTTTTTAGTGAAGGAAGTTTTACCTGCCTGGTCATCGAGTTGAAAGACTTCGGAGATGGATTGTGGTGTAATGTGAACAGCTTTACCCTTTATGAAAGATTTGATTTCAGTTGCAATGTCTCCTTGTTTTTCAAGGGTTGCATTCTTCCAAAACTCCCTTTGGGTTGTCAAGTAGATGGGTGCGTCGGCGGTGAGCAAAGTTTTGTACTTTGATTTTGCCATGATGGTGATAATGGAATCGAAAACATCTGTGGTTCCTGGTTTTGTGAGAAGACCTAGGATATTGTGAGATTTTTTGAATGGAAGTTCAGTAGTAGTTGCCTTTTGAGAGGCTGTTTTCGATGATTTTGATGAGGGTTTTGCAGATGACTTCGATTTTGTCATTTTTGAAACGATTGATTGAAGAAATTTTTGTGGGAGATGAAAGAAAAACTGCTTTGAGAAAAGAATTTTTATGAACTCAATTCGACAGTAAAACCCTGTTTGGATGGTGAGTGGGGAATTTTATAAGAGAGATAGTGAATGCTGACGTGGCAGCCGTTACAAAAAGTCTGACACTATGTACTGCCCACGTGACAACCACTGGTGAAGATGGAGGACAGTACTTTGGATGAAAGCAACTGATGAAAGCAGTGGAAAGGGGGTAGTGGATGATTTTTACTATCAGTAGATAGCATATCAGTGGATAAGACACTGCTTTTGAACAACAGTGGTTATCAAGGAATGAGAGAACAGAGGTTGCCTTTCAGCAATGGGCAGACTTTTTGAAGTAGAGCAGACTTTTGAACAATCAGTGGTTATGGCAGACTTTTAAGGATTTTAATGAAATTTACATTTTTAAGCTATTTTTAAGGATGGATTTTTGATTTTCTGAAAACATTTTGTTGCTTTTATTCATAGAAAAACAAGATGTTGCTTGTTATTCCATGTTTAGCATCCCAATCCTAGAGACCAGACTTTCAAAAGTGGCTGTATCAAGTGCTTTTGTGAGCACATCTGCCAGCTGGTCTTTAGTTGGGACATGATGCAGAGAAATCAAACCTTTTTCATAGCAATCCCTCACAAAGTGATGTCTGATGTCGATGTGTTTGGTGGTAGAGTGGGAAACTGGATTTTTGATGATATTTTCTGCTGCCTGGCTATCCAGCATAAGTGGTGTCTTTAAGGCAGTGATACCAAAATCCAGTAACTGATTTTGAAGCCACATGAGTTGGGTTGTACAGCTTGCAGCAGCAATGTATTCAGCCTCAGCAGTGGATGTTGAAACTGCTGCTTGCTTTTTGCTTTGCCAAGAAACTAAGCAATCACCTAGAAACTGGCACCCTCCTGAAGTGGACTTCCTTGTGGTGTGACAACCAGCAAAGTCACTGTCTGAAAAACCTGAAAGCTTGATATTCCCATTAGCTGGATACCAGATACCAAGTGTGGGAGCACCTTTTATGTATCTGAGAATCCTTTTTACAGCAATGAGATTAGATTTTCTGGGAGCTGATTGACTTCTTGCACAGACACATGTTGCAAACATGATGTCTGGTCTAGATGCAGTTAGGTACAATAAAGACCCAATCATGCTTCTATAAAGTGTTTGGTCAATCAGCTCATCCTTTTCATCAGACATGACCAGCTTATTTGTGGCCATGGGTGTGCTGCATGGTTTACAATCATTCATATCAAATTTGGTTAAGAGTTCTTTAGCATATTTGCTTTGATGAATGAAAGTTCCATTTTGCATTTGCTGTACTTGGAGACCAAGAAAG
The DNA here is from genome assembly GCF_002127325.2 of Helianthus annuus. Taxonomy (NCBI): domain Eukaryota; kingdom Viridiplantae; phylum Streptophyta; class Magnoliopsida; order Asterales; family Asteraceae; genus Helianthus; species Helianthus annuus. Next base: position 114,166,529 of record NC_035446.2, read on the forward strand.
CATTGCAGCTCACCCATTGCACTCATTTCAAACTCAGCTGTCAAGAGTTCTCTAAACTCTTCACACATTTTAGTACATGTGCTTCCAAAAATAATGTCATCCACATAAATTTGGACAATCATTAAATCTTTCCCTCTCCATTTAAGAAACAGTGTTTTATCAATGGTACCTCTTTTGAAACCATTTAAGAGAAGAAAGTTGGAAAGAGTTTCATACCAGGCTCTAGGTGCTTGTTTCAGGCCATACAGGGCTTTGTTTAGCCTGTAGACATGATCAGGATAAAATGGATCCTCAAAGCCTGGAGGTTGACATACATATACCTCTTCTTGCAATGTACCATAGAGGAAAGCACTTTTGATATCCATCTGAAACACCTTCATGTTGTGGTTGACAGCAAAGGCCAGGAACAGTCTGATAGCTTCCAATCTTGCAACAGGAGCGAATGTTTCATCATAATCAATCCCCTCTTCCTGTCTGTAACCTTGAACCACAAGCCTGGCTTTGTTCTTGACAACAATGCCCCTTTCATCTGTTTTGTTCTTGAAGACCCACTTTGTGCCAATGGGACTGACTTTTTTTGGCAATGGTACAAGCTCCCATACTTGTTGTCTCTTGAACTGTTGGAGCTCCTCTTGCATGGCTTCTACCCAGCTGTTGTCTTTTAGTGCCTCTTGGTACTTGACTGGCCGATGGAGTGATAGAAAGCCAGCAAAAAGACAAATGTTTTGGGTTTGGCTTCTTGTGAGCACCCCTTCATTGATGTTGCCAATGATTTGATCAGGTGGATGAGATTTCAAGAAGATTAAATCTCCTTGATATGGTATGATGGCATTTGTTGGTGAAGGCTGCAAATGTGTATCATCTGAGCTAACCACTGCTAGTGACTTTGATGACCCAGCAGTGGCTTCAAAGGGTGGTGGAATGGGTGGTAATGGAGTGGACCACTGCTGACCTTTATCCACTGTTTGAGGACTTTTGTTAGCAGTAGTTGAGGATATGGAAGCAGTGGTGGATGGGCTACTTTGATCAACAACTGTTGATGTAGCAATGGTTGAGCTTTCACAGATGTTTTGAACAACTGATGCTTTCCCTTTGGTGGCAGACCTTTGAGGGATGATGACTTCATACCCATAATCTGGTGTTGTATCCTCTGATGGACCTGCACTGTTAGTCTTGACAGCTGTATTTTCAAATGTGAATTTTTCAAGATCAAACAGATCAACAGGATTTGCTGGGATTTTCATTGATGAAAGTTCATTGAACTTTACATCCAAAGTCTCCTCCACTACCTTGGTCCGTGCATTGAACACTTTGTAGGCCTTGGCAGTGGTTGAGTATCCCAGAAAATAACCACAATCAATTTTGGCTGCAAATTTTGAAATGGAATCTTTTAAGTTCAAAATAAAGCATGGGCAGCCAAATACCTTGAAGTATGAGATCAGTGGTTTGATTTTATACAGAATTTCATAGGCAGTCTTTTTGTGCCTGGGGTTGATTAAAACTCTGTTCTGGACATAGCAAGCAGTGTTTACTGCCTCTGCCCAGAAAGTTAATGGCAAACCTGAATCTGCAAACATGGTTCTGGCAGCCTCAATCAAAGTTCTGTTCTTTCTCTCAACAACCCCATTTTGCTCTGGTGTTCTAGGGATGCTGTACTGCCTTACAATCCCTTTCTTCACACAGAAGGCATCCAACTCCCTATTTTTAAATTTTGTGCCATTGTCACTCCTAAAGCTTTTCACTGGAAGGTCAAATTGCTTTTCAACCTGTGTCACAAAGTCTTGCAATATGCCTGCAGTTTCATCTTTAGAATGCAAAAAGAAAGTCCATGTAAACCTAGAAAAGTCATCAACTATAACTAAACAATATCTTTTCTTTTTGAGGCTCATGACTTGAACTGGGCCAAACAAATCCATGTGCAGCATTTGCAAGCACTGGGTTGTTTTGGACTCCTCAATGGACTTGTAGGAACTTTTATGCTGTTTTCCTTTTAAACAGGAAATGCAATGTTCAGGACATGAAAACAATTTTTGTGGAAGGCCTCTCACCAAACCATTTTTTGAAATTTCTGTTATTGTCTTAAGATTTGTGTGTCCCAGTCTTCTATGCCAAAGTTCTGTCTCTTTGTTAGAGGCAGCTGAGAACAGACAAGCATCAGCCCTGGGACACTCTTTGGACATGTCAACAACATAAACATTGCCACTTCTTTGAGCAACAAGTTTAGTTTAACCATTTTTAATTATTGCTTCAATCTTTTTGACCATTTCTGGTCCAACAATCCTACAACAATCTTTTGTGAAGAATGACCCAAACCCTTTGTCACTCATTTGAGATACACTCAGAAGGTTGAATTTTAGATTGTCTATTAGATTGACATTTTCAAATTTTACATTGCCAGATTGCACTGTTCCAGACCCCAGAACTTTCCCTTTACTATTATTTCCAAAGGATATATCACCCCCACCATGGATTTTAAAGTCTTTGAGGAGGGCTTTACATCCTGTCATGTGCCTGGAGCCTCCACTATCTACATACCATAGACTATCAAAGCATGCAGAAGCTCCCTGCACATGAAGTAAAAGGATTAGTTCATTAAGGACTCCAAAGCCAACAGGGCTTTGGATGGGGTCTCAACAGTGTCTGGTATGGATGCAGTGTGATAGGCAGTGGTTAAGTCAGGGGTTTGGACAGTTTTAGTACTGTTTCTTGCTAACCACTGTTGGGGGTCTTGCCCAATCAACTGCTGGTAACCGAAAGGATGCCTATTCACTCTGGGTTTAGAGGGCTTTTTGTAGACCTCATAAACGTGTGGAATCCTTTGGTAAGACTGTTTTTCCTTGCCCTTTCTGAACTGATTGGCAGGAGGTGCATCAGTAACCTGAACATCTCTTTTGACAGATGTTTGGTTCAGCTGTTTTGTGACAGCTGTTTGAACTGGCACAAACAGTGGTTGTTTCTTTGTGAACTTGATAGATGGTGAAGGTGCTGATGAACTCAAGGATGTTTTAGCCATGTACTCATTCTTCTTTTCATTGAAGTTTTTGAGGTACACACATGCCTGAGTTTTATGGTTTGTTTTACCACAAACACTGCAACTTTCAGCTGAAGTAGTGACACTTGTTTTGGTTAAGTCATAAGCTTTTAGATGGAAACAATCTTTTGTTAGATGGTTCCTCTTCTCACAGAATTCACAAAACAAGTTATCAATTTTCTCTTTCTTCTTTCTCTTTTCAGACTCCTTTGTAGCAGAGGTTTTGACCACTGCTGGAATATCCTTAAGAGGAATGACTTTAGCTTTTGGAGCCTTAACACCATCAGTTGATGTAAAGTCCATTGGCTTGAAATTTTCTAGGATATCACACTCATCAGACCAACTTGGTTTAAATTGATGATTTTCAATCTCCTCAAATGCAGAGGGACCCATTGGTCTGTCAAGTGTGATTTTGTTACCAAGTTTGTCAGTGATTTTCACTTCTTGGCCATCCTTGTTTGTTGGGATGAACTCAGTAGTTACATCAGTGGTTGAAACAGATTTTTCAAAAGCAGTGTTTTCATCATCATGTTTTCTATAACCAACCCCAAATTTTACATTGCTTTTTATCTGTTTCTCAAGCATAATCTCATACCCTTTGCATGATTCCACCCATCTTTCACAAGTGATCTGGGTGGATTCTAACTCCTTTTTGCAAACTTGGTATTTTTCTACCATAGTTTGGAGTTGGGTTTTGGTTATGCTTTGCTCTTCTTTCAAACTGCTAATCTCTTTTTCTTTTTCAGTCAACTTGTTTTTAAGTTCTTTTAAAGATCTTTCAAATTTGACTTCATCAGTTAAGATTTTGTTCCTGAGGTTTTCATTCACCTCTTTGATGTTAGCAAAAGCAATAATGCAATTGTCAGAACATAAATTTTCTAGAACTTGAGGTGATACCTTGGCAGCAGCCATCATTGCACAATCACATTTAGGATTTTCTTCCTCATCAGCTCTCTCTTCTTCCTCACCAGCCTTTTCATCTTTCTTGTCTTCTTCAGACCATAGATCTGTCATTGGTTCAATCAGGGTACCTGAACTTTCTCCCAGCAGTACTTCATTTGTCACAGCAGTAACCACTGCTTCAGTCACCTCTTCCACTGTTTCAACCTTCAGCTGTTCCTCCTCAGATTCAACCCCCTCCTGTATTGACTCTAATGCCATCAAACAAAATTCATTGTGAGAAGAATCATTTGAAGCATACAGTGCAAAATTTTCATCATTAAAATTTGCAGGCATACTGCTCTAGTCAACAAATTCTTGACTAAAGAAACTTTGTTGTTCTAGTTGTGTAACTACTGGAGCAGTAGTTTGAGGTGCAGATTGCACTTGTGCCTGGGGAGCAGGGGTTTGAACATATTGGATCTGTGGAGCAGCTGTTTGGACATAATGCACTGGCATGGGGGCAACAGCATAGTGAACAGTGTTCACATGTGCTGCTGGGGCATATTGGGCATAGTGCACAGTGTTTTGATTTTGAGGTCTAGGATTTGAACTAGGGTGAATGACTATGGGACCAGTTGTTTGACTCCTACATTCCCTAGCAAAGTGTCCCAACCTGTTACACTTGTAACACTTGATTTTCGATTTATCCAACCCAACCCTTAGGTTCCCATGTAGACCTGGAAATTTTCTCCCAGTTCTCTTATAAAACTTGCTAGTTCTAACACTTAGCAAGGCCAGTTGGTGCAGGATGTCCATTTCCTCTAGGTCAGTGGGGTCGAAATGCTGTAAATCATTGAGTTCAAAGCTTAAATTGTCTGACATCTGGTTTTCATTTGCAGTGAATGCATAACCTGTAGAGTGAGGATCGGGGTTGCTAAATTTGCACCAGCAGTTATGTCAATAAAGTGATCATAACCCTGATCCTTACCACTACCACCAGATTCTTCTTGACCCAGAAGAGCAGTGTTACCGAATGAATAATCATAAACGGTTTTTCCTGACTCTTGTAACTTCCTTTTCTGGTTCAACTCCCTCTCAAAGGTCAGGAGTCGACCATGGAGTTGGGTCAAGGTCAGATCCTTGAACTCAGGTGCCGTTCTGGTGACAATAGCTATTGTGTCCCATTTTTCTGGCAGTGATCTGAGGAACCTGCTATTTTGAGTCGAGTTTGTAAACGTGACATTAACAAGCCTCAGTTCACTGATGAGACAACTGAAACGCTCAAATTGTTGAGTCAGTGATTCACCTTTAACATGACAAAATGTTTCATACTGTTGGTTCAGGATTTCCCTATTGTTTTCTATGACTTCTTCGGTACCTCCAAACTGTTCCTTAAGTGCGTCCCACAACTCTTTGGCACTGTTACAATGTAACAGTCCAGCATATATTTCGTTGGGGAGCGCTGATGCAACAATACTAAATGCTTTAGCATCCAGTTCAAATTTTTGATAATCCGTTTCAGTATAATTTTCAACAGGTTTAGGGACTTGTTTTTTAGCATCTTCAGCGCTTGGCACTGTAGGAACATGAGGACCAAAGATAACAGACTTCCAACAACCTGTGCTTTGTTGAGCAAGGATGTGACCCATCCTCCTCTGCCAGATGTTGTACTCATTTCTTTTTAGCATAGGTGGTTTAAAGAGCGAGCCAATGTTGTTTTTATCGTCCTGAGATTGTGACGTCATTCTTGTTGTTTTACAGGTACTGAGAAATCAACTATAATGGTGATTAATCCTTACTCTGTTTTTCAACGACGAACAAACGATCAGTATCAACTGTTTTGAGCTGAACTATTTACGTCAAAATGATTGTTAAATCAAATTTGACTGTTCTAGCTCTGATACCAATTGTTGGATCTGAGTTTCCTTTTGATTGTATTTTTGTTTGTAAAATAAGATGGAGATGAATGAGTGTGCAGCGGAAATTAAGATGAACACAAACTTTGTATACAATCAAATGAGAGTAATACTTTTAATCAAACATCTTTACACAAAGAAACGAATGATTGAATTTATTTCAATTACGATTACAATGATGATGAATGAATGCAAACTCCCCCTCAGCCAGAGCTCAGCAGTTTGTTCGTGCAAAGAAGACGAATGATGTGAAGAGCTAATAGAACAGTACAAAGTACTGTACTATTTATAAGCACTTGCAAACTACTGAGCATCTTTAGCTGACGTCACCATGAAAGTGACATCTAACCTCCTAACAAACTCTAACCTCTGATCTATACAGGCACTGCTTGTATTGAACTACTGCTAATACATTCTATTACAAACAGACTTTAGAACTACTGCTGCAACCTTCTACTGTTGTGAACCCAGCAGCACTTATCCGGATCAGCAGTGCTTGACTCAAGGCAGTAGATTGAATCAGCAGGACTTTGAGTCTTCATCAGATCTTTAATTGAGCAGCAGTTATTGGTCAGCAGTTAGTAAGATCAGCAGATAGGAGGTCATCAGTTGTTGTAATCACTTTCAAGGGGAGAGGTATGTATATCAACATCTGCTTATTCTGGATCCACTTAGCTGATCCAGTTTTGGCTTTACATTATCTGTTCCTCTGATAGGGTTCAATCCCAACAAACGTTTCAAGCGGCCCTTGGTACGTTGCTTAATCTGAGTACTGCATTCCACCCTCAAACCGACGGACAGACTGAAAGAACGATCCGTACTCTTGAAGACATGCTCCAAGCGTGTGTTATAGATTTTGGTGGTAGTTGGAACAAACACCTGCCATTGGTGGAATTCTCGTACAATAACAGCTATCATGCCAGCATCCAAATGGCACCTTTCGAGGCTTTGTATGGTAGAAGATGTCGATCGCCTATTGTGTGGCACGAGATCGGTCACTCGCAACTAACCGGTCCCGAGACTGACAAAATCCACCAAATAAGAGACAACTTGGTAAAAGCTCGGAATAGACAGAAAAGTTACGCTGATAAAACACGCAAGCCCCTTGAATTTGAAGTTGGTGACTACGTACTCCTAAAGGTATCACCTTGGAAGGGTGTAGTCCGATTCGGCAAGAAAGGGAAACTCGCGCCTCGATATGTTGGACCTTTCAGGATTCTGGAAAGAATCGGAAAAGTCGCCTACAGACTCGAATTACCGGAGGAACTCAGTAACGTCCACCCGACTTTCCACATCTCTAACCTCCGAAAATGCCTTGCTGATCATGATCTAATCGTACCACTCGACGATCTTCAGGTCAATGAAACGTTACACTTCGTGGAAAAGCCTGTCGAAATCATGGATCGCCAAACCAAGCAGCTCAGGCGCTCTCGCATCCCGATCGTGAAGGTCCGATGGGAAGGCAAACGAGGCGAGGAGTTCACTTGGGAACTCGAAAGCGACATGAAGGCCAAATACCCGCAGTTGTTTAAATAAATAGATCTGAAGCATCAAATTGGTAAATCACGGTGTCGTGTAGCCTTCGAGCCTAATTTCGGGACGAAATTCCCTAAACAAGGGGAGGCTGTAACACCCCGTGTTTTCGAATGTCAAAGTCAAAGTCCAAGTCAACTTTGACTTTCTTTGACTGTAGATAGTCGATTTTGTGTTTTAGTTGTATTATGTGGAGTAAGTGTTGTAATCAGCAAGAACCGAAGTAATCGAATGTGTTTTAACGCGAGCCGATCTCCGACTGTGAATGATAGGAAGTAACAACGCGATAAAGATAACCAGTCAGTAATCAAACCGGTCTAACAATCAATCGAACTCGAGACTCGAATTATGCGAATTTTGGTATTATTATACGTGTGTGTGTGCCTTATGTGTTACTTGTGCGTGCTTACTTTATGTTTGGTGTGGTATTCAAGCAAATCAATCGAAAATCGAATCGAAACTCGAAAAGCAATCGAACTCAATCGAAACCGACATCGAAACATGACTTATAGAAGATTGTATGTTAGATATAGTGTTTGGGATTAAAAGTAATTTGACTAGGAACTCTATCGTATCCGTATCATCGTCCATCGAAATCGAAACGACGAAAATCGTCGCAAAATACTCGAAGTGCGTGGCGGATCGAACAGGAAGCATCCTGATCGAACAGGCCAGCCGATCGGCTAGCACCTTGCCAGCCGATCGAGCAGCCCACTCGATCGGAGCTCCCAGCCGATCGGCTGCCACTTTCCTCTTTTGGAAGCCTATAAATAGGGCTGTCATTGTAATACTTTCCATTTTTGGAAAGCTCTGACCGAACCAGCTATCTTCTTCACCTTTTCTCAGATTTCTCTCAATCCCGGTAAGTTTTCACTCTAATTCTTGTACGTTCTTGATCATTACTTGATTCTACACCTTTCTATCTTTAAAACTTGGATTTTAACCGTGAAATCATCAAGATCTAAGTGTTCTTGGGTGATGTCATCATGGTGTTCTTGAAGAACACCATGTTTTGGCCTCATTCCACTATGATTAGCTTAGATCTAACCGATTTCCACATAAACAAGTTAAGATCTATCAAAGATCTAAACATCCACAAGCTGTGAAGGATTGAAAGAAGGAATTCCAACTTTCTTTCAACTCTTTTACACTCAATGCCTTCAAACCGATAGAAACGGAGCTTGAACCAGCTAACTAATCATTCAAACAGTTAAAAGGTTCGAGATCCAGGATCTATGAACAAGGTTCATCGATTTCGGGTTAAACTCTAAAACCGACATTCCGAACCGTTCACCGGCCGGACTTGGGTGATTCCTGTTCGAGCCAAGGAAACAAGTAGGAACGGAGGTTATCATAGTTCAACACGTTGTCAAGTTACCTTGAAAGAATGACAAATCAACAAACAGCCAAGTGTTAGAGGAAAGGCCGACCAGGTCAGAAATGCTGGCCGAACGGCTAGGCTGTTCGAACAGCCCAGCCGATCGGACACACCAGCCGATCGAACGGGCCAGCCGATCGGCTAGCACATGGCGTCCTACCCTTCCAAACTTTTGAAGTATAGTATTGACGAAGTAATGTTCGATCGAATGGGTCACTCGATTGGTAAACATTACTGTTCGGATCATGAGATACTATGCTTCAACACTTAATCGTTTTCACAACTCGTTCGTAGTAGGGAATGTCAGCCGATCGAACAGACTGTTCGATCGAGTGACATTCAGTGGAGGACCACTCCTGAAGTTCCTAGCAGATCGAGTAAGCTAGCCAATCGAGCGAACCGCTCGATCGACCGACTTGAAAGGTAGGAACACTTCAGTGTTCTCAAATGCTGCAACGAAAACTTCAAAAGTTCAAATCCTCAAACACAAACACACCAGAGGAAGAGACAATCCACTCGAATGGTCCAGCCGATCGAGCCAACCAGCCGATCGAACAGGACTGTCCAAACAGATATACCAGCCGATCGAACGGGTCGTCCGATCGAACCTACCGTTCGATCGACCAGCCCATTCGATCCATCCATACTTGTTTACTTTTCCGCGTTACTTATCGTTACGCTATCGAACTATTTAGGCTAATCTTATTCTCAGCGCTCCCTTCAATCCACAATCAGTCACTGTGAGTATACTCGATCCCTTTTTGCTTTTAGCACTTTTGGGTGTTACATACGTTACCTATCAAATCACAATCAAACACAAACTATTTGAACACTGACCATTTTCATGTGCTACTTGACTAAATGAATGTTGTTTATTATGTTTACACGTGGAATGCTATCTACCTACCTTAGCAACATAGTACTATAGTTTGGACTCAGCACCCGTTCACACAGGGGTTGTTAAGGACAAATACTTGCATGGATTACGGTGGTAATCATGTATTGCGAACCGTCTCGGACAGTCAACCCGCAGTCGTTGGTATCGATGGTCCCATGTCGATAATTAACATGCATCGTTTTCCTCTGCGTACGTGCCTGGTTATGCGTAAACTATTCGAACTCTATATGCTATTACTAAACTTGTGTGCTCACCTTTACATTTTATGTATTGACAATATTCTAACGTATGTGACAGGTAATTAGGATGCTTATCTGCTAGGGAAGCGAGGCTAGAATAAAGCTCTAGAGGCCAACGAATAGATGTAGGTCGTGGTCTACCTAGGGGTTCTAGAAGCAAATAAACCATTGCCATGGAGTCGTTGGAGTTGTCCGATCCGGGGTCTATGGCATTAGCTGTCTGTAGATCTTGTCCGGATAAGTCTTAAAGACTTCAAGCAATACTTTTATTCAATTGGTTTGTAATAATTAAATCTGAGTTGTCGGAACGGAATTTATTTGCCTAGTTGCTTCTATGATAACATGTTTATTTATTTGGGATACGGTATGGGACGTATCATTAAACTGAATTTGTAATAATAGTTGTGGAAACTTCTGGACAATCTTTTTCGCTCAGTGCTGCGCCCCGATGATTCCGCCATCGGTTGGGGTGTGACACTCATCATCCTCATCTGTAGACGAGTCATCCTTAGTTGGCTTCCCTTTTTTAAAGGGCATTTCCTTTTGTCGTGTTTTCTAACTCGTTTTCCGCAATAATTACATTTCCTTCTTGACTTCTTGATAGCTTTTATTGTTTTTTCTCGTGGACCAATCGCTCTTTTGTGCTTCCCACAACCCTTGTTACGAATTTTCTCTGGTGTCGTACACGAGATCTCGTCCGGTTCAGTGTGGGCAATAACTTCTTGAATTGCTACACCCTTTCTATGAATTTCTGTATCATATGGAACTTCAGCAACAATCTTATCTTTAAGTGCCTGAGTATGTGAGTCTAGTTCCTCTAGTTCATCAATGTTACCCCGCACGCGATCTCTACACATGTCCATGTTTTCTAAGATTCTGCACCATAATACTGCACCCCTAGATTGGTCTACGGATAACATGTTCTCCAAACTATGCACAACACTCAGAAGAGCATTTCGTCTCCATCTCGGATGAATGTATCTGTCTGGGATCTCTTGAATATTATGGCCTCTGAACACACAAAACACGTGGCGACATAGATATCCATCTCGGGTGAAACCATTGCAAACACAAGAAACCGACAGGTCTTCCTTGTTAAAGGTCACCTAATAAGAAGGTGGTTGAGAAGCTGGTTAGTATGACTGGAGTGAGTAATAAACACTGGTGTAAAAATTAGGTAAAAATAGTTGGTACAGTAAAAATAAACAATGAATAAACAAAGCTAAATACAAAATTAGGTAATCATGTTAGTAAGTAGTGATAGTTGGCTAACCTTGAACTCGTTAACAACTTCCTTTTCGTGATCTAGATGAGCAACTGTAAAATAATGAACGCCATCTGTTAGGATCTGACTTTGGTTTTGATTGTGTTTTACGTTTGAATTAAGATGAAGATGAATGAGTTGTGCAGCGGAATAATAATGGAAACAAACTTTGTACACAATCAAACAGGAGAATTGTTTTAATCAAACATTTTCAACAAAGAACCGAAAGATTAAATTTATTTCAATAACGATTACAGTGCATGAATGAATACAAACTCCCCCTCAGCCTGAGCTCACAGAATTTGTTCGTGCAGGAAGATGATGGTGAAGAGCTAATAGAACAGTACAGAGCATTGTTCTATTTATAGGCACAAATAAACCACTGAAGCATCTAAGCTGACGTCACCATGAAAGTGACATCTAACCTCCTAACAAACTCTAACCTCTGATCTATACAACCTCTGCTATGCTAACTACTGTTATTACAATTCATTACATAAAGTAAACAAAACTACTGCTGCATCCTTCCACTGCTGTGAACCCAGCAGTACTTGTCATGATCAGCAGTGCTTGACTCAAGGCAGTAGATTGGGCAGCAGGGCTTTAGTTCTTCAACAGTCTTTGACTTGATCAGTAGTTGTAGGTCAGCAGTTTGTATGATCAGTAGATAGGAGGTCAGCAGATGTTGAAACCACTTTCAAGGGGAGAGACTTGTATGCATAACATCTGCTTATTCTGGATCCACTGACCTGATCCAGTTTTGGCTTTAATTATTTGTTCCTCTGGTAGGGTTCAATCCCAACAATCTCCCCCTGGAACAGATAATGCCAAAACTCTTCATTATTGCAAGATCTTTATTGCCTCATCAATAGTTCCCTTATTTGCCCTTTGAGTTGAAGTTCAAAGGCTAAGGCATCTGTGTCATCATCATCCCTGCTAAGTGGAAGATCAAGGAGATCCTGCAAATCTTCAAGACTCAGGCCAAGAGCTTGTTCCCTTGATATATTCTTCACTTCTCCACTAGACTTGAGCAATGTCAGTACGTGGGTCTGTTTGTCAGTTTTCCACTTTAGTACTTTTGAGCCAGGTGGGTTTCTTGGGAGATTTTTATTGGATGATGTTGGTGCATACATCTGTCAACTTCGTCTTGTATCGAGTCTTAGTCTTAGAATGGTAGATCAGGGCACGTTGTACGAGAAAATGTCAAAGTGTAGGTTGTATAGATGCTGATTTCGCTCCAAGCAGCACAAGCATGTGATTCCGCCCGAAACGGTTTCGAGCGAAATCAACATGTCTCTGATTTCGCTCCAAATGGTTCCAGTGTTCTTTCGAGCGGAATCGGGGTCCCTATATATACCCTTATGAGCGAAATCAGTTGTATCACTCTTGTTTCCGATACCGAACTGCCGCCGAAGTGCCGTTTGTCTGTAATCAGTGTAAAATCATCAATACAATGGAGATTTAAGTATATCAAGCTCTTTTTCACATCCGTTTCTTATTTTCCGCATCTGAAACGGATTAGAGCTCTTCCGATTGACTCGTTTGGGTCAGCATGCGATCCTACAAGTGGTATCAGAGCTCAGGACGAGGAGTTCTTGCCAAAACAACCTCATTCTCTGTATTCTACACCTTCTTTTTAAATCTAAACAAGATTTCAAGGTTAAAATCGGACCAAATTTTCACAGACTGCTTAAAATTGGACATAGACGAACCCTTGAAAGTTTGACACTAAAATTCAAAGTAAAAACAGACAAAATGGACCCCGGAGTTGATTCCGCTCGAACTGGGTAACTTCTGATTTCGCTCGAAATTCAGGGCTAATTCCGCTCCAAGCTGCCACATTGTTGATTTCGCTTCAAAGGTTAAGCTGATTTCGCTCCAAATTACAGATTTTGAGTGATTCCGCTCCAACATCCAACCTGATTCCGCTCCTAGATACAAACTGATTCCGCTCCAGAGATAGTTTGTGATTTCGCTCCAGACATTGTTCTGATTTCGCTCCAGGCAAACAAACAATCAGATTTCGGTCGAAACAGCAGTTGAGATTTCGCTCCAATTTACATCTGTGATTCCGCTCGTAGTTGATTCTGTGATTTCGCTCGAAACAGAAAATTGTGATTTCGCTCCAATTGCTATTCCGCTTGAAATAGTCTATCATTGAAAAACGTGCTACCGAACCATGGCTGAAGAGTTCTACAATGCGTTCGCGACACCTGTTGCTCCTGTGACTGCTGCTGAAACAGTGTATAGTGAAAATGAGACGGGTACTCATTAGAAACCACCGAAACTCATGTACATTGAAGATTTTCAGGGTTGGAAAAATCGATTCGAGAATTGGGTACAAGCATACAAATTTGATGCATGGTGTTCATTGTTGAAATATTATGAAAAACCAAAGAATGAACGGGGTATTGAAAAGGCTTTTAGTGATTATACAGAGAGTGACAAATTGCAGTTTACAAGTGAGAAAATGATGATAAGTATTCTTCAACAAGCGATTAAAGAAGATATCTTTATTTTGCTTCAACATAATGGGACAGCTAGATCAATTTGGGAGGCTTTGATTCAGAAATTCAGAGGGAGTGCTGATATGATCAAAAACAAAAAGGCGTTATTGAAGAAATCATTCGATATGTTTACAGCTTTCGATCATGAAACTACAAAACAGACCATTGATAGATATTGTCATCTGGTATTGGAAATGGGTAGGTTGGACATCAAGAAAGAGGACGATGAGAGGGTCGATAAACTAGCTGAGGCGTTACCACAACATAAGTGGGGAACATATTTGATGGTTGTGAAACTCATGAGGAAATCCGAGAGCATGAATTTGGCACAATTCATCCAGAATATTGAAGAACAGGAGCTGGATATTCAAAAGACAGCTATTATGACAAATCCAAATGCAAAACAGGATGTCAGTTTGTACTATCGAGGGAACAAGTTTGAGGCCACTCCTAGTCAAAGTCCAAAGACTAGTACTGCATTCAGTGCTGATGGTTCTGCAAGTCCAAATGCTAGCGCTACAACTCAAAGTGGTGGATACACTTCATCATTCTCAAGCTTTGATCCAAATAGCAACACACCTAGCCCTCAGAAGCAAAATTCTACAAATCTGCAGTGCAATGTGACCTTGAACATTCAGAATGGTCAAAATCTATCTCCTGAAATAGCTAAGCAGCATATGGCATCTCTTGTAGCCATGTTAGAGTCGTATGAAAGCTTGATTGCAGGAAGAATTGGTAATCCGATGCTCACGAAAGAAGATTACGACCAAATCGATGCAGAAGAGCTTGAGCTGATGGATGTGAAGTGGTGTTTGGCTAGTGCATGCAGGCGAGCTGAAAAGTTTCAGCAAATTACTGGCAGAGACGAGTTTCGAGGAATGGCTACCTCTCCACTTGGTTTTGACAAGTCAAAGGTTACCTATTTCCGATGTAAAGGAAAAGGTCACTTTAAAGGGGAGTGTAAGAACCAAGAGTCAACTGGGAGCCAAGATAAGAACAATTATTATCAGAAATTAATCTTTCATCAGATCGATCAACAACCTCAACAAAAGGAACAGAAAACTGCTCATGGGAAAATGATCGAAGAAGCAAATAAGAAAGCTTATTTTGGGATAATAGACCAAAGTGATGAGTTTGTTGCAGAGGGATTTAGCTGGGACAATTACATACCTGGTGTGACTAGACCTGATGTGGCTCTTGTTACCAGGATTTTGGGTGAAAATGAAGATTGTCAGAAAAGAATTTCAATATTTCTGGATCTAGGAAGTGATGTTGATACTGATGATGAGGAAGAATATCTTAACAAATGTAGAAAAAGCATTGATCCTAACAGTTTTAGTTTTTTCTATGCAGATAAAGTTGAGATGCTGAACCAGAAGAAGATTGCCCGGTTGAAGAGAGAGCTCGAAGCAGCAAAGTTACTCGTTGTTGAAAAGGCGAAGACAGAAGCAGGAGAAACAAAAATTGAAGCAATAACTGAGAATGCAATTGAAAAGATTGTTGAAGTGGAGAAAGTGGTAGAGAAAATCGTCGAAGTTGAGAAACTTGTGGAAGTTGAGAAAGTTGTTGAAAAAGTTGTCGAAATAGAAAAGATTGTTGAAGTCGAGAAACTTGTTGAAGTTGAAAAGACTGTCGAAGTTGAAAAGATAGTTGAAAAAGTGGTTGAAGTCACGAAGCCTTGTGAGAAATGTTCAGAATCGTGCAAAGTTTGTGAAGAAAAAAGATAAAAAGATTGCTGAGTTAGAGAAAATTAAAGAAGATTTACTGTCCGATGTAAAGTATGTGAAAGAGTCGTACGATGTACTAAATAGGACAGTTGATAGTTTGAAAAGAACGAATGCAGAGATTGAAAAAGCGAATGACAAAATGAGTGCAAATTTAATGACAAAGCAAAGCGTCATCAATGATTATATTGAAGATTGTGCTAAGCTGAAGAAGGAGTTGGAATTTGAAAAGATCGAGAGTGAAAGGATTAAACGATTACTGTTGAGTTACACTACGTGTGATTATTTGATTGATCGTGTTTATCCTACTGTTGCAGGTCTTGAAGCTTTCAAGAAGGATAAGACTGAAGATACTGATACTGGTAAGAAACCAAGTGTCAAGTATAACAGATGTCCGCCTCCTATCTTTGAGAGTTATTCCCCCAGGAAACCAAATGAAGAACGTGTTAATAAGGCTCTCAACATCAAGTTAAAGTCTGAAACCATTGATGAGTCACCAGACAATATTGATGTCACATTCACAGCATCTGACACTTATCATAAGTCTGAGTTAGTTAAGAAAGTTGTCGATCAGGTGTTGGATATGGATGAAGAGTCAAAGTCGGAGTCTAAGTCAGATAGTTCGAGTTCGTATGAGAAGAGTCCGAGTTCACTGGTTAAGAGGGTTTACAATAAAGAATTCCTGTTATCAAAATCTAATTTGAATGACGGATCAGTCAAAGTAGCATATACGTTGAATGATTCAGACAAATTATATTCTGATGAAGAATTCCCAATAAGAAGTGTTAAAACTGAAATGATCAAAAAGGTTTTCAAATTAACAGAAATTAATATTTCTGAAATAAAAGATTTAAATCTTTCTGAAAAACCTTAACCTTACACTTCAAGGATTCAACAAAGAGTAAACAAGAAAATGGGTTATGGTTGTGGTTATAGTTTCCAAAAGAAACCAAACCATAATGGTAACCTCAAAAAGAAAGGTCTTGGTTTTAATTCATCAGAAAATTATAAAAATCAGAAAACTTATAAACCAGAAACAAAATTTGTTTCAGGAGGAAGTTCAGAGGATGAA
Organism: Helianthus annuus; assembly: GCF_002127325.2. Lineage (NCBI taxonomy): Eukaryota > Viridiplantae > Streptophyta > Magnoliopsida > Asterales > Asteraceae > Helianthus > Helianthus annuus. Next base: position 114,182,973 of record NC_035446.2, read on the forward strand.
CAGAAGAAACCATTTTGGAAGCAGTCGAATCAAGAGTTTCTTGCTGAAGTGAAGAAGAATGTGAAAAAGTTTGCTCAAAGAGTTGATCAAAGAACTTGCTTCAAATGCCAAGAAGTTGGACATATTGCTTGGAATTGTCCCAAGTCCAACTACAAAAAAACAGGAAGTTTCTTCTAACTTTGATTCAAGAAGAAAATATGTTATTGAACAGAAACAATCAACTGAGAAACTTAAAATGGCAAAATCGACTTCTGAAAATAGTGAAAACTCAAAACGTTTTTACAAAAGAAGAGGTGATTTGAACAAGCAAAAGTGGGTTGTAAAAGCTGAAAACAGTTCTAACAATGAATCTGATTCCATAAAATCAGAGGAGTCTTTGATTGAGAAAAAGATTGTAGATTCCGTTCTAGTAGTGAACGATGAAAATTTTCCTCCATTGACAAAGGAAAATTTGAAGTTGAAAGTGGGAAAGGTTGAGATCTCAAATCAATTCTTCGCTGATAAAGGAGAATTTGATGTTGAGAAGGCTTTCAATGGGAAAGTCAAACATATTTTCGGGAAGATGGTTGATAGGAAGGTAAAAGGTGCTAAAGAATTTTACAAATCAAAATGTTGGTGGGAAAGATGTGTTCCAAAATCACCCAAGGATGGTCAGGCTTGGGTGGACATTATGTTTGATTAAACACCTGACTTGCCGGAGATCCCAAGTTTGTAATCGTGGATCATGAATCGGCATCTTTATTAAATTGTTTTTAAAATGGTTAAGTGTGACTTGCCGGAGCTCCCAGGTTGGTAAGAGTGGAGCAGGAATCGGCATCATTCTTGAAATGTTTGTTTGGTAAATCTTCAGGTGATATCTTTAAATTGTTATATTTTGATTTACAAGTGATTATGGTTGGTGAGTGAACCTGTAAGTGGTTGAAAGATGTTTTCATTGACAAAGTGGTTAATCAAGGTCATTAAGTTGAACTTGATTGGAAACTTACAAGAGGTATTTTGGAGAACAAATGATGAGTTTATCCCCTAACCTACAAATGGTTTGAAAAACAACAAAACTAATTTTCTGGAAAAACCATTTGATTAAAACAAACTTAAGTGTTTTGAAATCACAATGGGAAAATAGTTTGTTGTGAGGGGGAGTTCTGATTGTTTATGCCGAGTGAATGGCGATTTGAAGTGATTTGATATCAGTTGTCAATTTGTTTGTACAGTTTGTTTTTCAAATTTTCCTTTAAATGTCTTTGGATTTTAGGGGGAGTAAAAATTTCACAGAAAATCCAAAAACATTAGAAAATTTGAAAAAGCCAAAAACATGATAAAATAAAAAATGAGTTTTGTTATATAAAAGAGGAAATGATAGTACATCAGTGGACGATCACAACATGCTAAAGAAATGGAAAGTTAAATAGTGATAAACGGTCTCACTGATGATGTGTCAGTAGGTTTTTGCACATTTAATAGATTGTGACGAGATATAAACCTAAATTTCAAACTTGCTTAATTCGTTGGTAACATCTCTCGGATATATGGGTAACCCCTGAAATCTTGTTTGAAAGGTCCCTTATTCTGAGATACTAGGTCTTTATGCTTAGTGATATCTGGGGTATTATCCCGGGACTTCTGATAGTGCGGAAGCAATGGCCTAGTCCCCGGATAATACTTTCCACAAATGCTTGAAAAAGCGCCGCCCTCAGCAAATCAATGAAACAATAAAATTGATAGTCATTGCTGTTGTAAAAAAGATCCTCTAAAGGGGACCCACCAAAAGTCGAGCCGTCATCTCTCTGCTGAACGGAAGTTCTGACCTGAGCTCTCACGGTTTCGCATCTAACCCCTTACAGATATCATCTAGGTATACTCACCTATAAGACTGAATATTGGGATCTGGATACGGGAGTATATTCTGAGTTGGGACACGCAAATAAGTTTAAGTCTCTAAAACACTAATTTCGTATCTCGAAACAGTTGAACTTTGTGTGAAAATTTAAGTGGATCAGTATACTGACAATCTAAGTGAATCGTTTAAATCTTAAAATGTTTAAAGCTTAACGGTGTTCGTGATTTGTCTCAGAAACTGATATGATCCTCTTACACAAACTCACAAAAATATTGTATGTAAATATTTCTTTACTGTATTTCATTTCGGTTATTTCACAAAATTCCAAAAAGATTTTCATTGTGTTTTAGCAAAAATTTTGAAAAATCCAAAAAGATTTTAGACAACTGATATTAAAAAGCTGATTTTCAAAATTCCAAGTGCTGAACATGATGAACTGGTTTGGGAGAGTTTGATTGGAAAGTTTTTCAGAGAAAAGAAATTTATTGTAGAAAATGATTTTATGAATGATCACAGTTATTCTGATTGTATATTTGAAAGAGAGTCAGTGTTGGTGCATACAATTTTAAAATTTGTTAATATCTTATTTTTATGAAACTTATGTTTTGGGTAGAGGATTTGCAGGAAAGCCTGGATTCTGATTGAGAATAGCGAGCCAGGTTGCGATCCTGATTATGTACAAGTCAGACTACGATCCCAGCATGTTTTGAGGGGGAGTCTCTTAGAGAGAGTTTGGGAAGCTATCTGTTGGTGCTGATATTCAGGAGAAGATAGAGCGAATCAAGAGCAGGAAAAGCCCAAAGACTGATAAAGACTGAAGACGTTGAAAACTCGACATTGAAGACTCGTCAACATCTGAGGGGGAGTCTGTTGGTGCATACATCTGTCAACTTCGTCTTGTATCGAGTCATAGTCTTAGAATGTTAGATCAGGGCACGTTGTACGAGAAAATGTCAAAGTGTAGGTTGTATAGATGCTGATTTCGCTCCAAGCAGCACAAGCATGTGATTCCGCCCGAAACGGTTTCGAGCGAAATCAACATGTCTCTGATTTCGCTCCAAATGGTTCCAGTGTTCTTTCGAGCGGAATCAGGGTCCCTATATATACCCTTATGAGCGAAATCAGTTGTATCACTCTTGTTTCCGGTACCGAACTGCTGCCGAAGTGTCGTTTGACTGTAATCAGTGTAAATCATCAATATAAGGCAGATTTAAGTATATCAAGCTGTTTTTCACATCCGTTTCTTATTTTCCACATCTGAAACGGATTAGAGCTCTTTCGATTGACTCGTTTGGGTCAGCACGCGATCCTACAGATGAGGTGTTTGGTGATGCAGGCCTATTCATGACTGTCTGAGCAGTACTTGCAGATTGTTCCAATCCAAGATCTTCTTTAATCATTATCTTAATGCCCTCTTTTACAAGGTCATCACCAGCCATTAGATCCTGGATTGTTTCAGCACCCAACTGTTTTTGTGGCCTTCTTTTAAAGATGGCTGCACCAGCTGGAGCAGTGGATCTCCTGATTTGCAGCTTTGATGGTCTTTTTGAAACCTCTGCTTTAGGATAGTCAGGCTTTTGTGGAGCAGTAGGATTTGCCTTCCTTAATTTCTCCAAACTTTTGTAAGTAGCCCTGACTTTATCTTCTTTCCATCTTATCACTTGGTTCAAAGACCCATGATCAGCAGCAGCTAATTCCTCTTTCATTCTCTTCAGTTCTGCCTTTTTATCAGGTACATTCCTTTTGAACTTTTCCCAATTTGGAGGAGTGTGCTTGACCTTATTCTTGATCATTTCTTGAATCCTGGCAGCTTCACTTTCAAGCTCAGGAATGGTCCACTCTTTGTACATGTGTTTTTCTCCTTTGTACTTCTTGGTTGCCATAATGCTTTCAATGTAGTCTTTTCTTAGAGTTTCATCTGCTCTCTCTGAGATTTGTTGACATACATTTTTTGCAAATTGCTCTAAGGATCTGACTTGTGTGAGCAAGAATTGGTAATTCTGCTGAATTTCTCTATCAGATTTTCCTTGAGCATTTCTTTTTGAGATATCCTCTGCTTGTTTAGCTTTGACCTTCAAATATTCTTCAATATTGTTTGGCCTTGGATATCCTTCAACTGATGGCAAACTCCTTTTAGCAGGGTCATCCTCATAATAAAAGGACTTGATTTCTTCTCTGACTGTTATAAGTTCAAGAGGAAATTGAACACCTGCAGGAGGTAAGGGCTTTAGAATTTGAGCTGTTGAGAGAGGAATAGGCTTGGGTATTGTGACAAGTGATAGAGATTTTGAAGATGTTGGTGGTGGTGATGGAGAATCATCATCTGGTATGATAATCCTTCTCCTTTTTATTGTAGGAGAGGCAGATGATGTTTTGGGTGGAACGGTGGTGGTGATATGAGAGGCAGTGATTTGTGATTGACTAACAGCTGTTGAAACAACTGGTGTTTCAACCACTGTTGTCATTACAACAGATGTTGTAACATCTATTGTCTTCTGCTTTTTGACATGAGGTGATGGTGGAGATGTTGTTTTAGGTGGTGATGGTGGTGGTGGTAAGGCAGTGGTTGTAGTGTGTGTTGAAGTGGTGTGTGTTGTAGTGATAGCAGTTGTTGAAACAACTGAAGTACCAGCAGATGTTGATACAGCAGGAGTTTCAGCAACTGTTTGGGTGGAGGTTTGATGTTGGTGGCTTTTGGATGGTGGTTTTGAAGTATGCTTTGTGAGTCTGGATGGTGTGGACTTGGGTTTCCTTACTTTTCTAGTAGGATTTCTTTTTGGCACAGGATTTTGAACATCCTTTAGCCCAGAACAACCCTGCGCATTTAGCTCCATGTAAGCTCTTTTCTCCTCATTCCACCTTGATATATCCTTTGCCGCTCTATCCCTTTTTACACTTATTACTCCTTCAACAAGTGCATTTTGGGTAACATCAACCTTCTTGCTACCATCTGGCAAGGGAATATTTCTGAGCATAGCATCCTTTTCTGGCTCAACATATAGACCATCATCAATCCCTTTCTTCCTCCACTCCTGAATTTTCTCCCCCTTTTTGGCATTATCTGGGGGAAGTTGATCAATAAAGAGAACTGTTGGAGGAGCAGTGCCAGTGGTTTTCAATAGATGGGCCTTTATAGCCTTGATGTCAGCTTGTGTGTTCTTGAACCTAGACTCCATTGTGTTTCTCAGCTCTTGGACATGTATTTCATGTTGCTGATCAGCCTGTTGTTGTTGTTGTTATTGTTGTTGGAGAAAAGGTTGAAAGAAGGTCCATAGCTCATTTGCAACAGATGCTTGTGGAGCAGATGTTTGAGATGGAACAACAGGGGATTGCACCTTTTGTACTGTTAACAACTGTTGCAGCATTTCTTTGATTTCTGCAACCGAAGTATCCAGTTTTTCAACACATTTCGTCAATTCTTGGTACTTTAAACCATCACCCAACTTAATGGGATCATCTGATTTCCCACTAGCAGTGGTTGTATCAGTGGTTGAGGTAGGGAGTGTACTCCAAACATTAACCACTGATGCCCCTTTTTCTTGGTACTGGGGTCTTCTTCCTTCAACACTTGATAATCTTTTGATGGAACCAGTGGTCAGAACAAATTCACTAGCAGATATCAGAGGTATTATAGAAGGAATTGCCTCCAAGGAAGTCTTATTGATGTAACCACTGTCCAAGTGAAAACCAGTGGGTTCAACACTTGTAGTGGCTGCTTCACTTGGAAAACCACCAAGAGTTACTTGTAACTCAAGGGGTGTAACCTCCTCAGGTTGTGTTGGTGGGTTAGCAAAGATTGATGCATCAGGCCCAGTCAGTTGTTGAGGCATATTCTCATGAACAGGTGATTGAGAAGGACTGGGTTGTGCCTGGTTCAAATCAATTGCATCCAACAAAATTTGTGTATTTGGTGGAATTGTGGATGTGAGGTTGGGTGTAGAAAGAGAATTTGCCCCGGGCATTGGGCTGTGGATAATGGAAACAAGTGATTCCAGAGCATCACAGAGTGGTGTCCCTTGTTGTACAACCTGTTCTTTTTGAGAAGAGACATGAGGAGTTTCAGCTATGGTTTGAGATATTTTTACCAACTGCTGTGAGGAAGTAGCAATAGTGGTTTGTTGTGACTTTTGTGTTGTCACAGGCAGTTGCTCTGGTATCTCATCCACCAGAGTTGCCTTTTTGGTAGGTTTAGGGGGTTTTTGAGTTTTCTTTTTCTGTGGCTTTTTGGTGATTGTAGGTGTGGGTTTCAAAGCAGTTGTTTTGCCACTTTGATCACCTTGAGCAGTGGGCTCAGCAGCAGATACATGAGGAGCAGTGTTTGCTGCTAAATTCTGCTCAGGCACCTCTGCTTGTGTTTTGCAAGGTGTTGACATTCTTGTAAAAGTTTCAGCAGTTAAGCTGTGCATTTGAAAAGATTCACCTTGGTTTATTACAGAAATATCATCCTTACTGAATTTCTTTTCAAAATAATAGCTTAGAAATCTTGGAAACAGTAAGAATGATTTTGTTTCAACATTTTTAACCATATCATTAAAAATTACTTGGGAAAAATTAAAATTTTCTTCTTGAAGAATAGCATACCCCAGGTTTTGAATCTTTAATGGTATTTCATTAAAAGAAGTTATTTTATTTGAAGCACACATTAGTAGCGTATGGAATAAAAATCTTGTTGCAGGAGGAAAGAAACCTTTTTGTAAGGTATCCCTTTTCATCATTGTATCAGCATACCCTCTTTCAATGAAGTCAATTTTTAATTCATTTTTGGGAAAGGAAGTTTTACCTTCTTGATCATTGAGTGCAAAGACTTCAGAGATGGATTGTGGTGTGATTTGGACTGCTTTTCCCTGTAGAGTAGAGTTAATGGCTTTGACATCTTCGCCTTGTTTGTCAAGGGTACAATTTTTCCAAAACTCTCTCTGGGTTTGCAGGCAGATGGGAGCATCTGTTGTAAGCAAAGTTTTGTACTTTGACGCAGTGATCATGTCGAGGATGGAATCGAAAGTATCTATGGTGCCGGGTTTTGTGAGAAGACCCAGAAGATTGTGAGAATGTTTGTGTGGAATTTCTGTGATTTTGGCCTTTTGAGAGGCTGCTTAGGAAGATGATTTTGTGGAAGACTTCGATTTAGTCATTTTGAAGAAGACGATCGAAGAAAATTGTGAAGGGATTTGATGAAATGTGAAGGAAATTGCTTTGAGAAAAGAATTTTTAAGAATTCAATTCGACAGTAAAACCCTGTTTGGGGTTTTGAAAGGGGGTTTTATGGAGAAAAAGTGAGTGCTGACGTGGCAGCGGTTACAAAAGGTCTGACCACTATGTACTGTCCACGTGCCATCCCCTGATGAAGTGAATGACAGTACTTTTGTGAAAACTACTGATGAAAGCAGTGGTTGCAACGGTAGTGAAGGCAGTGGATGATTTTTACTATCAGTGGATAGCATATCAGTGGATACAACACTGATTTTGAACAACAGTGCTTATCAAAGGAATAGGGGAGCAGGGGATGACTTTCAGCAGTGGACAGACTTTTAAAGTAGAGCAGACTTTTGAACTCATCAGTGGTTATGGCAGACTTTTAGGATTTTAATGAAAAATTCATTTTTAGCTATTTTTAAGGATGGATTTTTGATTTTCTGAAAACACTTTAATGCTTTTATTCATAGAAAAACAGGATTTTGCCTGTTATTCCATGTTTAGCATGCCAATCCTAGAGATCAAGCTTTCAAAGGTGGATGTGTCTAATGCTTTGGTTAGCACATCTGCCAGCTGATCCTTAGTTGGAACATGATGCAGAGAAATCAAACCTTTTTCATACCAATCCCTCACAAAGTGATGTCTGATGTCGATGTGTTTGGTGGTTGAATGAGAAACTGGATTTTTGATGATATTTCCTGCTGCCTGGCTGTCCAACATAAGTGGTGTCTTCAAGGCAGTGATACCAAAATCCAGCAATTGATTTTGAAGCCAGAGCAGTTGGGCTGTACAGCTTGCAGCAGCTATATATTCTGCCTCAGCAGTGGATGTGGAAACAGCTGCTTGCTTTTTGCTTTGCCAAGACACTAAGCAATTGCCTAGGAATTGGCACCCTCCTGAAGTGGACTTCCTTTTTTTGTCACATCCAGCAAAGTCACTATCTGAGAAACCTGAAAGCTCAATTTTACCATCAGTTGGATACCAGATACCAAGTGTGGGAGCACCTTTGAGGTATCTGAATATCCTTTTTACAGCAATAAGGTTTGACTTTCTAGGGGCTGATTGGGATCTTGCACAGACACATGTTGCAAACATGATGTCTGGTCTGGATGCAGTTAGGTACAATAAAGACCCAATCATGCTTCTATATAAGGTCTGATCAACCAATTCATCCTTCTCATCAGACATGACTAGTTTATTGGTTGCAATGGGTGTACTGCATGGCTTACAATCATCCATATCAAATTTCTTTAAAAGTTCTTTAGCATATTTGCCTTGATGGATAAAAGTGCCATTTTGCAGTTGTTTCACTTGGAGACCAAGAAAACACTGGAGTTCACCCATTGCACTCATTTCAAACTCAGCTGTCATGAGTTGCCTAAACTCTTCACACATTTTATTACATGTGCTTCCAAAGATGATGTCATCCACATAAATTTGGACAATCATCAAGTCCTTTCCTCTCCATTTCAAAAACAGTGTTTTATCAATTCTTCCTCTAGTGAAACCAATGGAGAGTAGAAAGGTAGAAAGAGTTTCATACCAGGCTCTTGGTGCTTGTTTCAAGCCATACAAAGCTTTATTGAGCTTATAGACATGATCTGGATTAAATTGATCCTCAAAGCCTGGAGGTTGATAAACATAAACCTCTTCTTGAATCTTACCATAGAGGAATGCACATTTGATATCCATTTGATACACCTTGATGTTGTGGTTGACAGCAAAGGCCAGAAATAATCTGATAGCTTCAAGTCTTGCTACAGGGGCAAATGTTTCATCATACTCAATGCCCTCTTCTTGTCTGTAACCTTGAACCACAAGCCTGGCATTATTCTTGACAACAATGCCCCTTTCATCAGTTTTGTTTTTGAAGACCCACTTTGTGCCAATAGGACTTACACCTTCTAGCATTGGTACAAGCTCACATACTTGTTGTCTTTTGAACTATTGGAGCTCCTCTTGCATGGCTTCTACCCAGCTATTGTCTTTTAGTGCCTCTTGGTACTTGACTGGCTGATGGAGAGATAGAAAACCAGCAAAAAGACAAATGTTTTGGGATTGGCTTCTTGTGAGCACCCATTCATTGATGTTGCCAATGATTTGGTCAGTTGGATGAGATCTCAAGAAGATTAAATCTCCTTGGTATGGGATGATGGCATTTGTTGGTGAAGGCTGCAGATGTGTATCATCTGAGCTAACCACTGCTGGTGACTTTGATGATCCAGCAGTGGCTTCAAAAGGTGGTGGAATAGGAGGTAAAGGTGTGGACACATGCTGACTTTGATCCACTATTTGGGGACTTTTATCAACAGTGTTTGATGATGTGGCAGCAGGGGTTAAGGGGCTACTTTGGTCAACAATTGTTGAGGTAGTAGTGGTTGAGCTTTGACAGCTGTTTTGAACATCTGCTGCTTTTCCCATTTTGACAGACTTTAGAGGGATGATGATTTCATAGCCATAGTCTGGTGTTGAATCCTCTGATGGACCTGCACTGTTAGTCTTGACAGCAGTGTTTTCAAAAGTGAATTTATCAAGATCAAACAAATCAGCAGGATTTGCTGGGATTTTCATTGATGAAAGTTCATTAAACTTTAATTCAAAGTCTCCTCCACTGCTTTGGTCTGTGTATTAAACACTTTATAGGCCTTGGCAGTGGTTGAGTATCCCAGGTGATAGCCACAGTCTACTTTGGCTGCAAATTTTGAGATGGAATCTTTTAAATTCAAAATAAAACATGGGCAGCCAAATACTTTAAAGTATGAGATCAGTGGTTTGATTTTATACAGAATTTCATAAGCAGTCTTTTTGTGCCTGGGGTTGATTAAAACTCTGTTTTGGACATAGCAAGCAGTGTTTACTGCCTCTTCCCAAAAGGTTAATGGCAAACCTGAATCTGCAAGCATGGTTCTGGCAGCCTCAATCAAAGTTCTGTTCTTCCTTTCAACAACCCCATTTTGCTCTGGTGTTCTAGGGATGCTGTACTGCCTTACAATCCCTTTCGTCACACAGAAGGCATCCAACTCCTTATTTTTGAATTATGTGCCATTGTCACTCCTGAAGACTTTCACTGGAAGGTCAAATTGCTTTTCGACATGTGTCACAAAGTCTTGCAAAATGCCTGCAGTCTCATCTTTTGAGTGTAAAAAGAAAGTCCATATAAACCTAGAGAAGTCATCAATAATAACCAAACAATATCTCTTCTTTTTGAGACTCATGACTTGGACTGGGCCAAACAAATCCATGTGCAGCATTTGCAAACACTCGGTTATTTTGGACTCTTCAATGGACTTAAAGGAGCTTTTATGTTGTTTTCCTTTTAAACATGAAACACAATGCTCAGGACATGAAAACAATTTTTGTGGTAAGCCTCTTACTAGGCCATTTTTTGAAATTTCAGTGATTGTCTTGAGATTTGTGTGCCCCAGTCTTCTATGCCAAAGTTCTGTCTCTTTATTAGAGGCAGCTGAGAATAGACATGCATAAGTTCTGGGACACTCTTTTGACATATCAACAACATAAACATTACCACTTCTTTGAGCAACAAGTTTTGTTTTTCCAGATTTTATTATTGCTTCAATCTTTTCAACCATTTCTGGTCCAACAATCCTACAACACTCCTTTGTGAAGAATGACCCATACCCCCTATCACTCATTTGTGAGACACTCAGGAGGTTGAATTTCAGATTGTCTATCAGATTGACATTTTCAAATTTTACATTTCCAGACTGAATTGTACCAGACCCCAGAACTTTCCCTTTACTATTATTCCCAAAGGATATATCACCCCCTCCATGGATTTTGAAATCTTTGAGTAGGGCTTTACATCCTGTCATGTGCCTGGAGCCTCCACTATCTACATACCAAAGACTATCTAAGCATGCAGAAGCTCCCTGCACATGAAGTAAAAGGATTAGTTCATTAAGGTTTCCAAAGCCAATAAGGCTTTGGATGGGGTCTCAACAGTGTCTGGGATGGAAGCAGATGCATGGACAGTGGTTAGCTCAGGGGTTTGAACATTTTTGGGAATGTTTTTCTCTAACCACTGTTGGGGGTCCTGGCCAATCACCTGTTGATAACCAAAAGGATGCTTGTTCACTTTGGGTTTAGAGGGCTTTTTGTAAACCTCATAAACATGTGGGATCCTTTGGTATGATTGTTGTCCTTTACCCCTCCTGAATTGATTGGCAGGAGGTGCATCAGTCACTTGAACATCTCTTTGAACAGATGTTTGATTCAACTGTTTTGTGACAGCTGTTTGGATTGGGACAAATAATGGTTGTTTCTTGGTGAATTTGACAGATGATGCTGATGAACTTAAGGATGTTTTTGCAATGTACTCATTCTTTTTCTCATCAAAGTTTTTGAGATACACACATTCCTTAGTTTTGTGGTTATTTTTACCACAGATGGTGCAGCTTTCAGCAGGTATAATGACACTTGTTTTGTTTAGATCATGTGCTTTTAGATGAAAACAGTCTTTTGTTAGATGATTCATTTTTTCACAAAAATCACAAAACAGGTTTTTAATCTTTTCTCTCTTCTTCCTTTTCTCAGATTCCTTTGCAACAGAGTTTTGAACCACTGTTGGGATATCTTTGATAGGAATGATCTTTGCTTTTGGAGCTTTAACACCATCAGTGGTTGTGAAATCCATTAGTTTGAAGTTTTCCAGGATGTCACACTCATCAGACCATGTGGGTTTAAATTGATATTTCTCAATCTCCTCAAAAGTTGAGGATCCCACAGATCTTTCCAGAGTAATTTTGTTACTAAGTTTGTCAGTTATTTTAACCTCTTGGCCATTCTTGTTGGTTGGTATTATTTCAGTTGAACCAGCCTGATTTTCAGCAGTGTTTACAAGATCATCATATTTTCTATATCCTATACCAAACTTGACATTGCTTTCAAGATGTTTTGCAAGCATAACCTCATACCCTTTACAAGATTCCACCCATCTTTCACCTGATTACTTTATCCTTTTCAGCCAATTTGTTTCTAAGTTCTTTTAATGACTTTTCAAATTTGACTTCATCAGACAAGATTTTATCCCTAAGGTTTTCATTTACCTCTTTAATGTTAGCAAATGCAATTATGCATTTGTCTGAACACAGTTTTTCAAGAACTTGAGGTGATACCTTAGCAGCAGCCATCATGGCACAAGCACATTGATGATCACCTTCTTCATCAGCTCTAACTTCTTTCTCACCTACTTTCTTCTCTTGTTTTTTTTCTTTGTTCTCTTTGGACCAGGGGTCAGACAGTGGTTCAATTAGGGTTTCTGAATTTTCTCCCAGCAGTAGTTCACCAGCAACTGCAGTAACCACTGCTTCAGCAACCTCATCCACTGTTTCAGCACTTAGCTGTTCACCTTCAGTTTCTACCCCTTCTGGCATTGTCTCTAATGCCATCAAACAAAATTCATCATCAAAAGTATCATTAGAAGCATAGAGAGCAAAATTTTCATCACCAAGTTCATCAGGCATATTGCTCCAATCAACAAAGCCTTGTGTGAAAAAGCTTTGCTGATCTGGTTGTGCCATTGTTGGAGCAGCTTGTTGAGGTGCAACAGGTTGCACTTGTGCCTGAGGAACAGGGGCTTGAACATACTGAATTTGTGGAACAGTGGTTTGAACATAATGCACAGGCACAGGGGTTGCAGCATAGTGAGCAGTGTTAACATGTGCTGCAGGGGTATATTGGGTATAGTGCACAGTGCTTTGTTGTTGTGGTCTAGGGTTTAAGCTGGGATGAGTGATTATTGGACCAGTGGTTTGACTCCTGCATTCCCTAGCAAAATGACCTAGCCTATTGCACTTGTAGCACTTAATTTTTGACTTATCCAACCCCACCTTTAAATTCCCATGAAGCCCTGGGAATTTTCTCCCTGTTCTTTTGTAGAATTTGCTTGTTCTAACACTAAGCAAAGCCAATTAATGCAAAATGTCCATCTCTTCTAAGTCAGTGGGATCAAAATGTTGCAAATCATTGAGTTCAAAACACAGATTATCTGACATCCGGTTTTCACAGTTTGCAGTGAAAGCATAATTTGTAGAGTGAGGATCAGAGTTGTTAAAACCAGCAGTTATGTCAATAAAATGATCAAAACTTTGATCCTTACTGCTGCTACCAGATTCTTCCTGACCAAAAAGAGCTGTGCTACCAAATGAATAGTCATCTGCAACTTTTCCAGACTCTTGCAACCTCCTTTTCTGGTTTATCTCCCTTTCATAGGTCAGGAGTCTACCATGGAGTTGGGTCAGGGTCAAATCCTCGAACTCAGCTGAATTTCTAGTAATAAATGCAATTGTGTCCGATTTTTCAGGTGGTGATCTAAGAAACCTGCTATTTTGAGTTGCATTTGAAAATGTAACTTTAACAAGCCTTAGTTCACTAATGAGACAGCTAAAACATTCAAACTGTTGGGTTAATGATTCACCCTTGATGTGACAAAATGTTTCATACTGCTGATTCAGAATTTCCCTGTTGTTTTCAATAACCTCTTCTGTTTCCCCAAATTGTTCATTCAATGCATCCCACAATTCTTTGGCACTGTTACAATGTAACAATCCAGTATAAATTTCATTGGGTAATGCAGAAGTTATGATGCTAAATGCTTTGGCATCGAGTTCGAACTTTTGAAAATCAGTTTCAGTATAGTTTTCAGTTGGTTTAGGGACGAACTTCTTTGTATCCTCAGCACTTGGCACCATAGGAACATGGGGACCAAAGACAACAGACCTCCAACATCCTGTATTCTGTTAAGCAAGGATGTGACCCATCCTTCTCTCCTAGATGTTGTATTCATTACGTTTAAGCATAGGTGGTTTAAACAAAGAGCCAATGTTATTTTTATCATCTTGTGATTATGACGTCATCCTGGTTGTTTTACAGGCACTGATTAATCAACTTTAATGGTGATTAAACCTTGCTCTGTTTTTCAACGAGACGAATAAACTATCAGTATCAACGATTGCGAGCTGAACTATTTATGTCAAAATGATTGTTAAATCAAATTTGACTGTCCAAGCTCTGATACCAATTGTTAGGATCTGAGTTTGGTTTTGATTGTGTTTTACGTTTGAATTAAGATGAAGATGAATGAGTTGTGCAGCGGAATTATAATGGAAACAAACTTTGTACACAATCAAACAGGAGAATTGTTTTAATCAAACATTTTCAACAAAGAACCGAAATATTGAATTTATTTCAATAACGATTACAATGCATGAATGAATACAAACTCCCCCTCAGCCTAAGCTCACAGAATTTGTCCGTGCAGGAAGATGATGGTGAAGAGCTAATAGAACAATACAGAGCACTGTTCTATTTATAGGCACGAACAAACCACTGAAGCATCTAAGCTGACGTCACCATGAAAGTGACATCTAACCTCCTAACAAACTCTAACCTCTGATTTATACAACCTCTGCTATGATAACTACTGTTATTACAATTCATTACATAAAGTAAACAAAACTACTGCTGCATCCTTCAACTGCTGTGAACTCAGCAGTACTTGTCATGATCAGCAGTGCTTGACTCAAGGCAGTAGATTGGGCAGCAGGGCTTTAGTTCTTCAACAGTCTTTGACTTGATCAGTAGTTGTAGGTTAGCAGTTTGTATGATCAGTAGATAGGAGGTCAGCAGATGTTGAAACCACTTTCAAGGGGAGAGACTTGTATGCGTAACATCTGCTTATTCTAGATCCACTGACCTGATCCAGTTTTGGCTTTAATTATCTGTTCCTTTGGTAGAGTTCAATCCCAAAACCATCAACCAGGGACCGTTCCGCAATGTAACTAAATTCTGTACCATTGAAAATTTGCTTTTGAACCTCGTAGAAAATTTTCCTTGTGTAAACGACGTTCGCATGACGTTCAATCCTGTAGCTTGTTTTGTATTTTTCTAGGTTGGTGGTCTCAGTATGATTGCAAAGTTCCCGTTGCTTGTTTCTTAACCCATAGATGGACGTGTGATAACACAACATGAATTGAACCAGTGTATTATGTGCGCTCGAGTCTGCTTTAAACATGTGGTTTGCACTTTCGCATCTGGATGTCGTTTTCATTAAAGTGCACATGGGCATTTCATGAAAGTAACCTGGAATCCATTGCTCCCAAATTGAAAACATCTCTGTCAACCATTTATGAGACTCTAACCCATATTCAGCGATCAATGAATTCCACCTTTGCTCAAATGTTTCAGATTTGATATAGACGTTCCAAACAAGCTTGTGAAACTTCTCTTTTATCTCGATATTTGTCAAGTTGTCTCCCTTGATCTATGTTTTGTAAAAAGAAATGAAAAAGTTATCAAAGTCGAAATAAACACAGGTATAAGGACAAATAAAAAAGAAGGAAGAAATGAACACCAGTGTATGATGCTACTTGTACACAAGTGTACAAATAGGTTATAACAAGAAAGTTTGTAAAGAAATACCTTAGATGGTATCTTTTGAACTATATGCCACATACATAGTCGATGATGCGACTTTTCGAATACATTGCTAACTGCTTGTTTCATGGCACAATCCTGATCGGTTAGAACCAAAAGAGGTTGTCTGCTGTTATGAGCTTGGAGAAATTTTTGAAGAAGCCATGTGTATGACTCGATTGTCTCGTTATGAAGCAGGCCAGCACCAAATATCGTGCATTTTTTGTGATGATCAACGTTAGTAAATGGAACAAAAATCATATCGTACCTGTAAAAAAAAGTAAATTGTAACACACAAATGTAAATAACTAAAGAGTTAGAATATGAGGAATTATAACTTACATATTCGTGTGGTACGTTGCATCAAAAGCCAAAACATCCCCAAATGCTTCGTAATTCATTTTCGAAACATTATCACACCAAAATAGCAACTGGAGTTCTGTGTCAACAATCTGGGTATAAAGTATAATTTTCTTTGTTCTTGCATCTTGCGTTCATTTTGTCAGCTAACATTTGGGCATCTCTTTCGTCGATGAAATCTCGGATATCTCTACCACAATTTTTATAGTCAACAACAATGCCCTGTATGTTATGATGACCACCTTTTATGACAACCTGAAGTTTGTGGGATTTCGTGGGACCAATGTTAGCATTACGGCATTTTGTTATAAACTCGGTGGTGGAAAAATCAAGCTTCCTCTTCTTTAGAGATAAATCAAAATTTTCAGGAGACGTAAACCCATGGTTATGTTGTTCTACCCAGTCATATAATTCAACCTCATCTGTATCCTTCAGACGTTTAAATTTTACACAGGCTTTACAATCTGTAACTTTTATGTTTGAGCGTCTTTTGGGGGAAATAGTATCAACCTCAGACAGTTGACCATCGGTGTCTTTAGGTTTGTTGGCTCTAGAACACAAGACATATCGCAGATTTGTTATTACTTTGTCACTGATCTTTTCTTTCTTAGAAGTACCCAACTGTGTACAAAAACCTGCAAGTTGTGCATATTCCTCATACATTGCAATAGCAGCTTCCATCGACCTAAATCTCGCCTTGACAAAGGGTTTGAAAACGGGCGGCACAACTGGCGTCCAATACCTACTGCCGTTAAGTGTTTCGTAAACGTTGTTAGCAACTGACTCTGATCATTAATATAGAAAGCAAGTATAATTAATTAAGCATCATGAAGTTTGTTATACGAATTAATATATCAAAAAAAAGCTGGCAAAAAGAATAAATTACAAGCTTTCATTTACCCCGACATAACAAGTCATTCAAAAATATTCAGGAATGTTCAGTACATATGTGTAGATGCAACTGTTGTTTAATTCTAAAAATATTCAGTTACTCATATATATCTGTAAACAAGTCATCCAATATTCAGGAGTGATCAGTACATATGTGTATATGCACTGTTATCTTAACCTAAAAAATATTCAGTTACTCCACTAAATCTGTGAACAAATCATTCTAAAATATTCAGAGATGTTTAGTACATATGTGGACATGCAACTGTTTTATTATCCTTAACTATTCAATTACTGGGATATATCTGTAAACAAGTCATCCAAATATCTCATTCATGAGTTCTATAAGAACTGAGTACACGTTAGCAATCAAAACACAAATCAACAGAACCGAATGAGGATCATTAAATGCCATGAACGGGAAACTGACGACAAAGAACTGGGCGAAGAAGATGACCAAACTGATCAGGACGATTCAGATGCAATACCGAACAAAACAGATAAAAAAAACTGAACATGGGCGATTCATGGTAGAGTAAAAAACTGGATTGAAGTCATCTTGTTGGATTGGGTCTTGTCCGTTGAAGCCGCTGCTAGGACCATCCTCCATGATCGATGTCGTGGTTAAAAAATTATCAGGGTTTGAATCGTTTCAATTATTAGACTGGTATATGATAGAATTTGAATATAATTAAAGAAGATCACGTAAAATATGCAGGAATATAGGAATTGTAACCGCCATTGGTTTATGGAAAGGAATTTAAAAAAAATTATATAATTACAATCTTGCCCTTTTTATCAAGGATTGAAACCAATGGTTGAGATTAGTTCACAAGGTTCACAACCAAGGATGTTGTTCACTCTTGAACCTCATCCTATATATATATATATATATATATATATATCATTTAATTTTTTTTGAACAATTATATAGTATTTTTAATTAATAAACTAATTATAAAACCAAAACTGATAAATATGCCAAATCTTATTAACATTAAAGCAAGCACGCACTCTCGCATCTCCTAACTTGTTTAATATCTAATAAGATTCACTTGGTTGATGAATTAACCCAATATGACCAAAATCCGCCGATAACACTAAAATTACCAACATTGATCGTGCAAAGATGTTATACAACCATTTTTAGTGTACCTGGGAGTTTTGATGTAACTTTCTTAATTGATGTTAAAGGTTCGTTACTTTCTAAAACTTATAATGTAACAACTGAATTATGAAACCAATCCAACTAAATTATATTTTGGGTAGTTTGGTTTATTTCGGCTCTTGAGGTAGTATGGACATTTGATTCCATAGTTTAGGAATAAAAAAATGATTGGATTGGTTTAAATTTAAACCATGAAAATGAATACTCGAAAAAACACAAGATTAATTGCTTATAAACACAAACAATAATGCTACAAAAGAATGAGTCATCTACTGAAAAATACATAATCAATATGAAATTGCAGAACACAAATTCAAACAAATCCATTACAATTAGGGAACAACAAAGTTTAAACCTTGGGGTTTTCATAGTAAAGAACGTGTTTGTGAGGCTTAAACAGGTACCTAGAACGATATGTCGACCGAATTACATCTGAAAACAAATTATATTGTAGCCAGATATATAAGAGGACCGGTAGCAAACCAAATGCGCAGATAAGTATTGGCATCCATATCAAACCCTTATGGTAAAGTACGAAAAAGCTTACACCAAAAGCAATCGTCATAGTTGTGATAGACATGAAAAGAGTTAATAGACCTGAAATCAACTTCTTTGGTACTAATTCCAAGAAATCATCTTCAGCATAACGAGACGTGAGAATGGATAAAAATATAAGAATTGAAGCACATGATAAGAAAAGAGAAATGGCATCTGCAACAACAAATACCATAAAGGTTGCCTTAGAATGGAAGACCGGGATACCATTGGTTTTGTTGTTCGTTTGGTCATATCCACCTGGAACAGTAAAAGCTGCAGCAAATACTATGGTTGCAATAAGTGCTGCAACAATCATACATTGATTGGCTGTTCCTTTCATCCATTTCTCACCATGTGTTACAAGATCTTTGTGTTCCTTGGTGAATAACTCATGCGGTGTTAAACCATCTTCGTTAACTCTTTCTCTATATGAAGGAGGAATCATATTCTTTACTTCCTACAAGACAAACAAACTAGAAAAATTATAAACTGCTAATTAATTATGCTTTGAAAGAAACGAATCTAAGAAGATTGGGGAAGAATATATGTACCTTAAACCATAATAACTCTCTCTGCATTTGCAAGGCAACTCCCGACACATCCTCTAGTCGCTTTTGCTTAGCAATCTTCCCAACTAAGTGTAACATGTTGTTATTCTTTAAATCTTTTAGAGGAGTTATCAAATCTTTCATTGCACCTATCTCATACAATAGGTTGTAGATACCCTCGTGACGATGTTTGATAGCAATGTGAAATATAGTTTGATTGTCATCATTTACCTTCCATATCAAATCTGGATACTTACGGATGAGTTCAACTAAAAAATTAGTATTGCCCATTTCTGCTGCAATAAAAAGTACCCGAGAAGAGTATGTTTCCTTTGCAGGTTTCAGCTCTATGATTATTTTCTGGGATGCTTTATTCAGTTTCTCAATTTGTTCAAAAATGAAGTTTTGAAGTAGCGGAGCTTGATCTTTCCTTCGAAATGTCTTGACTAACTTTTGAGCTTTGTCATACGTGTTTGATATATGTTCCAAAATGATATTTTGTAGTTCCGAATCCTGATCTTTCTTACTAGATATTGGCTTGTTATCTTGCTTTATTGAATTAGTGGGCCCTTTGATTATCTTATGGGTCTCAGTATGCAAGTTCACAAGACATTCAAAAATAAGCTTTTGTAGTTGTCGAGCTTGATCTACCTTGTCTTGGTCAGTGGAATCTGGATATCTTGTGATGATGTTCTCAGTCTCTTCTTTCACTTTGGCAACATGCTCAGAAATGAGATTTTGAAGCTGCATAGCAATGGCCCAGCCAGAAACGGTTGTGGTGTCTTGCCTAATCAAATCCGGTGGTCCTCTAAGTATCTTGTCAATTTGAGTCTTAGGCTTTTTTGCAATATCTTCCCAAATGAATTTCAGCAATGGCAATGCATTCTTCTTTTCGGGAACTGAAATCAACAAACATAAAAGAAGCCAAATCGATTATACCATTTACCAAAATATCAACGACTACAACAAGGAGCGATGTATGAGTAATGTTATTAATAAGTGCCTCAGAACATTTTTCACGTATAACGTTGAGCTCACATATTAAAAGAGGAGTTATTACTTGTTTTTTGCCGTTCAAAAAAAGTTACTACTTGGTTTATTATATAAAAATGCTAGATGCTATATATAAGGCTCAAATTATTTTAACAGTCATTTTGTAACATATTTAATTTTCATAGTTGTCATATTGATCAATTTCAGGTAATTTCTA
The DNA here is from genome assembly GCF_002127325.2 of Helianthus annuus. Lineage (NCBI taxonomy): Eukaryota > Viridiplantae > Streptophyta > Magnoliopsida > Asterales > Asteraceae > Helianthus > Helianthus annuus. The sequence continues at coordinate 114,203,150 of NC_035446.2, forward strand.
TAATTTTAAAAATAAATAAACAAAAACGATGAAGATAATTAATGCTAAATATTTAAGATTTAAATTTTATAATATATATAGGTAAGATATGATACAAATAAAATTAATTACTAAATGTACAAATAACTAAAATATATTATAATTACTTCACAGTTTTAAACTAAATTAATTACACTAAATAAAATGAAGAAGGATAATAATAATTACTCTAATTTAAAATGTATTACTCTACATATTTGTACTTTTAAGTTTTAACACATCAAATCTATTTTTATATAGGTTATGTTTGGCATGGAGCTTTTAGAAGCTTTTAGTTTTAGGGCATGTTTGGCAAAAGTAGTTGTTGGCTGAAAGCTGGTAGCTGTAGCTTTTTAGATATATTTAAGTGTTTGCAGAGTAGTTGGAACTTTTAATAAAATGTATAAAATGACCAAAATGGACATAACTAAAAAAACATAACTAAAAAGTTCATTATCTTTAAAGGTTAAAATAGTAATTTTTTTCCTAAAAACTTGTAGCTCCTTCTAGACGCTACTGGTCGGGGAGGGGTTGACTAAGGGGATAAGAGGAGGATTTGGGTTTTATTATTAGTTTTTTTTTTTATAAATTCGAGTAAATTACATAAATAGTTCCTCTGTTTTGAATAGTCTTTAAGTTTGTGAAAGAGTAAAGTCTTGTTATACATAAAATTGTTATATATAAATTTTTTTTTAACCAAGGGAGTATTTGTATTCCAAATTGAAAATCACGAAGTAAAATTTTAAACTATACTCCAAATTGTGATTAAAACAGAGCACACAGGCAATTTATCTAATTACACTTTTTCTAATGATAATTCGTATGTAAATCTAACAAAAATACATATAATATAAAGATATGTAATTTGATTATTGTTTACACTAATATAACTAAACTTATATTGGAATATTATAGATTTAATTCCATTTAGTCCATTTTTTTGTTATAATGTCCTAACAAAGCAAAGGTGTTTCTTTAAAAAGATTTAGTTATTGTTATAATGTCAATGTATATAATTTGAATATGAAAATTATTAGGTTTTCATCTAAAATAAATGCTACTTAGGATTGTGATGTGTAATAAACAAGGAGTAGAGATGTTTAGTTACCTGGCTTGATGATTCTTTTGATGATGTTAAATTTCGTTTCAGGAAATGGATTCTCATTTTGAGATGGTTGTTGTGCAATAAACATCTTGGAATAGAGATCTTTACTCCAATTAATAGTCCTTGATATGATATTAATCTTTGTTTCACGAAATGCTTCAGGCTTTCGAGCCAAAACTCCTAGTACGTCCCCAGTAATAAGTTCCGGATAAGTTTTAACTATCTCTAGGGCGACATCTAATAAAGTTTGGTTAACCGCTTTGTTAATAAGAATTATCCGAAAATACTAAAAAACTATAAAAGTTTGAATGTGTAGCTAAAATGCTTACCAAACATATCATTCTCGACACATTTTTGAAGCAGCCAACCACGATTTTGAGTTGTCCAACCATCATCTCGCAACTTCTTGGAATTGTTGTAGAGATACTTCACCACGTCTTCATTTCCAAACAGGGCCGCAGTGTACAATGGCATCATTGTTCCTTTACTACCAGCGATTGTAAGCAAGGTCCGGTTCTTTTCCAACATAATTTTAACCGCCTTAATGTTTCCGGCAGCAGCGGCTAAATAGAGAGCAGTGTTGTGATTGTTGTTTTGCAATTCCAAGTCACCCCTTCCCATCTCATGTACCAAATTCTTCACAAACTCTTCAACATGTTTAGAACCTTTAGCAGATGCTGCCACATGGAGTGCTGTTTCACCGTTTTCAGTGATGCTACACCTTATCAACTCCATCTGTGGGTACTTTTTAAAAATGGCTTCCGCAGCTTTCCAGTCACATTTTATTGAGGCTTCATATAGTGGGACACCAATTTTGAGGTATTGTTCTCTAGATCCTTTAAAGTATTTACAAATCAAATAGTTAGTGCCTAGTGGACGTATGGCCAGTTTCAACCTTTCAAACTTGGTATGACACAAAAATCAATTATAAATATAAAGCGTTTTTTCTTTTTCATGCTGCTTCCAAAAAAATAAATAACCTTCCACAACACATAAAAATGTATAAATGGCAGTGTTGTAAAAATCACTACTAGGCGACGATTAATCGCTATTGGACCAGTAACTGAGTAAACTTCTGTTAATCAATCCATTAATCGCTAGTCGGCCAGCAAAAAATTGGCGATTCCGGCCAGATTCCGGCATAAAACCTGTATATTCCGGCCAAAACCTCTAAATTCTGGCCAATTTCCAACCAAACCATGTGAATTCCAACAATTAATCTTGTATACTTACAAAAATGAGTTGGGTAAGATTTAAAACTTAGCTATTTAAAATATTTACTTATAAAACTGTGTATATATACATAAAACTGAAAATGACACACAAAAAACTTGATCCAATTAATCCCGAGTAATCGCGAGTAGTCGCTAGTCCCCACCTCACCTCACCGGTCGACTAGCGACTAGGTAATTCTCCAACATTGATAAATGGTGAGACGAAAATAAGTTAATTAGTTTTTAAATAAACCTGAAATTCTAAACGAAATGACAAATGTAGCATTAAAGGCAAAATTTCCTAATTCAGGGAGCCCAAAAATACCGTTAAATAGATCTGAACGAGGTAGCTTTGGTGGTGGCGGTGGCCGTGAGTTAGCTTGTGAAGCAACTGGAATGTTGATTTGCTGCTGCTGTTGTTGGCTTAAGGGCTGCATCTCATCAATTGAAGCCAAGTGCACACCTGTTTGCTCGGTAATCTGCACAGTGTTGTCGATATCCTGCGGCTGTTGCGGGTGGTTATCCTCATGGACTTCTGTTAATTCAGTACCTGTTTGGTCCATCTGCACAGTAGTCACACCAGTAATAACAATTGAAGTCTAACTGCAATTACTTGACACAGGTGACTCGAGGATTTAACAGGGCAGCTGATTTTTAATACCTCTGCTTTGAAGAGAACGAAGACGAAAACGACAACGGTTTGGAAGTATGAATGTAATATGTATGAGTATTGAGAACTGAAAGACTGTGAGTTGTGTTGTGTAATCATTTGGACATACATTCCACCATTTATATAGAACTAGAGATATAACTTTTCAAGTCAACGTCAACTTCAACTTCTGTAGAAAATTAATAGTGTAGGTGAACTATGAATTAATTTATTATTGAAAATTATTTAAAATAAAATTTGATCTAAAGAAAACTAAGAGAATACCATTAAATTTGAGTTTCTATAAAAAATAGTTTATACTTTGATAGAACGACATGAGTCCAAAACTTCATGTCGTTTGCCACTTCAGCGTTTATTTTTGGTTTCGGTTTTTTGTTATATGGATAGCAATGAATTATAAACCAGTTCAAACTGGCCGGTAGTACCTGTTAAACCGTCCAGTACAACCGATTAAACCTCCTGGTACACTTGTATGAATCGCCCGATACACCTGGCTAAACCGTTTCTGAGAATAACCCGATACAGTATAAAAACTGAATTTTAAAACATTGATGGATAGTGCTAGGTTTATTGGGTAACAAAAAATAACAAGTGTCTTAATTATTTATAGAGAACATGCCAGAGAAAAGTAATATATTATTTAAAATGATAAAAATACAACTTTTTAACTGATAATATTTCACTTATAAAATTAAAAAGTGAAGACTGAAATTTAATATTTGTTTGTTTACTTTGTGCTATACGCATATGACCATTTTATTTTTAACTTTTACCTTTGTGCTCTCTTCATTATATTTGTAACATTGTATGACATGTGGTTGTAATTTGTAAATTACTATCCATATTTCCAAGATTCCCGCGTCCAAACTTTGGGTATTGTTCCACTATCATCCTCATGGAAACATCTAAGAAAATGTTTGGAACGGAAACATCTAAGAAAATGTTTGGAATAACTTTGGGGAAAGACACTTTTAAAATATAATATTGAAAGCAAAACGCGGCATAATAAAAACATCAATTTTCTGTGTAACTATTTTATGGTAGCGTTTGGTTTGGTATGCTGGAATTGAATGAGCCAATGAGAGAATAAAGAAAAGAGTGTTTGGTTTGTTGATGAAATAAAATCATTCGTTCTAAAATTCATTTCATTCCCTTAAAATTTTTTCATCTGTCCCCCCTATTTTTCTTTCATTCTATTCCCTATTCACCCTTCATTAACAACTCTGCAACCCACCACTGTTGCCACCATCCACCACCGTTGCCACCTGTCGCCGTCACCCACCTCTGTCGCCACCCGCCACCGCTGTCACCACAGCTACCACCCACCACCACCACCACCACCACCGCCATCGCCACCACCTACAGTCGCCGCTACCACCTTCAATCACCGCCCCCGCCCACCTCTGCCACCGCTACCTCCGCCACCACCAACCTCTGCCACCGCTACCTCTGCCGCCACCAATCGTCGCTGCTGCCACCTCCGATCACCGCCATCACCCACCTCCTGCGCTGCGGTGAACCACCTTCGCCACCGCTGCCATCGCCACCCATCTCTGACCACCACCACCGCCACCATAGCAGTCGTCGTCATCACCCACTATCGCCACTACAACTGCCACCTATCACCACCCACCATCACCGCCTACCACTGGCCATCGTCATCCGATTTTATTCTTACGTCTTTTCTTGTCTACCAAACGTCTTTTCTTTCCTAAAAAAAGAACAAAAAGTAACGATTTATTTCATTCTCATATGGTAATCAAGCAAAACATGAAATGAGAATGAACAATTTCATTACCTTGTGTATTCCATTTCTCCGTCCATTCCATTATCTCATGCCAATGTTTTGATTAATTTCTAACACTTAACAAAAGAATCATACAAAATACTAAAACAAATTAAATAACATTTTAAACTTCTTTTTTTATCTGATTTACGTTATACTATTTTGATTGATATTTTCAACCCAATAACTTTTTTCGTACACCATATGTGATATAACTGATCAAATCGGCTAGACTAGAACCGGCCACCTTGCCTGTTTGGGAGTTAATTTAGGGATGCAAAACCCAAACCCGGCGAGAATACACGAAACCTAAAAATATCCGGATGGTATTTGGGTACGGGTTCAGGTATTTGATTGATAAAAATATTAGCGGGTACAGTACGGTATGATATTAGGTGACACCTGACCCGGTCATCCGAAACCATTCCGTTTACCCAAACTATATTATTGAAAATTTTGAGTTTTTAATTTTACCTGACCCATTTTGGCTAACGCGTCGTTGTAGTAGTTTTATTACATGAAAAGGAACTTTTCTTTTGAGTTATGTATTTGATTATAGAATAAACTGTCAAAATGGTCCCTGAGCTTTGATCACTTTTGTACTTTAGTTCAAAATTCAAACCTTTTGAATCTTGATCCTGTAGTTTTAATTTTGTTGTCACTTTCATCCAAAATCAAAATTTTGTCAGATTTTTCAGTTAACATCCAACTTTTTTTTTATCTTTTCCATCCTTTCTAATGAAGGGTCAAACGGTCTTTTAATATTTTATTATAACAAATTAAAAAAATCTGATCATTTTGCCCTTCATTAAAAGGGAGGAAAAAAAAAACAAAAAAGTTGAATGTTAACTTAAAATCTGACAAGATTTTGCATTTGGATGAAAATGACAACAAAATTGAAACCACAGGAATCGAGATTCAAAAGGTTTAAGTTTTGGACTAAAATGACAAAAGTAATCAAACCTTAGGGACTATTTTGACAGTTTACTCTTGATGATATTATTTATATATTACTAGGTTATCACCCGCGAACTTCGCGGGTAGGAAAATTTACTTTATATTAATCAAACTATGTCAGAAAGTTGTTTTATAATTGTTTTGAATTGAAAGTTGTAGTCATTAGGGTTGCGAACAAACTTGTTTTTTAATTGTTTTGAATTGAAAGTTGTAGTCGTTAGGGTTGCGAGTAAGGTTAGAAACTTTGGGCAAGAACCGGAGGCAGAAATTTGCCTCACTGAATGACCCACGACAAAAAAAAACTTTATTTATTATAACAGATTATTAGAACTTTATTAATATTTTGTCCGTTCTTTATTATAACACTTAACATGTACAAAAAAATAAAAATAAAAAACTATAATGAATTCTCCAAGCCTTTAACACCACCATTGTCACCAACCTTTGAAACACACAAACACAATATCTTTTGATATGCACAATCACATTGGTTGAGTACCACACATATAGGCCAAACAGGTTGAAAGTTGACTGTAGTGCAATCCAAATTTCAAATGCGTAGTTTTCAAATGTATTTATTATTGTTATAATATTATTTATGTAACTATATTTGACCTATTAATTATTATTTACAAAACATACTAAAAGTGGTTTTTGAAACTTTAAAAGTTAAACATATGAGGTAAAATCTTACTTCATAATAATAGATTGTCAATTTGTAAACAAAATTAATAACTCAAAATTATAAAATAAATCTATCTATGGAGTATGCATTGGTAAACATACACGACATAATTACAGAGACAAATTTCAACAGTTTGTTTGATTTGCAAAATATTTTATAAATTGATATTAACAAACGGGAAAAAATAAAGATAAAATATAAATTATTAATGTTTAGTTTATTAACAAATTCGAAACCTTAAATTTTTACCTACTATGATTTTAAAAATATAAGAAAGTACTCACGGTTACGTTATTGATGGTTTTAAATTCAATTTGTTTGTTTTTAAAAATAAATTAATTTGGAAATTCAAATTGTTTGTGTAAAAAAATATTCATGTATTGATCAAATAAAACGTTGTATCCAAATGACTTGTTTTTGTATAATAAAACATAAATGATATTAGTTTGTATTGATACAAAAATTTCCATGATCACAACATCAAACGGAATTTGATCCATTATACGAAACACCTAGTAAAATGGAAACGTATAATAAAACATAAATGATATTAGTTTGTATTGATACATGAAAAAGAGATTGTGTATTACTTAAAAATTTTGCAAAGTACCTGGTTGAAGAAACCAAAGAATAGATTGAAAGTTGATATGTAATGGAGATGTATGTTGTAATTTATATAAAATGATATTATAAATGGAATGTTCTTTTATGATGAGAAATTTAATAAGATACATTTTTAAATCCTAGACTTAATAAGATACCTTTTTAGGTTTTAGCAGCACCAAAATGAACAGATTTGACAACATGGGATTCAAGATCTTGACTAAGCATGTACGAACACATGTCCTTCGCATAATCATCCCAAAGAGTTAAATCAACCTCAACATCTCTAAAAAAAGAATATAGGCAATTAATTTCAGATTAACAAAATTAGGTAATTTATATAATACTAAAGATAAATGTCGGTGGCTGTCACATCAAAAGCCACCGACCTGTTCTTTGATATATATATAATACTGGCTACAAATTAAGTAGCTAAACAGAGGTTGGATGAAGTGGATAAGACTCCGTTGATTTCCCTTCAATACTCTAGATCGAATCCAAGCACCCCTTCAAAGTTTTTTTTCCATTTAATACTTATTTGTTTTTTCTTTTTCTTTTTCTTTTTTCGTCTTTCCACCCTTTTGCTTTCTCTTATTTGTTTTCCCTTTCCTTTCTTTTTCGTGTTTTTCTCCGTAAACCTATTTTATGATACGGTTACTATTACGTATATGTCGTTATAATTTCACGTTTCGACATTATTTTTTTAATCAAACAAGTCGAGTCAAATATAATATGTTCTTATGTTTATTATTATGTGTAGGTGTAAATTAACGTTTCAACGCAAACGACATAAATTCAAGTTTCGACATAATTTTTTTTAAACGAGTATGGTCAAATATAATACGTTTTCGTACTTTTTTTTTGCGTACCTTTCGGTTGGTCTACGTTTTTTACTTAAATTGTTCTCGGAAACGAGCGATGTCAAATAAAATACATTTTCATTCGACGGTATAAATTCGAGTTAGTGTACATTTTGAAGGCGCTAGGTCTTGATACAAATGTAAGGGTGATGTAGTGGTTAAGTGAAACCCTCACTAAATGAACCACCCTGGGTTCGATTCCATTTCTTTTGTAACCGCAATGCTTATATAGGTTACATTGATTTAGATCGGATACGTCAAAACACGCGTTTTTATATAACTAACGATCACATAACGTATCAGCAACCATAAACCACTAAGGCGTCGCCGCCGCAACGCGCGACCTAAAGCAACAATCTAGTATTTATAAAATATAAAGAAAAAAAATGTAAATTGTATTACTCGAGATCTTGAAGCTTAAGATTGAGGCGTTTTCAAATTAACATGAGATTTAACACTTACCTGCATAACCCAACTTTGATCAAAACAAAACCTCATTTTCAAATAGAAAACTGTGACAATAAAAATAAGGATTTTTTTATTAGTACTCAACAAATGATCGTTAAATAATTAATTAAAAATGTAATACCATAGAACAAAACAAATATTATATTTATTTTGATAAAAAATAAAATATCTACATCAAAATTATTTGTCATTCTATTGTAGTTTCCATTTTACTTAAAAATGATTGTCAATTAATAAAGAAACAAATTTATCTAAAATTAATTTGGATATGTTATTGCATTATAAATGGAAATATTAATTTACAAAACTTTGGAAATTACGAATAGACAAAATCGACCAAATAATTTAACATAAATAAATTATCATTGTTTTGTTAATTATTATAAATATTTATAAGTTTCCTAAAATAAATAATAAGTTAATAAAAATATAAGATATACATCTAGAAATAAGTCAACATACAAATTCAAACATCAACTTCTTTGGTAATTTGACTGTTATGTTTTATCGTGTGTAAGATATACTCCCTCCGTCCCATTTTAAATGTCCAAATTTCCACTTTTGGTTGTCCCAATTTAATTGTTATTTCCAAAAATGTAAATATAATTTCCAGTTTTGCCCTTACCATTACAAACTTCCATTTTTTGTTGTCCCAATTTAATTGTCATTTCTAAGGACATTATTGTCATTTTACAACTCAAAAAATAAAATACTCAAATATTTCTTAAATTGTGTGAATGTGGGTCCCATGACATCTAAAATGGGACGACGGGAGTATTCAATTGTTATATTTTTTAATAAAAATATATAAAACTAACATTCGTATTGAAAAAAATTATATATTCGTATTAAAATAATATATGTAGAGGTTCGGATGTTTGCGTTGGATACTTGGATATTAAAAAAGTAATATGATTGGTTGTGCAAAGCTAATAATAAAATTGGAAAAAAGAGTAGTACCAAAATTATGTTCTAAATTAAAACAAAAATTAACTTGTAAACTTTCTTACAAAAGAGGGCATGTTTAAGTACTAATTGTCCAAACAGAAAACATAACTGACATCCAACTTGGGCCATACGAAGATCAAGTAGAAACTATGCAAACAACTGTAAACCCACCATCAACTAATAACTACCAGTTCACGAAAACATATACAAAACCAACTAACAACCACAAATGCAAACAGTCACGGACGGCCTCTTTTCTTTGTCGTCTTGTGTACAAATTTGGTCAAAATCAAAAGCTGCGAAGACTTGACATATTTAAAGAAAAGAATAGCGCCATGTGTATTTGATTTGATTTCAAGAAAGCCGACCACTTGGAAAAACCATACCTGTAACCATCTCCATTCTTTTCCGCTATCGTCTTCATGTTTGTTACCTCACATCTAATGTTTTGGATTGAAACATCACGGAGGTTGTGAAAAGAAAGAGACAACTCATCGGAAATAGCAGACGGTAAACGCTGAAAGTCGCAAAACAAAAAATTATCAAAGTAATCTAAAACATATGCTTATTACTTGAATAAAATATATAAATTTTAATAATATGAAAACACATACCATTCTGTTCTCGGCGACTTTGGTGAACTCAATGATTGAAATTGTTTTCGACCTTTTCAATGTAGAACATTTACGGCTAACAGATGTGGTTTCAGCAGCCATAAACTTATCAACAACCACAGATTCATTTTTGTTTCTAAACTTTGAACGTGTATGATGAGCGATAAGAGACTCATCGGACACCAACATAACTGGTTTACATTTCTGAGTGGCCTAATAAGTTCAAATAAAATAATAATTAGTTCTTTTTTAAGAAATAAAATTAAAAGTAAAAAAGTTATATATGATATTATACATTCCTCTTTATCGGCAAAACAATTTGACCAACATCAACTTTATATTTCGGAATGGTCTAAAACAGGTAAATAAATACATAAGTAACTATCATAATTCGAACAAAATATCGAATCAGAAATACTCACATCAGAAACAACTATGGAGGACAAACTCGGTTCAGAAATAAAAATATTTGTTTTTCGTGTAGGATCAACCTATAAAACAAAAGAGTATAAAAATTATTAATATAGAATGAATTAATACATTGAATTATATAATACTTAAGTAATCAGATATACATGGGAGTTATTCTTCGGTATCAAAAATTTGTCCAGGTCCATCTCAAAATTGCTTTTGTCCTGAAAAAAGGTAAACGTATAAATAAAAAAAATGTAAAGTAATCAACTTAAATTCATAAAAATATAATTAAGTAACTGAACCAAAACCTTTAAACTTAGATTTTCATCAACAACAACATTTGTTTTCCCCTTCGGATCATCGTAAGAAACATAAAACATTAACGGTTTAAAATGAAAAAATATAGGTAAAACAATTCAGTTAATTACAAACTCCTATAAATGAACACAAACTTTTAAACTTTGATTTTTATCACAAACAACACTTGCTTTGCATATCGGATCGGTTTTTTTTATCTCAATCATCTTTGAACTACATATAAGGGAAAAGTGTTTAACAATATAATAAGAATAATAATTAAATTTAATAAAATACGAAAAAAAAAACAATGACAAAAAATTACCTTCTTCTTAAGGTCTTCCATTTCAAGTAGAGATGAGAAAACGTTATCAAACTTCGAATCATCAATATCCTACACAATTAACAATAAACAAATGTATAAATACAAAAAAATATTTATGATAAGTTTTAATAAATTAGATTAAAATATAGGGGTTTACATTGAACACAGACTCAAAACTTGCCAACTGAAATTTGTCGTCTTCACATTCCACAACAACACTTTCCTGAAAGTCAGTTTCGGCAGTACTACACTTCTCCTTATGTTCGGACTACAAAAAAAGATAAAAAATAACAATGTGTGAAATTCAAGATCTACTTGTAAGCTCGCGTTAATAACTAAATAATAGTATAGATGTATAATTCTAACCGCAATAACCAAATCATCACCATCATCACCATAGATGGAGTCATCCAAAACAACTAACTCAACCTTGTTGTTCTGAATTTGAGTACTGGTTTGATGATTAAAGACTGAAAGCTCGAAAATTTTATTTCCAACCATTGAAAAGACAAAGATAGATCGGCTGTCTAAGGCAAGATCGTTTACCATCTTAGAACATCCATGAGTAAAAACACAGCTGTCAGTTAATCCGTCCATCTTAACGTTCCAAAATCTATCTCCTAAATAAAGAGTTGATTGACCACCTTTGAAAATTTTCCCATAAAATTGCCTCCAAAATTCATCAGCCATGACCTGCATAGGCAGTGATAATTAAAAATTAATTTAAAAACCAATATACAGAAAGAAAACATTATTCATCATACTGATTGTATAATATACTACTTACAATAACGTCTTTGTCAGGTGTGATTTTGGATATAAAGCAGTATTGATGAACAAATGATTTAAACACCATTAGAAAGAATGATGATTGTCCAAATGACTGAAACATAAGATAGTTATTTTTTCTTATGCAACTATCCCGAACAACTTTGGTGAAGCCATCAGCAAGAACATGGCCAACATCAGTTTTTTTCTGTCTTACAAACTATAACTTGTTGCCATCAACAATCTTAACTGAATCTTTGTAAGGTGGTTGGTCTCCCCAAATCATTGAAGCAAAGTCATTAGGTATTTGCTATGAGTTTTTTAAAAAAAAAAAAGACAAACATCAGTTTACTAAAGATATGATTAGTATTTAGAATACCAATAACCGTACCAAAAATATCTGGTCATCTTCCTGAATAAGCTTTAAAAATGAAGGACTGTTGTTCATTGGATCCATATCTGAAAATTAAATATGAAGGTTTTTTACAAAATTAAACGGTAAAGTATTTATAGAAACACAATCAATATTTCTCAATAAGCTTTAAAACTTATCTCAATAGTTTTGTTATTACTGATTCACCCACTATTGTTGGTAGGGTAGCCAATGCAGATGCGGCTTGTATTCTTATCTTGAAAATAGAATAATTACTGAGCGAAGTAAAAGAATACAAAAAACTGAAGGAGCCCTATGCAGAGCAAAGTAAACACAAAATTCAAACACCTATTAGTTCATCAAAGCACTTATTCTGCAATCCAAATAAAAAAACTCGGTAAAATAAGTTTAAAATATACCTTCACATTATGTTTTATATCCAAGTCAAAACACAAAATAATACATTGAAAGAAATTATAAAGCAAGAGAATTCAAGTAATAGAAATATTGAATTTTGATGTTAATTACCTTATCGCTATCCCCTGTAAGCGGAAGAGAATAATCAATTAACAAAGAAACCTTCTTATATCACTCCATCAATTCTGTCACATTAAAGATGAATTAAGTTAATTGAAAAAGAAATGGCTAAATGGATGAAACACATTAATGGTTTACTTCCAAATTTAAATTTAAAAAAATGATTGACTTCCAAATTTAAAATCAAACACATTAATGGCAAACTTCAAAATTTAAATTTAAGATAATGATTGACTTCGAAATTAAAAATTTAAAATCACACACAATAATGATTTACTTCAAAATATAAATTTTAAATAATAATTGACTATCATTATACCGGATCAAAAAACACCAAAAAACGATAAAATTAAACTTACCTCCTGTGTTCGAAAAAGATTCAGACTCATGCAGTTGCATAAGTCATCATCAATAAGTTCAAGACATTGACCATATGGAACTTTTCCATCCCACAATAAGCTTGCAAAATCATAGGGTATTTCCTATGAATCGAAACAAAAAACATATAAGCTTAAAATTTAATTTTAATGATGTAAAACTTATATGTAACAACCAATAAATATTTTTAATATGATTGTTGAATAATTGAATCTAATTAGCTATATAGAAACCAATAATTGTTGATTAAAGTTTATTAAAAATTAGGATAATTAACAATTATACAAAATGAATATAGTCAACTTCTATTTTAGGTAACTTTATTTAAAAATAAGCCAAATATAATTTAAATTTAAAATTACTATAATATGTTGGAAGATTTAATCAAAATTATATATAGAATTTTAAATTTTAAACCACTAACATGTCTTTGTACATTGAACCCACTTAAAAAAGAAATCCAATTAATGTTATTAACTCCAAATCGTTACTTCCATAATATCCTCCAAATCAAAATTTTGAATTTTAAATCAAGTTATTATCTATCATCTAAATAAGGAAATTATCAGCCAAATATACTAAAAACACATTTGTTGACGTTTTTAAAAAAATATTAATATATTCTTAAAACAGGCTTCTAATAATTAAAACGATATTAGAAAACATACAAATGTTAGCATCTTGAATGACATAATCATCTAAAATACAGTGAAAGTTCAAAACTCAATTCCGTATCTATTATTTTAATGATTTAATGCATATACGGTAAAAACCAATAAATTTTTTAATATGATTGTTGAATAATTTGAATCTAATTAGTTATATAGAAACCAATAATTGTCGATTAGAGGTAATTAAAAATTAGGATAATTAGCAATTATAAAAAATGAATGTAGTCAACTTCTATTTCAGGTAACTTTATTTAAAAATAAATCAAATATAATTTAAATTTAAAATTACTATAATATGTTGGAAGAATTTAATCAAAATTATATATAAAACTCTAAATTTTAAACCATTAACATGTCTAGGTACATTGAACTCACCTAAAAAGGAAATCCAATTAGTGTTATTAACTCCAAATCGTTTACTTCCATATTATACTCCAAATCAAAAATTTGAATTTAAAATCAAGTTATTATATATCCTCTAAATAAGGAAATAAAAATTAACAATAATAATTTTGGAACAAACGGATGGATAGCACCGAACCGTTATCATGATCCGAAATTCAATTGTCAAACATCAAGGATCAAACCATTAAACTCCAAGAACAAATATGATATTCAATCAAGCTTCAAACAAAACAATAGAAACGTGGAGCAAAGATTCTGACAAAACAATATTACAAACTTAAAAAAGAGAAAACAACTATAACATTCAACTAACCTCTGTTGCTTGTTGAATGATCGGAGTCCGATTGTTATCCAAGATTTAGGGATTCACATGAAAAATTAAAATAAACAAAAATCAGTAAGTTTGATAAATGTCCAATACATGAGTTTGATAAATGTCTAATACATGATTAACGTTCATAGACACTACATAAATCAGAGAATGTAGATGATGATAACAAAACCTCTGATCTTGATATTGTTTGCAAAAAAAATATAAATGTTCAATCGCTTAGATTAAAGATGCACAGTAGATAAACAACAAACTAAAACAACATACCTTCAATTTTATGATCGGATCTACAAAATTCAGAACAACATAACTTATTTTGGTAGACTAACAATCCGAGTCCGAATTTCAAGAAAGATTGAGGGTTCACCATGAGAAAATACAAACCATAAATCATTCAGAACATATATTAATAAGTAAAAAAAATAATGAACAGAAAGGATATAAAATTACATATTACAAACTTAAAAAAGATAAAACAACTATAACACTTAACTAACCTCTTTTGATTGACGAATTATCGGAGTCCGAAATCAGATCTACAGAAATCAGAACAAAGAAAAAGTTATTACAAATCAGAACAAAGATTATTAGAAATCCAAAGAAAGAAAAAGATAAAGTTTGATCGGATCTACTGAAATCAGAACAAAGAAAACGTTATTAGAAATCGAAAGAATCTTTATAAAATGAACTTTATATACAATTGAACAACATAAATAACAACATACCTTTAATTTCTTTAATCAGATCTACAGAAATCAGAACAAAAATGGTTTTTAGCAATCAAAACAATATTCATAAAAACAACTTTGTATAATACAATCGAATAACATAAATAACAACACACCTTTAATTTCTTTTATCGGATTTATAGAAATGAGAAAACAAATGGTTTTTAGCAATCGAAACAATCTTTATAAAAACAACTTTGTATATACAATAACATAAACAACGCAGATCTAGGTTCGATTAGGTATATTTACCTTTGATCTTGATAAAATCTTGAAGATCCGATGAGATGATGAACAATTGTAGAAGAAAAAGAAGATAGAGAAGGGAGATTCGGTAGGTATGATTTCGGTGAACAATTTTGGCCATTTTTGCGAGTATTATTTTAGGGAGATCGAAGATACCTTATAATAAAGATGAAGGAGAATGAAGATTATTGACTCAGAATGGCAATGCTTGAATCGTATGCTTGAACCAGAAGGGAGATTAGGGAGATGAAAGGAAAATGGAGATGAATGTGGTGTCTAGGGTTTTGGAAAATAACATATAGGATCCATTTTCTGTTGACCCGACCCAACTCAATTCGGATCCCGCCTTTTTTCCTTGGAATCGTGATTGTTGAAAGCTAATTGGGATTTCCCTCCTAAACCAAATTGCCACATCAGCCTAGATGGCCAAAGACAAAGGACACATAGCCCAAATCCATCTCATTTATATATATATATATAGATATGTTATGAGCTATTAAATTATCTTTTGGGATTTATATCATTATAAAAACTACATATTTTAAATACTTTAAACATTTTATAGTGATGATGATATATGTAATTTATTATATTTTAATCTGTCGTCGTAAAAAACATACAATTATATGATTAGAATGATAAGAAGAAATAATTTACTTACAAATCTTGGGTAAAGTTCTTGTACAAATAATCTTAACATACTAAACATACAAATTGAAGGAAAACTCAAAAAGACAAGGTGGCATTTTTGTAATTATCAATAACTATCAAAGTTACTCTACAAATATACCTAAAAAAACCTAAACCCCCCACCCCCCAAAAACCTAAAAAAACCTAAACCCCCCACCCCCCAAAAACCTAAAAAAAACATACCCCCCAAAAACCTAAAAAAACCTAACCCCCCCACCCCCCAAAAACCTAAAAAAAAAACCTAACCCCCCCCCCCCCCAAAAAAAACCTAAAATAACCTAAACCCCCCCCCCCCCACCCAAGCTAAAATGCTAAAAACTAAACCCCCAAAAAACCTAAAAAAATCTAAAAAAATAAAAAAAAACACACAAATTATTTTATTTTATTTTTTTAACATTTTTTATTAAAAAATCGCTACTTTTAATAGCAGCCAAAAAAAAATTTTTTTTTTTTTTTTGCTAACGAAATGTAGCGATTTTTTAATAAAAATTATTAAAAAAAAATTTGTGTTTTTTTAGGTATTTTTTGTTGTAACTTTGATAGTTGGTGGTAATTACAAAAATGTCACCTTGTCTTTTTGGGTTTTCCTTCAATTTGTATGTTTAGTATGTTAAGATTATTTGTATTTGATCTTTTGCCTACAAATCTTACTGGGTGTTTTTAAACAAACTATCAGGCATACTTACTTGATATCCGTAGGATTGTTTGATATCTAATGGGTAATTACATGACAAATGCCTATTATTTAAAACAGGTAGAGTTTACGATTTTACAATCAGGTATTATTAGATCAAACCTTTACTGAAATGCAAGATTGATAGGTTTTGATATGCAAATCTAATTTTGATTGAGAGGTGTTAATATGTAAATCTAATCTGAAGCAGACACAAACACTTAAGTTTGAAAATAGTAAATCTAATTTGAAGTAGACACAAACACTTAATATGAATAAATTCGGTTAAGAGTGAATTTCAAGGATTGTCCTTTTATCTTTATACTCATTCTCAGACGTTGTCCTTTATGTTCAAAATTGACGAGTTTTGTCCTTTATGTTTTCATATCATACACGTTTTGTCCTTTAGGCCTAACCCAGTTAGTTTTTTGAGTTAAATTTGATCATGTGCTTTGTACATGAGGGCATTTTGTCAATTCAAATGTAAGTTCAACGGCAGATTTACAGCTCAAAGCTTCAGCAACCTTTGAATTGACAAAAATGCCCTCATGTGTAAAACACATGACCAAATTTAACTGAAAAAACTAACTGGGTTAGGCCTAAAGGACAAAACGTGTATGATATGAAAACATAAAGGACAAAACTCGTCAATCTTGAACATAAAGGATAACGCCTGAAAATAGGTATAAAGATAAAGGACAATCCTTGAAATTCACTCTTCGGTTAATTTGGTTTTCTGCCACTTAACTATTGATGCTGTCTAGTTCAATTAAAATTCATGTTGTTAATAAGTTTAAGTTAGTTTTTGATAAAACAATATTATATAACAAGTTTGTTATTTTGTAAATAATAAAGATATACGTAATATATTTATAATAAATTTGAAACCATTTTCTTTAAATATAACTAGGTTAGAACCCCGTGTATTACATGGGTTTAATAAATGTAATTTTATATACTAAATAAAAAAATAATATATTTTTAAAAACCTCATTTATTACACGTGTTGAGTAAATATAATTTTATATATTAAATAATAAAAAAAATTCTATCTTTAAAAACCTCGTGTATTGTGCGGGTTGAATAAAAGTGATTTTATATACCAAACAATAAAAAAGTTATATAAAAAAAAACCTATGTATTCACGGGTGGAAGAAATGTAATTTTATATACTAAATAATAAAAAAAATTATATTTAAAAAAAACTTATATGCATGTTTATCTACTGTTAAGTGAAACAATACTTTTTTGGTTTAGATAAGACTTTACGATTTGAAATTAAGTTTATGCCAATGATTTGAGTAAATTGCCAAAATCGTCCCTGAGGTTTGGGCATGTTTGTTATTCTCATCCAAAACATTTTTTGGTACCATATAGTCCTTCACTTTTGTGATTTTTTGCCATTTTCATTCAAATGTCTTATTTGCTTTATTTTTTCTATCAAACATTTGGATGAAAATCAAAAAAAAAAAATCCCAAATCTCAGGGACGATTTTGGTAAAAAAAATCAGACGTTTGGAAATAAAACCTTTGGACTAAAC